>NC_056745.1:1430054554-1430654554 GCF_019279795.1 Protopterus annectens | reverse complement strand
CAGGCTCCAGGGTATACAAATTTACCCGTACCTGGACGACTGCCTCATACAAGCGGACGACAAATTGATGTTGACAAAAAACCTGGATTATGTCATACGATTACTTCAAGCTCTGGGATACACAGTCAACTTCCAAAAGTCAAGACTGCAGCCATCCCAGCAAATAATCTTCTTAGGAGCCAAACTAGACACAGCCTCTCAGATGGCTTACCTGACAGAAGACAAGCAAGAGAAGTTAACTCATTACTTCAAAGGTTTGGCAAAACTCACCCAGATGACTGCAAGGAGATTCCTACAGGCCCTGGGTTACATGGCATCCTGCATTCTCCTGGTCCCATTAGCAAAACTACACATGAGAAAGCTTCAATGGTACCTAAAAAGCATTTGGTCTCAACACAGCAACAACCTGGAGACAATCATACCACTCATTCCATGCCTACAAAAGGAATTCCTATGGTGGGCCTCGGTGAGCCAGGCAAACACAGGTATGTCATTCAAAAAACCACAGATAACACAGACCATGACTACAGACGCCTCAGACCTTGGATGGGGGGCGCACATGGAAGGCAGGTGTATACAAGGACAATGGTCTCCAAAGGAAACACATCTGCATACAAACCAAAAGGAAATGCTGGCAGTAATGCATGCCATCGAGGCCTTTCAACACCAACTCCAGCAAGGCCATTTAATGATACGGACAGACAGCACCACTGTGATGTGGTACATAAACAAGCAGGGGGGCACCCACTCTTCAGACTGACAATGCAGCTTTGGGAGAAATCACTGAGCCTGAACATCCAGTTACAATCCCAGTTTGTTCCAGGAAAAAACAATGTGTTGGCGGACAGCCTAAGCAGGAATTTCACAGATCCACACGAGTGGAGGTTACATCCGAAGGCCTTCAGACAACTCACTTCAACATGGGACAAGCCAGAAATGGACCTAGTTGCCTCTCACCTCAACCATCTTCTACCAAAATTTTGCACAAGGACATACCATCCAAAAGCTTGGAAAATAGATGCCCTCTCATTCAACTGGAACTCCCTAGCAATCTATGCATTCCCACCTCTGCCACTGATGACCTCAGTATTACTAAAGATCAAAGCAGAGAAACCCAAGGGAATCATAATAGCTCCAGACTGGCCAAGACAACACTGGTACCCACTACTACGGAGCATATGTCACACCAGGAGGTGGGCACTTCCCCAGTGGCCTCTACTTTTGACTCAGCACAATTTTGAAACACTGCATCCAAATCTTCAGACACTGCAGCTAACAGCCTGGGAGATCCCATAAATAACTTCAGCTTATCTTTCTCCAAGGAAGTTCAGCGGATATTAACAGAGGCTCGAAGACCATCCACCAGAAAGGTCTACTTAGCAAAGTGGAAAAGATTCAGCAATTGGAATACCAGCAAGGGGCATGATGCATCATTGTTGAACATCCCACTCATCTTGGAATATTTGGCAGATATGTTAAAGAACGGCCTCTCATATTCTTCCATAAAGATACATGCATCTGCTATTTCAGCTAGATACAACACTGATCCTCCTGTTTTTTCTCACCCCTTATTAAGGCAATTCCTCAGGGGAATCAAGAACATTAAGCCACCAAGGAAGGCCCCAGGGCCAGCCTGGGACCTCAATTTTGTCTTAGAAAAACTGACTCTACCTCCATTTGAGCCAGCAGCTTCAGTTGACTTGCAATTTCTCTCATGGAAGACAGCTTTCCTGTTGGCAATTACCTCAGCAAGAAGGGTTTCGGAGCTACAGGCCCTAATGGCAATACCACCCTTTATTATTTTTCACAGAGACAGGGTCTCATTAAGGACCAACCCTACTTTTATGCCAAAGGTGGTATCTAGGGTCTCTTTAAATCAAGCCATTCATCTGCCTACTTTCTTCCCCAATCCTGAGAATAAGGGGGAAAGACTGTTGCATACCTTGGACATTCACAGACAACTTAGATACTACCTGGACAGAACCAAGGCCAGTAGGAAGTCTGAACAACTTTTTGTAGCTTACTCCCCTGCAGTACAAGGAAAAGCAATTTCAAAACAGACTATTTCTAAATGGATTGGACATTGCATCAGATTCTGTTATTCCTTTCATGGAAAGACTGTTCCAGCCAATATCAGACCACATTCCACCAGAGCTACAGCCACCTCTACAGCATTCTTAAGAGGGGTGCCTACCAAGGACATTCTAGAAGCTGCTACATGGAGCTCCGTGCATACATTCTCCAAACACTACAATCTCCCTCTATACTCCAGATCCAGAGCAGGCTTTGCTTCGGCAGTCCTGCAGGGTCTGATTGCCACACCATCCTTTTCCTAGAGCATTCCTCCTCCCCCAGCTAAGCTATGGTATTCTACCCACATGTTATGACTGCAGTTGCATTCTTGAAGGACATAGTACAGTTTTGTACCTACCATAAATGTAGATGTCCGATAGACATGCAACTGCAGTCATTTCCTCCCTCCATACCCCTCTATGCCTAGGGTCCACTCCTATCCCTGTTTCTCTTAGCTGGGGATATCTGTTATGGTGTATTTGTTTTATTGCTCATTTATTTGTTTGGAATCCTGTTTTTGTCTTCTAATTTGATTACAGCCTTCCTTGGAGGGCACCTGGCATCTGGGGCAAGAAACACTGAAGAAAATGGCGTCGGCTGATGCTTATGTACTCCAGCCGCTCTGACGTCGGAGAGAAATGCGACATCAGCCGACGTCGGACCCAGACTTTGGAATCCGGCCGACTGAGGGCTGCCTGAGGCAGGACAACCCACATGTTATGACTGCAGTTGCATGTCTATCGGACATCTACATTTATGGTAGGTACAAAACTGTACTTTTATGCTGTGGGCTGACCGTGTCACTGGGGACAACTTTGCAGTTGCTGATTCTACCCCATTGTCCTTTCCTTAATAGGAAGAAGTCTACCTGAGTTGCATGTTGGCCACTCTTGTACGGAATATTGTGGCTGTCTGTCTTGGTGAACAAGGTGATGGCCACTATCAAGCCATTTGTCAGAAAGAAGTCTAGAATGGCCTCTCCTCCTTTATTCCTATTGCCCCATCCTTGTAGACCCAGGCAGTTCTTGTGTCCTGCTATGTCTGTCCTGATGGGTGCATCCATGTCATCTGTTATCAACAACAATTCATGTTGTCCTGCAACTGCTGTGTAAATGCACTCTTGTCCTCACTGTTATAACTCTACTATGGGGCATAGGCTGAAATTGTGAACGTTGCCTTATTACACTGGAGTCTGATTGCCATGAGTCTGTCACTAATTCTGACATCTCTCAATGTCTTCTGAAGCCTTTCCCTCACAACAAGTTCCAATCCATTTCTAGCCTGTTCTCCTCCTGAGTAGTAGACTCTGGATCCCAAGCCATGTGGCTTTGCTGTCCTTCTATTGTATTTTCTGGATACATAGGATGTCCGGCCTCCTCTTTAGCATCATGTCATCCACTTACAAGCTCCAACCTGTCAGTTAACCTACACTGAGTGTAGCAATTCTTAGTTCATGTTTGCCAGGTTGATTGTTTTTTATTTACGTCCATCTTTCACTCAACTGAGCTATTCCAGGTAACCCAAGCTGGTTCACGTTTGCCAAGTTGATTGTTTTTTATTTACGTCCATCTTTCACTCAACTGAGCTATTCCAGGTAACCCAAGCTTGCATTAAGTTAGACCCTCTTAGTAAAAAAGTCTGCATATCATTGCTAGAGCCTTCCTGTGTCCTGAAAGAGTGCTCTTCAAACTATCTGGAGATATACAGAGCTGAGTATATTTTTCTGGCACTTCAGAGTTGTGTACTGGTAATTGTTTGACTAATTTTATATCATTGCTGGCTGACTTCAGAGTTGTGCACTGTTATTTTTGCTTCACTGTATAGTTTTTCAGATCTCTGCTGAAGGTGTTGGTTTTCCCATACCCACCCTCCCTATTCCTGTGTTGTTGTTTAAATTTGGAGGTTTTTGCAGTTGCCCGCCCCCACTGTAGATTTGATCTGGGACACTCCCCCCAGTTCCATCTCTTTACCTCATTCTACCTAATAGACTCCTTCTGCATTGTTTTTAGTCATTTTTAATTTAATTGCATTTTTTAAACTGTTTGGTCTAACATTGCTACATACTCAAGTGTGCTAGCTTGCACTGCATTTGAATTGTTTTGACTGCTGTTTTAGCTACTTTTCTGTATATATATATATATATATATATATATATATATATATATATATATATAAAAATCCTTTCCTGTAACTAGTGAAGTCCAGATTCAGATTTGCTGCATCCAGGACTGTATGTAAGTTTCTGAGCCCCCCCCCCAAGCTTTCTGTGTTGGAGGGAAGCCTTCTAGCTTATCAGTGGGAGTGGTAAGCACTACGTAACCTATCTACCACATAAGGAGTGGTTCTGGCCCAGAAATTGTAGTTACTGGCTGTTTGGGCAGTTTTTCCATCTCTTTCAACTTTCTGATTAAAAAGCCCCATTTGCACTTGTTTCCCCCCTTTCCTGTAACTATTTTAGTCCAGATATAGATTCTTACTTTTAGCACTTGAATTTGCTTATTCGTGATCAGCACTTGTTCAGAACTTGTAAGCACTAAATAACCTACTAATTACTACAGCACTCAACCTTCCTCATTACCTAGAGGAAAACAGTTTTGGTACTTACTTTCCTCCCTTGCTTAGAGAAAAACAGCTCTTGTACTCACTTTCCTCACTTATCTAGAGGAAAATAGTTTTTTTATTCAGGCATGTCCAAGGGTCAGCTCCCAGTGTTTTCTCCTGTCTATCTGATGAATCTGGGGGCAATGTAGAAGTTGCCTCATGTACACAGACAACCCTCTCCTCCTACCACCCAACACTACAACCTGTGAGAGATGCACTTATCTAGCCAAACTGGAGGTAAAGCTCTCTCCAATCAAGACTGAACTTGACAGTCAAGAGGAGAAGGTAAACACTTGCACCACACCACACTCATCACATAGTCTCACTAAATCTACACCACCAAAATCCACACATAGAAACACAGAAACATTCGTGGAGGCTCTCAATAATAATCTGCTCAAGCAACAGAGACCTCCAAAGCAGAAATGCAAGCAACCTCCACCCCCGAACACAACCCAAATGACACATAGCCCACAGACTCAGTGTGCCACTCAATCACAGCCAATAAGGCAAAACAACGTACCCAACACACTAGTCATAGGCGACTGTATTCAGGCACACTGATGTCCCACTCACCAGGCTAAACAAGGAGAAGGTTACTGTCAGCTGCCTGTTGGGTGCCAGGATCCGCCACATAACCCACACACTCAGGTCACTCCACAACAAGTACAAATATGACTCTGTCATTGTTCATGTTGGTGTGAATGACCTGAGGCATTCTCCCTGGACTACATGAAAAGAGACATGGAAGAGCTCTCCAATCTTGTAGCCCTGGCAGGTATGACCCTAGCCCTGAGTAGCATTCTGCCATCACCCAGAATGATGCCGCAGTACAAGGACAAAATGATTGACTTCAACAACTGGCTAAGCTTCTGGTGCCATTCTAAAGGGATCCAGTATCTGTCTGCCTGGGATGACATGGTCAACAGACCACGATGCTTTGCCAGAGATGGCCTGCACCTGTCACCCCTGGGATTCCGGATACTGGCTAAGGTTCTTGCCACCCCTATAGTGCCTTTTTTAGGCAAGGTTCAAATTACAAATTCACCACCGTAACAGGAACAGGCAAGCAAAAACTGAGGTTGATGTTACTCAATGCTAGAAGTCTAAATCTCAAAATGCATGCACTCGAGGCACTCCTTAAAATGGAGAACATCGATATCTGTGCAGTGACTGAGACCTGGTTCAAGGCTGCAGAGAGCACTCCTGCACTACTAGGCTATAACTCATACCACACTTTTCGGCCATGTAACCTGGACCGGAACACCAAAGGCAGAGGTGTGTCCATATTCATTAAGGATATCCACACCTCCAGGCTAGTTGCTCAGCATAATGCAGCCGAGGTTATCCAAGTGCAACTAACTCTGGGCAAAACTGCAATCCAAATTGTAGCTTGCTACAGATCACCTACCATGCCCCAGGATTCCCACTCCTCTTTTCTTGATGTACTGGAAAATATTAGGGTTCAACCAAACACCCTAATAATGGGCGGTTTCAACTACCCCACCATTAACTGGGAAAACTACTCATGTACCATCTCCTTCGCTCAATGCTTTCTGGAATTCATAAACTCCAATGCCCTGGATCAACTTATCCACACCCCCACCAGGGGCAACAATATCCTCGATCTAGTCATTACCAATATGAGTGGCCAGTGTTCCACACCTGAAGTCAACGCCCCATTGGTCCTCTCCGACCATAAGCTAATTACCCTGGATATCCACATCCTGCCTCCACCCCCCATTAAGGAAACCATGGTAAAAAATTGCTCCAAAGCCAACTTCATGCTTCTTAAGACAGAAGTGGTGAACTTCATGACACCCATGCAGATGGACAATACAGTTACGACTACTGAATCCTACACAATTGCACTTTATAAGCACTTACATGAGTGCATGGATCGTGCTATCTCAAACATGAACCAAGACGCTATCCTCCAAAAAAAGGAAGCCAATCTGGTGGTCCCCTGCCATAAATAAACTATACAACAGAAGGAAGATACTCTTGCAGAAGAGAGTAAAATCCCACGAGTGGAGGAGCTCCCTGGTCAGACTCAGTAAGAAGCTGCGATCCCTGATAAAATCCTCCAAAGCTAGTTACGAAAACAAAATCGCCACTGATTCTAAAGATAACCACAAAGCATTCTATAGCTATGTCAAGAATCTCAATGGCAACACTCAGATCTGCTTTGAGTTACAGCACAATGACACTAAATATACAGACCCAACTGATATTGCCAACATCCTGGCAGATAGGTTCAGTGCTAACTTTACCCCCTTCTCACCCCCTAAAGATCCCATCTCTAACTGGAAGAATACAAAGTTCCTGTAATAACGGTTGCACAGGTAAAAACCACACTCTCCAAAGCCAAGAACACAGCATCCATGGGACCAGACAACATCCCAGGCTGTGTTCTACTCGAACTACAGAACAAACTGGCACCCCACCTAAGTACCATGTTCAGTCATTTCCTCACCTCAGGCTTTGTGCCTGCTGAATGGCGCACAGCAACGGTTATCCGGACCCCGGGAACTACTGCCCCATTAGCCTGATGAGCCTTGTCTGCAAGGCCATGGAATGTATCATCATGGAACTTATAAACAAAGATATTGGTAATCTACAAACTCTCAATCCCACCCAGTTCTGGTTTGTAAAAGGCAGATCATGTCTCCTAAACCAGATAGACTTTTTTGAAGCAATCAGCAAAGCCGTAGACAAGGGTAAGGTGGTTCACACAGCCTATCTAGATCTTGCCAAGGCTTTTGACACCATCCCACACTCTGGAATTATAGATAAACTCAATAAACTAGGTATAAATCCCTATGTCACAAGATGGGTTGCCAACTGGTTCACTGACAGAACCCACATTGTGAAAGTAGCAGACTCCAAATCCGACTTCAGACCAGTGACAAGTGGAGTACCACAGGGTTCAGTCCTGGGCCCTCTCCTGTTTGGTATCTCTACTTCTCTGAAGTACAGGCTAACACAGAAGGTCTTTGGCTAATGAAGTTCGCAGATGACTGCAAACTAGGAGCCATAATCGAAACTCCTAACGATGTGGACATCCTACAAAAGGGCCTCACTGAGACAGATGCCTGGTGTCAAAGCCATGGCCTCAAGCTCAATGCCAAAAAGTGCATTGTCATCCCCTTTGGTAAAAGCTCTGTACCCATTAACTACAACATAGGTGGTAGTATACTTAACACTGAAAGTGTGATAAGAGACCTTGGAACACAGGTGGACAGTAGTCTCTCCTTTGATAATCACATCGCCACAGTAGTCAGGAAATCCTTCTACGTGGCACACCTCATCACAAAACGTTTCTCATCCAGAAAAAGAGGTCATTGTTCCCCTCTACTCATCACTCATTAGACCCATTATAGAGTACAATGCCCCTTTTGGTATGTACCTCACAAGACATCTACAACAACTGGAAAGACCGCAGAAATACCTCACCAAGAAGATTACCAGCCTCAAACAGATGCCCTACGCAGACCGTCTCAAAAAACTCCAGCTTTACTCCATCGCATATCGCATACTCAGAGGTGATCTCTGCCTAACATACAAAGCTATGTCAAACCCAGAGCTGTTGGACATGCTCCACTTAAAGAAATCCCAATCCCTCCGAGCTACACACTCTAGGGACCTAAATCTTGTCACCACATTAAACAGAACATTCTGGAGGGATAGATTCCTGTCCCAGAGACTTCCCATACTCTGGAATAAACTACCTATCTTTATCAAACAAAGCTCCTCATTAGCACTCTTCAAGAAAAATCTTGATGATTGGATGGGAAATAGGAAATTCACCCCGGGGATCACCTCTGTGGCTCTGCTCGACAGTGGCACAGGAAAATAATTTTCTTGGGTGGCAAAAGCCAGGGTACCTTTTTGGCTGGGCTTGTATAGGCCCCAGGGCCGACAGCCTAGTACCTACCTATGAACCTATGAACTGGACAGCAGCCAGCCAGTAGCTTATTGACCCAGGGCTCATGGGCTTTATGCCAGGCACACACTGGTTAGTACAGGTACGTACACCTCTCTCACCAATAGCATGGTTCCCTGGTGTAGGTCAGAGAAGGCCAGGTCCTCAACCCACTTATCACCAGTAAATAACAATACCCATGTGGCGGCAGTATTCAACATGAATAAATCACCTAATGCCATATTTTTACACTGTCAAGTGGTTACCTGCCATGGTGTACAGTCTGTGATCCATGTTCTTCTGTCTTGATGATACTGTGCACCACAGTTGATGCTCATAGTGGTTGATCTATAGAACTCTTGCCCTTATACTTCTGCCTACAGCTCCATTTTTGTGTGAGTTGATGTTTATTTGAGGTGGGAGGAACCCTACAGAGACGCAGGTAGAGCATGCAAATTCCATTCAGCCATTGGCCAGAGGTCTGGATTGAAATTTGTAGTGTATGCATGGAAGGCGAAGACCTTAACCATTATGCCAGCTGGACTTTGTAAGAAAATTAAATATCTTTGTGGAAATCTCTCTTCCTAGTCACAGCCACTTCAAGCAAAAATAATTTCTGAATTTCATGTATTAATGTGTAAACTTCCTTAACAGTATTCTACAATGAAAGACTCTCACTGAAAAACTAACATTCTTACAAGCCTAAACTTAAAGCAGTGTGTTCAACTTTCAATCTTCTATTTGAATTGTGAGTAGTGGTAGGAAACACCTGCTGTGTCCACTGGCTGTTCACAGACAACGGAGACACATTTTATTTATTTTATGTGATGCATTTTTTTTATATTTATTCTGATAATTGGATTGTGGGCTGGTTCAGAGACCCTTTTCAGCTATGACTCAGGCAAATTGGCAACAGGATACAAGAATAATGAAAAAAAAATTAATAACATGCATTCAGCAAAGTGATAAATGACAAAAGAATACAGTTTACAATTTGCTAACAATTTGCATATTCAAGCACAACTTAGATCTATGTTTGGGAACCAGAAAATTTACCACAGGATTGCTCTCTGTACTGCTAATGGACAGAGGTTGCTCCTGAATGCTATATCCCATACATGGGTTCCCTCAAATTATATATGGTATGATACCAGTTATTCTTATTAGGGATAATATGTAGATCTGATGTTGTTAATCCTCATTCATTCCTTACTGATGGGTTATCGGTTCTGTCCTCGGAACCGGGCTGGACATATATCAAGCTTGCGTCAGCCAAAAACTCTCGAGCCAAGGTCCTACCCAGAATGCTCTGCTCCCTGTTACCTCAGATCTCATTTGCTGCATTGCTGTACAGCCGTGTCAAGCCACTCTCTTCAGCTAAGTTCATAATTTTTTGAAAGTTTATATATCGTTTCTACTTTAAAGTTTTTCAGACAGTTTCTTGTATTATTCTCCTACCCTGTCATATCCATAAGACTCTCTCCCTTTAGTCTATTTCCCTTTATTTTACCCTTTTCTTACCTTTGAGGTAATTCTTCATTACCATCATTGGTAATCCTTCTTTCTTCTCTGTTCTTACCCTTTTGGGTAGCCTTTCCTCTTCTTCTTGATACTGTTGTTCATCTGAAGTAGGATATTCATTTGTCTGCAACCTGTGGGTTATGGATCCGATATCGGATCCGAACCGGCATGGTTTTCCAGCTATGGATCCAAGCTCTCAGCTCCTCCCCTCACCCATAATGCCCTGCTCTACCCTCATGACCTCAGATCTCGTTTGCCGCGCTGGTGACTGGATTTGGGTTCTTTGCTCTCAGCTAAGTGCTAGTATATTTACCTGTTAAAACAGAAAGTTTTAAATTTTTTGTGTATTTTTGTGTGAAAGTTTAGGTTTCCCTCATTAATAGTTTTAGTTTGAGTTAAATTAATTAATTTTTTTTCCCTCCCCTCGCTGTTGCGTAGAGTGTGTGTAGGCCTGTGTGTCTTTTTCTTTTAAGTTACTTTAGTAGCTTGTAGATTATGGCTGATCAGCCTAAATCTATCTTTTCAAAATGCTCCGAGTGTGGCCATAAGCTCTCACCGCTGATGGCCACACTCGGTGTGTTAAGTGTCTGGGGTTGAACACCTCACATCTGGCTGTTCCATATGTGCAGGGTTCAACCCCAGGGCACTGAGGAGCGGAGGTCCAAGCTTGTCTTGGCGGGTCTTTACCGCCAGACTCGGCTCCGCCTCCGCTCCTTCGGGACTACTGTGGCTACAGTTGTTCCCCTGTGGCACCCTCCTGCCCCTGGGACTCAACCTCCCGCTTCTGGAGAGGAGAGGGATGCTGCTAAGGACCGGAGGGAGAAGCACCTAGCGGCGGGCCGAGACCTCTGTTTCGCCCCGCCAGCCAAGCGGCTTCTCCCCCGGCTCCGTTGTCGGTTTGGTCTCCTCCTTCTCGTCTCCGGTCCCTGTGTGCTTTTCACCGGGTCCTGAGGAGGAGGAGTCCCGATCTCCGTCGAGGCTATCGAGGAGGCACTCCAGGCCTACCTCGGTAGCCTCGTGAGATCTACATAGCCTTTCTGATGCTGATCTGGACCGGATGATGAGAAGGTTCATCCAGGCCCAGATGCAGATGGGAGTGCTCTTGCCTCCCCTCGGGGAGCTCAACACCCTTTTTAAGCCTATTGCTCCTTCTCCGACCCGCTATCCGGGTTCGAGCAGCTGGAGCCGAGCAGCTTCGAGCGGGGTGGGTCGGCGCCGATAGTACTTGGTACCGGATCCGACCCTGCCCTCGAGTGCGTCGGACCCGACCTCGGAGCCTGGATCCGAGCCGGATCCGGGGATCAGTGCTCCTTCGGCGCCGTCTGTGTCGGAGCGCACTGTCGCCGGATCCGAGTGCTTCGTGCCGGCTCCGTCCACTCTCGGATCCGAGGGGAGCCGATTGTCGGATCCTTTGGTCGAGGTCGGCTCCCCTTCGGCTTTTGATGTAGTGGAGAGGGCTCTGTTGAGGGTCTCCGGACCCCGGCACTTGTTCGGCTCCGTCCCGCTCCCTCTGCACTGGGCCAGGCTTCCACCATCCGGCCCTGGGACAGCCCGCTTGTGCCCCAAGTGGCTCCTATGGAGCAAATTGCTGCGAGGACTCCTCTGACAGCCCCCAGAGGAGGTCCCTCGCAAGCATACGCAAAGGAGGCACATTGACTCCCGAGTCTCTCACAGAAGACACGGACTTGGAGGAAGGGAAGGCTCCCACGGTCACCCCGAGGATGTCTCCTTTGGAGACATCATGGAAATGCTCCGTATAAGGGGTGGTCTGCCCCAAGTCTTCCTCGGACGAGTCCGTGTTCTTGGAGGCATTTGAAACGGGCCCGTCTACCTCTTGGGTGTCCCCTGCCGACCCCTGGTGGACCTTATTACCACCAGGGCGTGGAAGGAACCGGACACCGTGGAGCCAATTCCCAAAAGACCGGATAGGATCCTTAGTCCGCCATCCGACCGGACCCATTGGAGTAAGGGGCCTCCGGTAGATGCCATGTTGACGGCGGCGGCCACAAAGAGGGAACTGGCTCAGGAGAGTCCTCAGTCCACCCACCGAGCAAGGAGTCTCCGATGATGGACCGCTTAGGCAACCGCATGGTCAGTTGCGCGACCTTCTCAGTAAGGGCGCTGAACTATTTGGCACATGTTATTCGGATGCAGCGAGATCTTATTAAGGAATACGCTGCATCCCCCCCGAGTCCATTTCGGAGGAGGACAGAGTTCTGCACTCCACCCGTATGGCCACTCTTAGGTCAGTTACAAATACTTCTGCGGCTACTCTCCCATGCAACGGAGGGCGCCGCTAGAGCTGCGGGGACAGGACTGGTCACTAGACGCCAGGCCTGGCTCCGTCACTGCGATTTTTCTGAGCCCTTCAAAGCGTCGTTTGCAACGCCTTTGATGGTTCTGTTCTGTTTGGCAAGACCGCTCGCGACGTTGACCCAGAGCGAAAGGACGGAAGACGCTGTCTGCCGTCGGAATCCGCTTCTCTGCACCCCAGAGGCCCTATTCTAGGAACCAAAAGGGTCAGAAGAAGATGTGGTTCCGAAGTCGCAGCAGTCCCAGCCTGCTCCGGACAACCAGTCCTTCCGTGGCAGAGGAGGGCAGGGAGGACGCCGCCCTAGAGGCAGAGGGGCTCCCAGAAACTTCGGGTCCAGGGAACCTTTCTCTGAACGGCCGCGCAGCAACCCTGAGGGTTGCCCGACTGCTCTACTCTGGAGGCAGTCGGGGACGTTCGGGGCACCTAGCGGCATGGGAGTCCATAACATCGGACCGCTGGGTTCTCCAAATCATATCCAGGGATATCGCATTCCTTTCCTTCACCTTCCAAAGTTGAAGTCCCTCCCAGACGTCCCACCGGTCAACGGGAGGCCGTTTGGACAGAAATTGCCCTTCTGCTAAGGAAAGGAGCCATCCAGCCCGTTCCCCAGACCAGATCGGATCAGGGTTCTACTCCAGATTCTTTTTAGTGCCAAAAAGACGGGGAACTAAGACCAATCCTAGACCTCTCTCTCTTGAATCTGGCAGTCCCCAAAGAAAAATTCCGAATGGTCACTCTGCAATCTATTCTCCCCCTTCTGGGAGAAAATCACTGGATGTGCTCGATAGATCTCAAGGACGCGTACTACCACATCCTGATGGACAGGCGCTCCAGGAGGTTTCTCCGCTTCCGGCTGGGAGCCAGTCACTACCAGTTCCGGGTCCTTCCTTTTGGTCTCACCACAGCCCCCAGGGTGTTCACCAAAGTACTAGCAGTGGTAGCGGCCCACCTGAGGCTTCAGGGGGTGCAGGTCTTTCCCTACCTGGACGACTGGCTTCTTACCGCCCCAACAAGGCATCTACTTCTCTTGGCGCGAGACACCTTTCTCCATCTTGCTCCCTTTCTGGGCATCACAATAAATACAAAAAAGTCCAACCTGGCGCCCACACAGCTCTTAGATTTTATAGGGGCCAGGCTAGACACAAGGAGTTTACGAGCCTTCCTCACTGCGGACAGAGTTCTAAATCTGCAGCTCCAGGTGCGGGCCATTCTCCATTCAAGTTCTGTTCCAGCGGAGTTGGTCCTGAGGGCTCTAGGGTCCATGGCATCGGCTATAGCACTTCTTCCTCTTGCCAGGCTCAATATGCATTCTACAGTGGACGCTCTTAGTACAGTGGTCATACCTTGCTCTCCCATGCATCATCCCATAGCGATCAGCAAGGCTTGCAAGCGGTCCCTCTTGTGGTGGCTCCACTCCCGGATCCCCACAAAGGCCCCCCATTTTGGGCTTCTCCCCTCTCGCCACGGTGACCACGGACGCCTCCGCCTCGGGTGGGGGCACTTTGGGCCGGACCGTCCAAGGCACGTGGAACGATTCAGAGACCTTACTGCATATCAATGTTCTAGAGATGAGAGCAGTGCTCTTAGCGTTGCTAGCACTTCAGGACTTTCTTCCCTTGGGAACAATTGCGATTCAATCGGACAACATGTCTGTTTTCTGGTACATCAACAAGCAAGGGGGAACAAGGTCTTACCCTCTTTGTCGAGGCCATGAGAGTTTGGGAATGGGCAATCTCCACCAATCGCTTTCTAATAGCAACGCACATTCCGGGCCGGTGCAACATCCTAGCGGACAAGCGGAGTCGCACCATTCTGACCCGTTACGAGTGGGCTCTCAATTGTCAAGTGGCGGAAGGCATATTCGCACGGTGGGGAACCCCTTCTTCCGATCTTTTTGCTTCTCCCTCATACACCAAGTGCGACTCTTTTTTCGCTCTAATACCTCCTCCCGGAGGTACCCCAAGAGACGCTCTGGTGCATGCTTGGCCACCCGGTCTTCTGTATGCCTATCCACCCTTGCCTCTGATGCTGCAAGTTCTTCAGAAAGCCTCTCGGGTGGGTTGCAGAATGATTCTCATTGCTCCATTCTGGCCTCGACAGATCTGGTTCCCCTTCCTAAGGTCTCACTCGGTGAATCCTCCTTGGATTCTAGATCCCATCCCGGATCTGATATCCCATCCATCCTGCATTCCTCCTCCGAACCTGGACAACCTGAAGCTGACCGCTTGGCTGCTCCAGTTCCACTCTTGATAAGGACTCGCCGTATTTCTTCACCTGTAAAGGCTATTTTGGTGGCGGCTCATAAACCATCCACTAGAAAGGTTTACCCAAGCAAATGGAAACGTTTCTCTGTGTGGGCGGAGCGGCAAGGCCTGAATCCCTTCACGGTTCCTCTCCCTTTAGTGCTTGACTTTCTAACCACTCTCTTTAACGATGGTGCCAGCAGTTCCACAGTCAAAGTTCAACTGGCGGCAATTTCTCACTATCACATTGGCCATGACTCTAATCCTCTTATGTCAGCCAAATTGTGTAAAATATTTCTTAAAGGTACTTTTCTTCTCAGGCCCCTATAAAACAAGCAGTTCCTCCTTGGGACCTTTCTTTAGTCCTACAGGCCTTGACCGCTCCTCCTTCGAGCCAGCGGCTACGGTGGATCTCAAATTCTTGTCCTACAAGACAGCCTTTTGGTAGCCATTACATCAGCCAAGAGAGTTTCTGAACTTCAAGCTTTATCAGCTAAACCTCCTTACTTGGTATTTCATCCGGACCGTGTCTCCTCAGGACCAACCCGTCCTTTCTTCCTAAAATCGCTTCTGAAGCAAACATCAATCAATCCATTAACCTCCCTGTTTTCTTCCCTAAATATGAAAACAAAGGTGAATATAAGCTACATTCACTAGATGTTCACAGGCAACTTAGATTTTATCTGAACAGGACAGCTGGTCATAGGCAATCCGACCAGCTGTTTATTTCCTTTGCAAAATTCAATTTGGGCAAGCCAATCTCTAAAGTTTCTCTGTCCCGCTGGATTTCACAGTGCATTTTATTGGCTTATCAAGCTTCAGGAAGGCCCGCACCGGAGGGTGTTCATGCCCATTCAACCCGGTCAGTATCTACCTGGCAGCCTTCAAGGCTAGGATTCCTCTAGATGATATTTGTGCAGCAGCCACGGGCTTCATCTCATACGCTTATTTCCCACTATAAGTTGGATCTTGCATCTAGGGTAGAGCATCCTTTGGCTCGCGGTGCTCCCGAATATCCTTCCATGATGGCCGCCCAAGATTCAGGTAGCTGGGGACTCTGTCCCACAGGTTGCAGACAAATGAATATCCTACTTCAGATTTAGAAGTTATGTACTCACCATAACGGTCCATCTGAGTAGGTGTATTCATTTGTCTGCAACCATCCCGCCCTCCTATCCCCCTGGCCTTTCAGTTTCCTGCATATTCTTTGTTACCCTTTTTAGGGTATTGTTGCTTTGGCAAACTCGATCTGAGGTCATGAGGGTAGAGCAGGGCATTATGGGTGAGGGGAGGAGCTGAGAGCTTGGATCCATAGCTGGAAAACCATGCCGGTTCGGATCCGATATCGGATCCATAACCCACAGGTTGCAGACAAATGAATACACCTACTCAGATGGAACGTTATGGTGAGTACATAACTTCTAATTCTCCACATCGTTATTTCGGATAAGAAAAGTAGTGTTGGTTTTAAACAGTGTAAGGATTACGGCTGCAAGTTACGGCTTTCCGATTGCCATGACTTATGTGTGTATTGTTTGAATGTCTCCCACCTTACTGTGGATCCCCCGTGTGGGATTTGTAGAAATTTTTTGACCAGGACTCTTAATGAGAGAAAGAACAAGTTAATCCTGAAAGGTCTTCTCAAATCTCCTTTCTGTTAGGCTATCTTTGGGTCAGAAGGCTCACCCCCTCCTGCTAAACCCTGTAAGAGGCGTTCATCCTCATCAAGGTCACTCACTTCATCTCCCTCTGGAGATCACAGGGAGTCGACTCATAAGAAGGTGAAAATGACTACTACTTCGGTGCTGCCACCTGTGACCCTTTTGGCCCCAGGCACGGCACCGCCCCAGTTGATTCTTGCTCCAGCCATGTCCTCCTTTTCGACACCAGCACCAGAGTTCCCAGTGTAGACACTTATGGCTCTGACAGTTCTGTCGCAGCCCTTACCGGCACCTTCCATGCAGGTACAGTCTCCTTTGGCACCGTTGGTACAATCCCCTTTGGCCCCGAGTATGAAGTTACTGTCCTCCACAGTGCAGACACTTTCGGCACTGACATGCTCTTTGGTGCAGTCCTTGTCGGCACTGTCATTGTTACCGGTGCAGACATCTTCCTCATTGGCACCGACACTTGCTTTTATGGTGCAGACACCTTTGACTTCTATAGGTTCATAGGTTCATACTAGGCTATCTGCCCAAGGGCATTTATAAGCCTAGCCCAGAGTTTTGTGGCTTTCGCCACCCCTTTAGTTTGAAGGAAACTATGCCCATTATTTTGCTGTGCCTCTGTCAAGCAGTGACACTGAGGTAATCCCTGGGGTATATCTGCGATCTCCCATCCATTGGTCAAGATTTCTCTTGAACAAGGCCAGCGAGGTGCTCTGCCTCACATGTACCGGGATTTTGTTCCACAGCATAGGGAGTCTCTGGGTGATGAATCTGTCCCTCCAGCACGTCCTATTAATAACCGTGTCAAGGTTTAAGTCTCCCGCCCTTGTAGTTCTGAGGGATCTAGATTTTTTGAGGTGAAGCATGTTCATCAAATCTGGGTTTGACATGGCCTTGTATGTCAGGCACAGGTCACCTCTGAGCAAGCGTGGCGACTGAATAGAGCTGGAGTTCTTTCAGTCAGGCAGCATAAGACATATTTTTGAGACCCTTTATCCTTTTGGTGAGGAACTTTTGGGGCCTTTCCAGCTGCTGCAGGTGTCGGGTCAGATACATTCCGAATGGGGCATTGTACTCAATCATTGGACTGATGAGTGATGAGTACAGGGGGACGATGACCTCCCTTGATCTATATGTGAATCCCTTCATGATCAGGTGGGCAATGTAGAAGGTCTTCCTAACTACTTTAGCAACGTGAGTATCAAACGAAAGGTTACTGTCAACCTGGGTCCCCAGATCCCTGATAACCTCTTCTGTGCTCAGTGGATTGCCACCTATATGGTAGCTAGGGGTAACCTTGTTTTTCCCGAAGGGTATGACTATGCATTTCTTGGCGTTTAACTTTAGGCCATGGCTCTGGCACCAGTTATCCATTTCTGTGAGACCCTTCTGAAGGATATCTGTGTCAGATGTGTTCTCGACTATGGCGCCCAGTTTGCAGTCATCTGCAAACTTTTTCAGCCATAACCCTCCTGTGTTTGCTTGTACTTCAGAAAAGTAGATGCCGAACAAGAGTGGGCCCAGGACTGAGCCCTGTGGGACACCACTTGTGACAGGCTTTGAGTCTGACATGGCGCCAGCAACTCTGACCCTGTGGGTTCTGTCACTTAGCCAGTTTGCAACCCATCTTGTGATGTATGGGTTTACATTTAAGCTGATGAGTTTTTTAATGATACCTGAGTGGGGTATTGTGTCGAAAGCCTTTGCCAGGTCGAGGTAGGCAGTATGGACTGCCTTTCCCTCATCAATGGCCTTGGTGACTGTTTCGAAAGTCAACCAAGTTTAAAAGGCATGATCTGCCTTTGACAAAGCCAAACTGGGTTGGATCCAAAGTCTGCAAGTTCCCTATGTCTTTATTTATGAGTTCCATTATGATCCTCTCCATAGCTTTGCAGATCAGGCTTGTCAAGCTGATGGGATGGTAATTTCCAGGGTCGGTGGAGGCACCGCCTTTGTGAAGTGGGACCACAGTTGCCGTGTGCCACTCCTTGGCACGTATCCCGAGGTGAGGCTAAGATTAAACAGCTGTCCTAACTGCGGTTTAATTCCTCATTGAATTCATGGAGCACACAGCCGGGACACCATCCAGTCCCATGGATGCTGTGTTTTCGCCTTGGAGAGAGCAGTTCTCACCTGGGCTAGAGATGTTTGGGGGCTACAATCCTCTGGTATAGATATCTCTCCTTTGGGGGAGGGAGAGTTTGCACTGAACCTGTCAGCCAGTATGTTGGCAATGTCTGTAGGTTCAGTAATTTTCACATCATTTTGAACTAATTCTGAGCATATCTGGGAGTTTCCTCCCAGGTTTCTAACATAGCTAAAGAAGGCCTTATGATTGTCTTTTGAGTCCTTAGCGATTTTTCTCTCAAAATTTGCCTTGGATGATTTTATGAGAGCTCTTAGTTTTTTACTTATAATGATCAAAGGTGTCTTACCTTTTAAGGATTTTGCTCTATCTTGTAGTAGCTTCCTCCTTTTGTTATAGAGCTTGTTTATGGCTGGGGTCCACCAGACTGGATGCTTGCCTTTGGTACAAAGAGTCTTTGTTTTGTTTGGGATTGCCTGATCCATGCAGTCCTGTAGGTGCTGGTAGAAGGCATTTGTAAGTGATTCAGCGGCTTGAGTAATGTTTTCCGCCGGCTCGGGGGCCTTAAAGGAGAACACACTAGTCTTTAGAAGTGTGAAGTCAGCTTTTGAGAAGTTCTTCACTGTGGTCTTTTTTATCTCAGGTGGGGGCAGGATGAGGACCTCCAGTGAGATTAGTTTATGATCTGATCTCACCAGTGAGAGGGGTATACTTCCGGTGTTGAACATTGTGATCCCATGTTCGTGATGATGAGATCAAGTATGTTTTCACCTCTTGTGGGGATGGTGACTAGTTGTTCCATGGCATTTGAGTTTATGAACTCCAGGAACCTTTGGGCTAGAGTGTTTGGGCTTGAGTAGTGATCCCAGTCTATATTAGGGTAGTTGAAGTCACCTAGTATGATGGTGTTTGGAGATACATTTATCCCCTCCAGTGTTTTCAGGAAAGCTATGTGAGGTTCCTGAGTTTGAGAGGGTGGCCTGTAACATGCTACAAATTGCAGAGCAGTCTTGCCTATGGTTAATTGCACCTGGATGGTCTCCGATGCATCGTGCGTTGCCACCAACCTTGAGGTGTGGGTGTCCTTGATGAATATGGACACCCCCCCTCCTTTCTTGGTGTTGTCCGGATTTTGGGGCCGGAACGCATGATATGAGGTAAAACCTGATAGTGCTGGGGTGCTCTCAGGAGCCTTGAACCAGGTTTCAGTCACAGCACAGACATCGATGTTCTCCATACTGAGAAGGGCCTTGAGTACGTGCATCTTGAGGTTGAGACTTCTGACATTGAGCAGCATTACCCTTAGTTTTTTTCCTTTTTTGTGTTCTAGGATGGTAGGTTTAGAATTTGGCACTGAAGTCATCGGCACAGACTACTTCAACACCATTCTCTTTGGTACAGACATGCTCGGTTCCGGGCTCTACACCTCTCAAATTAGCAAGGACCAAGTACTCTCTTTCCTTGGATACATTTGTTGGTAGCCAGTATAGTCCTTTTCTAGAAAGGCCAGAATCACCCTCAGGTTTCTCCATGAGGTTGACCAGGACCCTCTCTGAGCAAGATGTGTTGCGGCTTGTTGACCAGTTGCTTGTGGCCAGAGGTTTCTCTCAATCAACAAAACCCACATTCCCTCCTTCAGGTGAACGTATATCTCCTCAAACTCCAATGTACACTCCTCCTTCGACTTCTACCCAAGTATCGAAGGCCAATACTCCGATAGCAGCTTCCCTCCCTCCGACCCCAATAGTGGATCTCGCTATAGAGCCGAAGTCATCCTTGTGGCCCTTGGTGCACTGGGCATTGGGGTCTACTCAGGCCAGTGGCTGTGCCATGGGGGAGGGCGTTTTTGGTTCCATGCCGATTTTTTCTATGGCACCCTCCAGGAATCCTCCCTGTTTCATGCTTCACTGTCCTCTTGAGACTCCTGGTCTGGGGGTTGGCTCGGGGTGGGGTGTGACCCCAGTTCCGAGGTTCTGGGCTGCCATCCCTCCTTGGGTGGGCCAGCCTTCCAGGCCATGGAGAGGGCGCTTGCCTCCGCTGGCAAACCCCACATGTCAGAGTCCTCTCCCCACTCTGTGCCGCAACTCTCACAAGCCATAACCGCCGGACACCAGGCACAAGGGCCTTAGGTTTTCCCACCCTCAAGAGACCCCCCTCTTTGCAGTCTTCCCCAGAACCCCCCACTGAGGAAGTACCCCGCAAAACTTTGTGTAAGAGGAAGCACATGGACTCCACTAAGGAGTCTTTGACCGAAGATACGGACTTGGATGACGGGGAAGGGTCCCCATGGTCACCCTCTGATGAGGTCCCTTTGGTGACATCCTCGAGATCCTTAGACAGAGGGGTGGACTTCCTCAGAGGAATCAGTATTCCTGCAGGCCTTTCGTGCCTGGCCCCCTACCTCCTGGGTTACCCCGCCGACTGATGAGCTTGTCATCGTCCAGCGAGCATGGAAGGCTTCTGACACCCTGGAAGCGATACCGCAGAGGCCTGATAAAATCTTATATCCCCCCCCCAGCTGAGCATCCCCATTGGTCTTCCAGTAGATGCCATGGTGGTGGCGGCTGCAACTAAGAAAGACTTGGCAGAAGAGAGCCCAACTGTCCATCCGCACAAACATGGAGTCCCGAACGATAGACAGACTAGGGAAGCATGTGTTTGGTTCATCAACCTTCGCCATAAGGTCTTTGAACTATTTGGCGCACTTTATGAGGCTCCAGAGGGAACTTATCAACCAACTCTCTGAAACCTTGGCAAGAGCTGTTTCGGATGAGGTCCGTGACAATGTAGCTTCTCAGATTGCCACCCTAGAGTCCATTTCCAATTCTTCCATGCGTCTTATTTCTCACGCAATGGAAGGAGTGGCTAGAGCGGCAGGCACAGGTATAGTCACCAGACGACATGCCTGGATGCGACTTTGTGGATTCCTTTAAGGCTGCCTTCATGAACGCTCCCATCGAGGCCGCTTCTTTGTTTGGCCCTAAAGTTAAAGATATGCTGACAAGGTGCGAACAAGATGGCAAGACCCTATCTGCCATTGGTGTCAGACACTCCACTCCTCAACGATTCTACTCCAGAAATTAGAGGAGCGGGAAGATGTGGCACAGGAAATCACAGGGCTTTTTCCATGACGCATGTGCCGAGTTCTCCCCTAGAGGCAGAGGGGGAAACTCCAATGGAAGATGCCCCTTTTGGGGCAGAGGAGGTCCATGAAACCAGGGTTCCAGAGATTCTTTCTCTGGCCAACCCTATCAGCGCTCCTGAAGTGTTGCCTGTCTGCTCACCTCTGGAAGCAGTCGGGGGTCATTTTTCCTTGTATCATCTTTGTCCAATCTCATCCAGAGTATTACCTGATGTTTCACCTAGTCAAAGGGAAGCAGCAGCACATGAAATACAAAAGCTGCTACAAAAAAGAGTTATCCAAACGGTCCCCCTAGACCAGATAAGATCTGGTTTTTACTCAAGGTTCTTTTTAGTGCCAAAAAAGACAGGGGACTGGAGACCATTTCTGGATCTCAGCACACTGAACAAATTTGTAAAAACAGAGACATTCCGGATGGTCACGGTTCAGTCTATCCTTCCTCTTCTGGAAGAAGATGATTGGATGTGCTGTGTAGATTTTCAAGATGCATATTACGACATAAAAATGGACACACACGCTCAAGAAGATACCTCCGCTTCTGTGTAGGAGCCAGTCACTACCAATTTCGACCACTGCCCTTCAGTCTCTCTACAGCCCCCAGAGTGTTCACCAAATGCATGGCAGTGGTTATCGCTCACTTGTGACTTCAAGGATTCCAGGTGTTTCCATATCTAGACGACTGGCTCCTCACCGTCCCCGCCAAGCATCTACTGGAAGAAGCCCTGCACTACACTCTCCTCACAGCACAACACCTGGGAATTACTATTAACTGGGAGAAGTCCAACACGACCCCACCCCAGTCTTTGGAATTCATTGGGGTACTGTTGGACACGAGAAATTGCACAGCATCTCTTCCAGACCACAAGCTTCAAAGAATAAGGCAACAGGTTCAGCCACTACTCTGTCATCACAAATCTCCCACTCGCTCTATACTCCAACTCTTGGGGTCAAAGGAAGCCTCTATCACCATTGTTCCTCTAGCCAGATTCCACATGAGGCTCCTTCAGTGGTTACTTCTCACTTAGTGATACCCTCTACAATATCCCTTGTCTTTTCAGATACGTGTAACTCAGAGATGCAAGCAAGATTTACTCTGGTGGACATGTGCCTCTGTCTAGTAGTGACACAGAAGTGATCCCCGGGGTAAACCTACAATCTCCTATCCACTCGTCAAGATTTGTCTTGAAGGGAGTCAGTGAGAAGCTCTGCCTAACATGGACTGGGATTCTATTCCAGAGTGAAGGGAGCCTCTGGGTTATGAATCTGTCCCTCCAGCATGTCCTATTTATTTCTGTGCTGAGGTTCAAGTCACTCGATCGCATAGCTCTAAGGGATTTGGATTTTCTGAGGTGGAGCATGTCCATTAATTCAGGGTTGGACATGGCTTTGTACGTCAGGCATAGATTGCCTCTGAGTAGGCGGTATGCAACTGAGTAGAGCTGGAGTTTCTTTAGCCGAGCAGCATATGGCATCTGTTTGAGTCCCTTGATCCTCTTAGTGAGGTACTTTTGGGGTCTTTCTAGTTGCTGCAGGTGTTGGGTAAGGTACATCCCAAATGGGGCATTGTACTCAATTATGGGCCTGATGAGGGATGAGTAAAGGGGCACAATGACCTCCTTTGATCTAGATGTGAATCCTTTCATGATAAGGTGGGCTATATAGAAGGTCTTCCTAACCACTTTGGCAATGTGGTTGTCAAAGGAGAGGTTACTATCAACTTGGGTCCCCAGGTCCGTAATTACTTCTTCTGTACTTAATGGATTACCTCCTATGTGGTAATTTGTGGGCACTTTGTTTTTGCCAAAGGGTATAACTATACACTTTTTGGCATTTAGTTTAAGGCCATGGCTCTGGCACCAGTTATCCGTCTGTATGAGACTCTTTTGGAGGATGCTTGTGTCAGCTGGAGAGTCAATTATGGCGCCCAGTTTGCAGTCATCTGCGAACTTGGTCAGCCACAGTCCTCCCGTGTTAGCCTGTACCTCAGAAAAATATATTCCGAATAAGAGAGGTCCCAGGACTGAGCCCTGTGGGACGCCACTTGTAACTGGTTTAGAGTCTGACATGGCTCCAGCAATTCTGACCATGTGGGTACTGTCCTTGAGCCAGTTTGCAACCCATCTTATGACATAGGGGTTTATATTTAGGCTGGAGAGTTTGTCTACGATGCCCGAGCGGGGTATTGTGTCAAAGCGAGGTCTAGGTAGGCTGTGTGGACCACCTTACCCTCATCAATGGCCTTGGTGACTGTTTCAAAGAAATCTACCAGGTTCAGGAGGCAGGATCTGCCCTTGACAAAGCCGAATTGGGTAGGATCCAGGGTCTGTAGGTCCCCAATGGCTTCGTTTATGAGCTCCATAATGATCCTCTCCATAGCTTTGCAGACAAGGCTAGTCAGGCTTATGGGGCGATAGTTTCCAGTGTCCGTAGATGCGTCTCCTTTGTGGAGTGGGACTACTGTTGCTGTACGCCATTCTTTGGGTACATATCCTGTAGTAAGGCTAAGATTAAATAGCAGCTTTATGTGAGGGTATAGCTCTTCTTGGAGTTCATGTAGCACCCAGCCCGGGACACCGTCCGGTCCCATTGATGCTGTGTTTTTTGCTTTGGAGAGAGTGGCTCTCACCTGGCCATCTGAGATGTCAGGGAGGCAACATTCTGCTGGTATAGATATTTGTCCTTTTGGGGGGGAGAAGTTTACACTGAACCTGTCTGCCAGGATGTTGGCAATGTCTGTGGGTTCAGTGTATGTTATGTTATTATGGACTAACTCTGAGCATATCTGGGAGTTGCCACCCAGGTTTCTAACATAACTAAAGAAAGCCTTATGATTATCTTTTGTTGCTTGTACAATTTTTCTCTCGAAAGTGGCCTTGGATGTTTTTATGAGTGATCGTAGTTTTTTGCTAGTACTGATCAGAGATGCCTTCCCTTTTAGGGATTTTGCTCTATCATGTAGTAGCTTCCTCCTTCTGTTGTATAGCTTATTTATGGCTGGGGTCCACCAGACAGGATGCCTGCCTTTGGGGGAATGGGTCTTGGTTTTATTTGGGATTGCATGATCCATGCATTCCTGAAGGTGTCCATAGAATGCGTTTATAAAGGATTCAGCAGATAGGGCCATGGTTTCCACTGGCCTGGGGGCCTTGAATGATTCCACTTATGTTTTAAGAAGTGTGAAGTTAGCTTTTGAGAAGTTCTTCACTGTGGTCTTCTGTGCTGGGGGTGGGGGCAGGATGTGGATTTCTAGTGAGATTAATTTATGGTCCGATCTTACCAATGAGGGGGTATACTTCTGGTATGGAACATTGTGTTCCCATGTTGGTGATGATCAGATCTAGTATGTTTTCCCCTCTTGTGGGAGTAGTGACCAATTGTTCCATAGCATTTGAGTTTATGAATTCTAGGAACCTCTGGGCTAGGGTGTTGGGGCTTGAGTAATACTCCCAGTCTATGTTTGGATAGTTGAAGTCCCCCATTATGATGGTGTTTGGAGAGACCTTCATATTCTCCAGTTTCTTCAGGAAGGCCGAGTGGGGTTCCTGAGTTTGAGAGGGTGGTCTGTAGCATGCTACAAACTGAAAGGCAGTTTTGCCCACTGTTAGTTGCAAATGGATGGTCTCTGATGCTTCGTGCAATGCCACTAACCTGGAGGTGTGGGTGTCCTTGATGAATATGGATACTCCCCCTCCTTTTGTGGTTCGGTCTGAGTTTTGGGGCCGAACAGCATGATATGAGGTATAACCTGGTAGTGCTGGGGTGCTCTCGGGAGCCTTGAACCAGGTTTCTGTCACTGCGCAGACATCGATGTTCTCCATACTGAGGAGGGCTTCGAGAGCATGCATCTTGAGGTTTAGACTTCTGGCGTTGAGCAGCATTACCCTTAGATGTTCATTGTGCATACAGCTGCAGTAATCACAGATGGGTTCTCTGCCATCAGGCCGGTCCTCGGTCGGCCGAATTCCAAAGTCTAGGTCCGGCGTCGGATGTCGTCGCTTTCTTTCCTGATGTCAGTGCGACAGGGGTATATAAGACACAGCCGACGCCATATTCTCCAGTCTTTTTTGCCGCGCGGTGCCTGAAGCAGAAGCAGTTCGCAAGTGCCGGTCGGCCAGCTCCTGAAATTATGAATAATTGGAAACCGAAGTCTTCTTTAAAGCTAAGTACCCCGTTGGGGAAACTTGTCTTGCCTCAGACCGATGTCAGACAAAGTTAACAATTGTATTTCTTGTGGGAAGCAAATACCGCATAAGGATTTCCATTCCCTCTGCATACCTTGTTTAGGCCCAGACCACGACGTCTCGGCCTGTCGCTTTTGCGCTACTTTGAATAAACGCGCTATTTAGCGTCGGGCAGAGTTCGTCCAGCACTTCTACTCCGACTACCATTTTGTCCAAAAAATGCAAGGACAAAGACCAACACGCGAGGCCCGCGGTCTCCACTGACACCACGCCAAAACCGGCTACACGTGGTCCGGTTCTCAGCATGGCGCCTACGCAGCCCCTGACTACCGACGACACTTCTTTGGCGGTGTCCTCTGTAACCGAGACCGCAGGTACCTCGGCCCATACCCAGACTACAACCACCGAAGCCACTGTGAATGTTGAGCCTCCTAATGTGGATAGGTCCACTTCTACCCATGGTGTCTTTAGACCCTCATCTTCCTTCTCCATTAAGGCCTTTACTAAGTCCAAATCAGCCATGCATCCCAAGAGGCCTGTTGCACGGGGCCCATCTCCAGGCCCCATGCCTAAAAAGCAGATGCTAAAAATGGCTGAGGATTTAATTACTCTTATCAGGGGTTCCCAGCCCCCTCCAGACAAGAGACCCAGAGTGGAGGAAGCTTCTCCCTCTTCTGACCAGGATTCCATTTTTTCAGAACATTCTGATGAAGAGGAACACTCGTACTCCCCTTTTGAAGATTCGGATGCTGAGCAGTCCATTCCTTCTGTATCTCCCCCAGAGGATTTCTGTTTTGGGGAAACCTTGCACACCTTGAGGGAACACTTCCATTAAGAAGGCCAAGACTTTTCTGATTCCAAGAAAAGACTTAGGGAATTTCTTTTGTTACCTCAGCACAGACCTCTGGCGATACCTCCTGTCTTGGACATACTTGATGATGTTTACTCGGAGGCTTGCCTAAATCCGGATTCCCTGCCTCCTGCTCCAGTCAAGCCTGATAGGTACTACAGAGTTCCTAACTCTCACCAATTTCTTTACAAAAGCCATAATGCTGACCCTGAAACCATTTTTCAAGGCCCCAAGGGAATGAAGGCCTCTACCGCTAAGAATCCACTACCTTCCGAAAGAGAGTCTAGAGCCTTAGAAAGGTGGGGAAAAAAGGTATATACCTCGGCCACCCTAGCCATGAGGGCCTTAAATTGTCAGTTCCATATGCTTAAATATCAGCAGTTTCTGTTATCACAATTAAGAAATAAAATGTCTCAACCTGAACAACCAGACTTGAAGGAGTTGCAGGATATGATGCATAGTGCAGAACAAGTGGGTAAACACACCTTACACTGTGGCTGTGATGCCCTAGAGGCCTCGAGCAGAGCTGCTGTGACAGGATCAGTCATTCGTAGACATGCCTGGCTTAGAGAACAAACCTTGCCTGACCATGTTAAAGCTAAGCTACTAGATGTTCCTTTACAAAAGAATGTTCTATTTGGTACTAATGCTGAGGAGATACTATGGAAAATGGAAGAAAAAGCTAAATCTATGCAAACTGTCAAAGCTTTTCTACAGGTTCAGCCACCACGTTTTAGCAGAAATTGGCCTTCAAAGAACTGGTTCTTTCCAGCCACGGACAAGCCACAAAGAGGTAGATACAGGCACACAAGGGGCAGAGGACAACCTCAAGGATCATATAGAGGCAGACAATGGCAAACTCCAGCAACAGGAGGTGGCGAAGACAGTGCACAGCAATACAGGAAACAAACCCAATGACTTCCCCCTTTTCATGCCAAGCAAGTCTCAGCTGGCAGCACCCTTGGGAGGAAAGCTGGCATTATTTACAAGAAATTGGCATATTATCACAACAGACAAATGGATCCTGGACATTATAAACAGAGGCTACAGATTTCATTTTCACACTCTCCCAAAAATGAGAGGCATGCCGAACCTGCCACACAATCAGAGGGCAGAGGCTCAAATACAAATTTCAAAGCTTATGGCCATGAAAGCTATTCAAGAGGTACCTACTCACGAACAAGGTCAAGGTTTTTATTCCAGACTTTTTCTGGTACCAAGGAAAGGAACCGACTGGAGACCCATTTTGGACTTATCCATCCTAAACACATTTCTACTCGTACCAAAATTCAAGATGCTCACATTACAGCAGCTTCTTCCCATGCTGGGCAAGGAGTTTTGGCTGGTAACATTGGACTTCAAGGAGGCATACCTGCATGTCCCAATCAGACAAAACTGCAGAAGATACCTCAGATTTCTTGCAGGTTCAATCCACTATCAATTCTCTGCATTGCCCTTTGGCTTATCTACTGCGCCCAGAGTATTCACGAAATGCCTGGCATCAGTAATTGCCTACTGCAGACTTCAAGGGATACAAATTTACCCTTATTTGGACGACTGCCTGATCCAAGCGGACAACAAGCACATACTTCTGGAACATCTGGCTTATGTAACACGGTTATTGAATTCTCTGGGATACACAGTCAACAAGGAGAAATCCAGGCTAACACCATCTCAGAAAATAACTTTCCTGGGTGCAAACTTGGACACAAACACCCAGATGGCCTATCTTACGCCAGAAAAACAAGGGCAACTAACTCATTACTTCAAAATACTAGCAAATTGTACCAGGCTCACTGCAAGGAAAATCCTGCAGGCTCTGGGATTCATGGCATCTTGCATTCTTCTAATCCCATGTGCATAGTTGCATATGAGGAAACTTCAATGGTACCTAAAACACCTATGGTCTCAACACAGCCACAGTTTGGAAACAATAATACCAATAATTCCATGTTTGCAAAAGGAATTTCTATGGTGGGCCCAAGCATGCCAAACAAACACAGGTCTTCCATTCTGCAAGCCTCAAGCAAACCAAGTCATCACAACGGACGCCTCAGAATACGCCTGGAGGGCGCACATGACAGACATGTGCATTCAGGGCAAATGGTCCCAAAAGGAAAAGCACCTTCACATCAATCAAAAAGAAATGCTAGCAGTGATAAATGCAATTACAATTTTCAAGGACCTCCTGCATCCAGGGCAATTATTGATAGGAACAGACAACACCACAGTAATGTGGTACATAAACAAACAAGGTGGAACACATTCATACCCCCTGTGCAGGCTAGCCATGTCACTTTGGAACTTGGCTCTGGAATGGCAAATCGAACTTCAAGCACAGTACTTGCCAGGATTGGAAAACACGCTGGCAGACAATCTAAGCAGAAATATGACAGATCCACACAAATGGAAGTTGCATCCTCAAGTGTTTACAAAGATAATACAAGCGTGGGGAAGACCAGACATAGATCTCTTCGCCTCCCACAGGAATCATCAATTGAAAAAGTTCTGTTCAAGGACCTTTCATCCAAAGGCCTGGAGAGTGGACGCCCTTTCTTTCAGTTGGGCAACATGGACAGTTTATGCTTTCCCACCTTTGCCTCTTCTGCCCAAGGTGCTCTTGAAAGCAAGAGCAGACAGACCGAAGATGATACTGATTGCTCCAGACTGGCCAAGACAACACTGGTACCCACTCCTGAGGAGCCTAATACATACTCCTCCCTGGACCCTACCTCTAATGCCTCTTCTACTGACTCAGCACAGCTACAAAACTCTTCACAGTCAGCTGAAAACTCTCAATCTGGCTGCATGGAAAATTCCTTAACACCACCACAGACCCTACTCTCCAAAGAGGTGCAGGATGTCATTTTGGAGGCAAGAAGGCCATCTACTAGAAAGGCTTACTCCGCAAAATGGAAACGTTTTTGCGCTTGGAATGAGAAAAAAGGCCAGGATCCTAGAAAACTGAATTTGCCTCAGATATTACAGTATCTAGCTGAGCTGTTGAATAGTGGACTTTCATTTTCCTCCATCAAAATTCATGCCTCAGCCATTTCTGCAGAATACAACACTGATCCACCCTTATTCTCTCACCCACTTTTAAGACAGTTCCTCAGAGGAGCTAAGAATATAAGACCTCCAAGGAAACAACCAATACCAACCTGGGATCTTAACTATATCCTAGAAAAATGAACATTGCCTCCCTTTGAACCAGCTGCCTCAACAGATTTGCAATATGTGTCCTGGAAAACAGCCTTCCTTCTGGCCATTACCTCAGCTCGTAGGGTTTTGGAACTACAAGCCCTCATGGCTGTGCAGCCCTTTCTCATCTTCCATCAGGACAGGGTTTCCCTACGAACCAACCCTTCATTTATGCCTAAGGTAGTATCCAGGGTAGCTTTAAATCAGGCCATACACTTACCTACCTTTTACCCCAATCCTCAAAACAAAGGGGAAAGGCTGCTACATTCCTTAGACATCCATAGACAGCTACGTTACTATTTGGACAGAACACAGCCCTTCAGGAAATAAGAACAACTTTTTGTGTCCTATGCGGTAGGAGCTCAAGGGAAGCCAATTTCCAAACAGACAATTTCAAAATGGATAGGCCATTGCATACGGTTTTGTTACTCCTTTCATGGCAAACCTGTTCCTACAGGCATCAGATCCCACTCCACAAGGGCCACAGCTACCTCTACAGCCTTCCTCAGAGGAGTCCCTACCAAAGATATTTTGGAGGCAGCCACTTGGAGTTCTGTGCATACCTTCACAAAACACTACCACCTGCCTTTATATTCCAAGACTAGAGCAGGCTTTGCCACTGCTGTGTTGCAGGGCATTCTGGCTGCTCCCAGTTCCACCTAGTGCCTACCACCCTGTGCATAGCTTTGGGATTCTACCCATCTGTGATTACTGCAGCTGTATGCACGATGAACATAGTACAGTTTTGTACCTACCATAAATGTAGATGTTCGAGTGCTAATACAGCTGCAGTACAGGTTTCCCTCCCTCCTTCCCCTCTTGGTAAAGGCCTAGTGGCTAACACCTCCTCATACAACCTAATCTGGGTTATCCTTCTATGGTGTATTTGCTTGCAACTACTGTTTTTTGATTATATTGCATTGCTTGACTATATATATATATAATTTATGTATTGCCTTCCTTCTGGGGGCACCTGACATCTGGGGCAAGAAAGACTGAAGAATATGGCGTCGGCTGTGTCTTATATACCCCTGTCGCACTGACGTCAGGAAAGAAAGCGACGACAACCGACGCCGGACCTAGACTTTGGAATTCGGCCGACCGAGGACCCTCCTGACGGCAGAGAACCCATCTGTGATTACTGTAGCTGTATTAGCACTCGAACATCTACATTTATGGTAGGTACAAAACTGTACTTTTCTTTCTACTTGTGTTGTCTAAGGAGGTGGGTTTGTCTTTTGAGCCTTGCCTAAAAAAGGCACTATGGGGGTGGCAAGAGCCTTTGCCAATATCCGAAAGCCCAGGGGTGACAGGTGCAAGCCATCCCTTGCAAAGCAACTTGGTTTGTCGAGCATGTCATCCAAGGCAGACAGATACTGGATCCCCTTTGAATGACACCAATACTTAAGCCAATTGTTGAAATTGATCATTTTGTCTTTATACTGAGGCATCATTCTTGGTGAGGGTAAGATGCTGCTCAAGGTCAGGGTCATACCGGCCTGGGCTACATGATCAGAGAGCTCCTCTATGTCTCTTTTCATGTAGTCCAGGGAGGTACGTCTCAGGTCATTCACACCAGCATGGACAATGACTGAGTCATATTTGTACTTGCTTTGGAGTGACCTGAGTGCTTGTGTTATGTGGCAGATTCTAGCGCCAACAGGCAGCTCACTGTGACCTTTTCTTTGTTCAGCCTGGTGAGTGGGACATCAGTGTGTCTGACTATAGAGTCACCTATTACAAGTGTATCAGGTATGTTGTTGAGCCTTAAGGGCTGTGGCTGTTTGGCACACTGACTTTGTGAGCTATGTGTTGCCTGTGTTTTGTTTTGGGATAGCGGTCACTTGGGTGTCTGCTTTGGAGGTCTCTGCTGTTTTGGCAGATTTTTATTTAGAGCCTCCGAGTATGTTTTTGTGTGTTTATGTGTTTGGTCTGCAGTTGTGGTAGGACTATGTGAGACTGGATTTGTGGTGTGTGTGGTTTCCTTCCCCTCCTGACTGGTTACACTAGTACTGAGTCAAGAGAGCTCAGCCTCCAGTTTGGCTATATGGTTGCATCTCTCACATATATTTGTACTTGTTGGGAGGAGGAGAGGTTGTCTGTGTACATGAGGCAGTTGTAACATTGCATCAAGATTCCCAGATTCACCATCTGGACTGGAGAGGAGACCAGTAACTGACCTTTGGACATTCTAGAATAGTATAGGGAACTCCTTTGCAACTGAATCAGAAAGGACCAGTAGGGGATAAAGTACTCAAGGGGCGTATATGAGGATGTAGTGCTTATTTAGATTATTAGTGCTTAACTTATAGAAAGTGCTTATATGAGCAAGTGCAGGGTTTTAGATTTAGAATAGAGTGTTTAATTTGAGAGTTAGAGCACTTCCAAGGGGAAAAAGTGAAGAGTAGACTTTGTGGAGCCGGGAATAGTTTAAACCCGATTAACCAGCGTTGCCCGATACGCAACATCGCGCTAAGCAATTTCTATACCAGGGAGAACAGAAGGATAGAAATTAGCCCAATATGGCCAATGAGCTACAAGTTGCTGGGCTGGGACCACTCGTACAGGGACAGATAGGCTGCTCAGAGTTCCCTCTCTCACAGTGAACAAGGAAGCCACCTAACTATTCAAGTATGATATGGGCAACACAGGAACCTTAACCACAGTCCTGGATTCAGCAAAGCCTGAAAACCGGACTAGACTAGTACAGAAAAGCGGGAAAGCAGGGAGATTATTGTTTTGTATTTTTTCTTTTTTTACAGATAACAGAAATGCAGCAACTTAAATAACTCTAAATACACAGAGGAGGCTAGGACACTTGAGTGTGTAGCCTACAACTATGTTACAGATATACAAGGAAAAACTACAAACAGTAACTTTTTAAAGTGCAACAATGAATTTTAAGTACAGTAAGCAATGCAGACATCAGTAGGGTTCCACAGAAGCACTGAATAACCGCATTTTCGGCAGAATTAGCGTTTCAGGGATACAACAAGAAAGAATCAATACTTAAACACTTCCAAAGTCTCTCTTTGTCTCTCGGCCACTTGTAGGACTCTGCAGGGAGGAGCTTTGCTGAGCTGTATACAAGGGCAAAAACAACGCTAAGCGATTTTTATACCAGGGAGAACAAAAGGATAGAAATTAGCCCAATATGGCCAATGAGCTACAAGTTGCTGGGCTGGGACCACTCGTACAGGGACAGATAGGCTGCTCAGAGTTCCCTCTCTCACAGTGAACAAGGAAGCCACCTAACTATTCAAGTATGATATGGGCAACACAGGAACCTTAACCACAGTCCTGGATTTGGCAAAGCCTGAAAGCCAGACTAGACTAGTACAGAAAGGCGGGAAAGCAGGGAGATAATTTTTTTGTATTTTTTCTTTTTTCACAGATAACAGAAATGCAGCAACTTAAATAACTCTAAATACACAGAGGAGGCTAGCGCACTTGAGTGTGTAGCCTACAACTATGTTACAGATATACAAGCAAAAACGACAAACAGTAACTTTTTAAAGTGCAACAATGAATTTTAAGTACAGTAAGCAATGCAGATATCAGTAGGGTTCCACAGAAGCACTGAATAACCGCATTTTTGGCGGAATTAGCGTTTCAGGGATACAACAAGAAAGAATCAATACTTAAACACTTCCAAAGTCTCTCTTTGTCTCTCGGCCACTTGTAGGACTTTGCAGGGCACCACGAGGAGCTTTGCTGAGCTGTAAGATTCCCCCTATACATTAACCTTTGTCAGTCCCTCTAAATAATTCTTGTTACTTCCTAACCATCTCTCTCTTTCCTTTATTTCCACCCTGTTTTTAAACTCCACTTTAATTTTGTCCCACTCCCTAGCTATATTTTCAGAAGAAATTTCTATCTTCTCTAATAACTTCTGAATAATTTCCACTACCCATTCCTTAAATTTCTCTCTTTTCAACAGATAGGTGGGAAAGTGACAGTGTCTCATTTTTTATCTCATTACCCTGCATTTCTATTTCATTAATTATTGGAAGGTGATCTAAAATAATTTATTGGATCCGTATCAAAACTTTAATTAAATGCACATGTTCCTATGGAATACAAGTTCTGTCTAGCCTAGCCCAGTTTTTTTTTTATTTCTGGGACTAATATGTAAATTCATCCTGGACTCCTACTACTGAATTCACATTTTCCGTGCCAAATATTTTCATAAATTTCTTCAAAAATCTACTCTCCCTTGTTATATTTTCCCTTCTGGTACCCCCAGATTCATCTTCAGTGCTGCATATAAAATTCCAGTCGCCACCTGTAAGTAATATTTTCTACTGATTATTTCTCCCATAATTTTCTTTAGCTCCATTATAGCAGTTTTAGGTGGAATATAAATACATGCCAGTGTAATCCTCCTTCCTTGCGACTAGCTCCTTATTACTACAAATCTACCATTATTATCTCTTTATCCTCTTCTGTCACTATTGGAGCTCCTCTTGCAATTAATATAAGAGCTCCTCTTTTCCTTTGTCCCAGGTATTCCACTGAATAACAATCCTGAAAACTTTTCTTTATCAAATTCACATGTTCATTTCTTTCCAAATGTGTCTCATGTAGCATAATTATTTGCACTGTATATTTCTGAATATAGTTCACTACTCTTTCTTTTTTGTATGTATCTGTGAGACCATTTACATTTAAAGATAATATAGAAAGTGTCATTATGTTAAAAAGTTATTATTCCCACTTTTTATGTTTAACATCCTTTTTGTTAAGAGTATAGTTTCAACTTTTGTGTTATATGCATACACTAATGTTTGGCAGGTTGATCTTTTATACAGTGGTTTCTTGTCATATCCATTTGAGCCCATGTCGCATCTTACAAAACTTTTTTTTTTATTGAAAGCCCTCAAACAAAAGGAAAACAAACACACCCCAATACATCCCTAAAACCTATTAATGTAATACTAATGCACAAAACTATGTACACCTTCAAATATTGAAGTTTTACCCTCGTAATAGAAACAATTATCCCAGACTGACAGTGACACTGATAGACTTGTATTAACCTCAGAGGAAAGTTATCCATGCTAAGACACATGGTGCAGCCTGTGCTTCTAAGTGCTGACTGGTTTTGTTTTATCTTTATTACTTTCCCAGACTGAGAAAAGACTCTAATGCTTTCAGGAAACATTACTGCCTAACCATTAAAAAAAAGAAGTATTCTGTTTTATTGCTCTTTATCAGATTGTTTCCATGGAGACATGAGAACCAGATACACAGCTGCTTCTAAAAGCATGTATTTATTTGCTAGGTGAAAACTTTTTATTATATTCAGTGTTCATTTATTTGCTTTCTCTAAAAATGTGTTACTAGATCAATCCAAGGGCCTTAATCCAGTCATTCCCCTATGCAACCATAAGAAAAAGCACATCAGATTTTCTTGTATCATGCTGTTTTAAAGAGACTTATCTTTTTTTTTTTTTTTTTTTTTTTTTTTTACAATACATGCCTTTATTTCATAAAAGAGAACAAGGAAAAAGAAAGAAGAAAAAACATGGGTATCTGTTTATTTTAGTACCCTCATTGCAGCTGAAAATAACCGAGAAAGCTTAACTTTATAGCATGCAGATTATACCATGCATCATAAAATACTATTGTTAAGAAAATTTTTTTTTACTTGCAGTTAAACTCCTTCCTTCCTCTTCCCTCTTCTAAATGTTCTTCCAAGCATGACATGAAGTAGGGAATATGCTTTAGAGTCGCCTACAAGTTTAATAAAGTCAAAGTCCAAAATTTCCAGGTTTTCTTGTTCTGTTGTTTCACAAATATAATTAATGCTTTGAAATCTCACATTTATTTCTCCATTTCCGAGTTGATGGTTTCATTCCTGTTGATGTCCATCTCCCAAATCCAGTCTCTGCTTCATTTCCAACATACTGCTGGTTCTTCTAGTTAACTCTTGTGCTTTTTTTCTATTTCTCAAGCATTTGCCATTGAAACATTGGAAAAGATTTCACTAGGACAGTATCTCTGTTGGCTTTATTACCAGAAGAACAAGTAGCAGAATCTCGTTCTGTTTCATAGCTCACTTTTTGTTATACAAACATTTGTATTTCCTCCTTAGCATGTTCTGCAACAAAAAATGATTTTGTTGTTCCAGGAAAGAATATTCAGAATGTAGCTGGGTACAGCGGGTTTCTATCAGAAGAGTGAATGCTTAAAATAGCGGATGCTCTTTTGTCAAACTGAAAACAACGAAATCTGACAATGTCGAAGACATGGAACAGCGATTTCTTTTCCCAGGGAAAAAAAATCGCTGGGCTGTTCTCAAGACTTTGCTGTTTTCTCCACTGTGATGTGATCTATAGTTGGTATATTTAAGCTAAGGGTATTTTGTTTGTACATTTTATTTATTTATTTTTGGATCAGCAAATTTTTTCCCTGGGAAAACAATTTGCTGATCTTTGCATTCGACATTGTCAGCTTTTGTACAAACTAGCGAAAAGGAACAACCAACCACCAAAAATTCGAATAAGCCACTGAAATGAGCTCCGTCTCCAGGAATAAAAGATGTGTTTATTAAGCAAGTACACTTAAAATCCACTGCTTTTTGTCTCTCCAAATAGTGAGACTTCATCAGATAAAAACACAGTAAGCAATTATGTTTAAATAGTACATAATCACCAAATGCGAGCATTCAATTGGTTGAATGGATTACTCACAATAAAACCCCTTCCCCAGCTTAAATTCATACGACTACAAGTGAAAAATACTACTGAATAAATAATGAATAAATATTTAATTAATTATACATACATATATATACATAAAAAGTGTTACAAAATATATACACTCACTATATATATATATATATATATATATATATATATATACATATCATTATATAAAACCATAAATAAACATTCTTATGTAAATTCTGCCAGTAGGTCTACAAATTTCATAACCCAAGTAAACTTTTTAATTTTAAAATACACAAAATGGAAATTAAATAATTTACGCCTGGATAATGGCAAGCATCCAGGCGAAGTTGCCAAAGCAACTCTAATCTTTCAAGAAACAAACCAGATGGACCCCCCCCCCCTCAAGTCTGTGGAAACCATATCTATTCCTCTAAACTTGAATTCATGGTTAGGGTGATCTCTAGTATGTGTGGCCAAAGCGTTTTCGTATTTGTTTTTACTTATACAGTACTGGTGCTCGTAGACACATTCCCACAGCCTCCTATCGGTCTTGCCGATATAGAACGCAGGACAGTGTGTACACTGAGCCAGGTAAACCACCTATTTAGTTTGGCAATCAGTTTTAAACCTTATGCTGTATTTTTTCTCACCTACAACAAAGGTAGACACAATATCCATATATTTACAAAATCTACACAAGTTACACTTAAACATACCTTTCCTGGTTAAAAAGTTTAATTAGATAGGTTATGAAATTTGTAGACCTATTGGCAGAATTTATATAAGAATGTTTATTTATGGTTTTATATAATTACATATATAGTGAGTGTATATATTTTGGAACACTTTTTAAGTATATATGTATGTATAATTAATTATTTATTCATTATTTATTCAGTAGTATTTTTCACTTGTAGTCGTATGAATTTAAGCTGGGGAAAGGGTTTTATTGTGAGTAATCCATTCAGCCAATTGAATGCTCGCATTTGGTACTTGCTTAATAAACACATCTTTTATTCCTGGAGACGTAGCTCGTTTCAGTGGCTTATTAGAATTTTTGATTGTCAGCATTTGGGTTTTTAAGTTTGATAGTAGAGTGTTCGCTATTTTAAGCATTCACTCTTCTGATATAGACCCGGGTACAGCAGCTTGAACCTCACACCTGCTTCTCGATGTTCCCTGATTAATAGAATAAATGTACCCCTCTTCTTCCACAAACTTTCTACTGTCTCACACTTTTAGTACTTTGTCCTTTTGCCACAGTCTTGTCAGAAACAATGGGCAGGATTCACGAAGGCTTGCACGGAGTCTAAGAGTAGTGTAAGACTCCATGCAGCCTTCGCGATCCAGGAACAGCCCAAAGTCTGTGTAAGAGACCAGCTAAAACGTCTCTTACACGGAGTGGGCGTGGATAAGCTAATCACCTCACTTGCAGCCGAATAGCATGCAAATGAGGTAGATTAGCGATCCAGGAAGCCCAAACGCAGCCCGTGTAAGAGCCGTTTTAGCTGCAGAAATGTACTCAGTTGACAACTGAGTACGTTTCTGCAAAAACCACAATGGAGCCATGTCAGCTCCAAATAAAGGGTGCATATGTGTCAGGCAGCATGCCAATGGCCAAGTATGTGGCCATTGGCAAGGTAACCTGATGCAAAATTAATAAAAATATATATTTTTGTTTTTCGGCGATCGTCGATGTTTAAACCCAACGCAGCCCCGCGCAAACGGGCTGTGCTGTATAAAACATTAAAATGAAGGTTATAAACCCACAAATGTGGGTTTTATGCAATACATGGATTTACAATGCAGGGATCAGCAGACCAAAAACAACATGGCCACCGTGTAGTGGTTGCTAAGGGGGGAAGCTGAGTCTAAGACATGTAACTAAGCATTAGTAGGCAATCTGATGCAAGTGAGTGTTAGGATACTGAATTCCACTGTCACATAGCAAATGAGCACATTCTGAGTAGTGTAAGAGTTACAGAAAGGGGAGGAATGGAGTAGGAGATAGGTGATATCACAGGGGGGAATGGCAGAAAGAAATGCAGTTCATTGGAGGTCAGAGTTACATGACAGATGTCAGACACATATCATGGAAAGAGGAGTGCCACAACATAAGCATGGGAAAGTCAAGAAATGGAAGGTGTACACTGTTGCCTACACCAAAGTTTCTTGCTGGGCATGCACGTGTGCGCACCATGAAGCGCGAGTAAGACAGTGTGCGCGCGTGTAAGGCAGACTGAGCATGTGGGAGTGTGTTGGGAGATGTTTAACACTGTTTGCATGGGTGTTTGTGCGTCTTAACCCGAATAAGCAGATTCTGAACCGTGTAAGCATGTGTGCGCGCATGTAAGCCACTGTGAGCGTGTTTCTGCTAGTATGCACGCTGCTCCCCTCTGAGGAAACAGAAAGGAAAAAGGAAGCAACAGAATTAGTAGGAAGCTAGCAGGGAATACTGCTGGAGCTAGCAGGTGAAAACAATTAGAAGCAGGCAATTACACAGGCAGAATAGTAGCCCAGCACTTAAAACTCTGCAAACAGCAGTGCAGGATGTTTCTCTCAAGAGACACTGCAAGACAGGAGTAAGCTATTAGAAGTGAAAACTGAAAAAGCTGAACTCAGAGCAGAAATTTTAGGGGCTGCCATAGCTGTCATAATGAGACATAGGCGACTTGCTGAGGGTGGTGACAATGCAGATGGTGCCAGACAACCCACAGTGAGGAGACGGAGAAGAGTGTACAGGCCCAGGGTCACTTACCATGGGTTACATGAGCTGGAGATAGTAGAGCGCTATAGAATGGACAGAGACCTCCTGCAGCAAATAGTGGAGCTGTGCAGGCCACGCCTCACACACAGAACCAACAGAGGGGAACCCATCCCAGTGAAAACCAAGGTATGTGTTGGCCTAAGAATACTAGCAACAGGTACCTTCCAGAGACCAACTGGTGATATGATGGGGATATCACAGGCATCAGCCTCCAGGGTACTGCACCAGTTCCTGGATGCCATGTCAGCACATGTCGGTGATTATGTATATTTCTCCAATGCCCATGAGGTATTGGCCAGCAATATGCGTCTCTTCCAGCAAATAGCGGAATACCCTGAGGTAGTGGGTGCAATAGACTGCACGCACATACGCATCAAAGCACCAGCCGGTGAGCGGGGTAGGACCTACATTAACCGCAAGGGCTTCCCCTCCATCAACTGCCAGGTTGTGTGTGATGCCCAGGGCATAATAATGAATGTGTGTGCTGGCTGCCCTGGGAGCTACCATGATTCCCACATCTGGCATTTGACGCAGCTGTACCAGACATTTGCCAATGGGGACATCCCACATGGACACCTAGTGGGGGGTGCAGGTTATGCACTGGAGCCGTGGCTGATGACATCCATCAGAAAAGCACACACACCTGAACAGGAACGCCATAATGAGGCACACGCACAAACACGTAATGTAATAGAGCATGTGTTTGGGCTGCTCAAGTCACGGTTCCGGTGTCTGGACACATCTGGTGGAACCTTGCAGTACACACCAACTACATGTACACAAATTGTCATGGTATGTGCTACGCTACATAATATGATCTTGCGAAAACAGCTGCAGCAGGACCAGCATAGGGCTGGGCCAGACAGCCCCCCACCATTGCCAAGGCCATCACAGGCAGAGCGTGACTCGGAGGAGGAACAACCTGAGCCTGCCCCAGTAGGCCGAAGGAGGCATGCCCAGTATGCACTGGCCTTGGCAAAGAGGCAATGCATAGCACATACACTGGCTCAGTAGGAACCCTGGGAATGATACCCCCTCTGACTCACTCAAATAATAACAGGGATGCCTAAAATGACATGACCTGCTCACAAACTTGTACAGGGAGTGTAATATGTGCATCCGACAGAGGCAGCCCTGCAGCACCACCTGAGGCATGAATGCCATGTGTTAAGTAATGTAACACCATGTACTGTATGCACACCTGAGGACCGTGACTAACATCCTACCCTCACCAAGCATCATGCCACAATATGACAATGAGATGATCAAGTGCAATAATTGGCTGAAGTATCGCAGTTAGTCAAAGGGGATCCAATGTGTGCCAGCCTGGGATGACATGCTGAGCATGACATGATGCCCCACCTGCTAGGACAGGCGTGCACCTATCAGTGCAGGCCGTATGGATACTGGCAAAGGCTGTTGTTACCCACAGCATGCCCTGAATAGGTAAGGCTCAAAACACAAACCTACCTCCATAGGTATCAGAAGGGATAAGAACCTAGATGTAATGCTACCCAATGCCAGAAGTCTAAACAGCAAGATGCATTCAGTCTAAACTCACCCAGTATGGAGAATGTTGATATCTGTGCTGTAACAGAAAACTTGGTCAAGGCTCACAACAGCACCCTAACACTACCAGGTTACACCTCATACTGTGCTGTACAGCCTCAAAACATGGAATAAGCTACAAAAGGAGGGTGACTAGCAATAATTGTCAAGGATAACCACACCCCCATGTTGGTACCACAACAAGAAGCAGCATGGACTAGCCATGGTCAAGTAACAGTGGCTAAAACTGCCCCCCAGTTTATAGCCTGCTACAGACTACCATCTCAACACCAGGAACTGCACCTGGCCTATGCTGGAATACATGAATATATCAAGTCCTCCAAACCACATTATATTGGGTGACTGAAAATACCCAGACATAGACTGGGAGCATTATACTAGCCAACACTGTAGGACAAAAGTTCATAGAATCCATAAACCAAAATGCCCAGGAACAATGTACCACTCCCACAAGAGGGGTAAGCATACTGGATGTGATAATCAGCAACATGGGTACTGGATGGCAAGACGAGAAGTGTATTGCTCACTGGTAAAACCAGACCATAGAGTAATCACACTGGATATACAAATCCTGACCACAGTTCCTGGCTAGAAAACCACAGTGAAAAACATGTGTAAAGCAATATTTGCACTCCTCCAAACTGATGTGGAATCCATTAAAGGTCCTGTGCAGGTGCAAAATATGGGCCACACCTCAGAACCTGTAATACAGTCATTCCATGAACACTGCCAGGAATGCTTGGAGTATGCAATCCTAAATTAAAACAAGACACAATGCCATACATGCAGGCATCTGGCATGGTGGACACCAGCCATAACCAAACCATGCAAGAGAATGAGGAAGCTACTACATGATAGAGCAAACATAAAAAAAGAAGTAATCACTGATCAGTAGTATGGCAATAAAATATATCCACACATACAATCCACTAAGGCCAGCCACAACAAGTTGAATCTGTGAATCTTGAGGCAATGTTACACCTGCCCCAAGTACACAGACAACCCCCAGCTCCCCCCAAGAAATACAAATACATGTGAGAGATGCAACCATCTATCCAAACTGGAGGCTGAGCTCCCTCAATTCAGTACTCCCAAAACTAGTCAGGAGGAGTAGGTAACCACACACACCACAAACCCAGTCCCACATAAACCTATCACAACTGCAAACCAAAGACATAAACACAGAAAAACATTCCCGGAGTCCCGAATTACAAACACACCACACCAACAGAGGCTTCCAAAGCAGACACCCAATCAAACAACCTCCAAGCATAGCACATGCAACACATAGTACACAAAGCTGGTGTGCCAAACAGTCACAGGCCAGAAGGAGAAACAACATGCCTGATACAGTTGTAATATGTGACTCCATAGTGAGACACGCTGCTGTCCCGCACACCAGACTGAACAAGTGAAAGGGTACTGTAAGCTGCTACAATACGCCACATAACACAAGTATGCAGGTCACCCCAAAGCAAGTAGAAATATGATGCAGTCATAGTCCATGCTGGTGTGAATGACCTGAGATGTACCTCCCCGGACTACATAAAAAGAGACATAGATGAGCACTCCGATTATGTAGTCCAGGCCGGTATGACACTGACCGTTTGCAGCATCCTACCCTCACCAAGAATGATGCCACAGTACAAACACGGAATGATCAGTTATAACAAGTGGCACAATTACTGGTGTCATTCCAAGGGGATCCAATGTCTGTCTGCTTGGGATGTCAAGCTTGACAAGCCACGCAGCTGTTCCAGGGATGGCTTGCACCTGTTACCCCTGGGCATCTAGATATTGGATAAGGCTTTTGCCACCTCCATAGAGCCTTTCGTAGGCAAGGCTGAAAAGACTAACCCACCACCCTACAAAACATAAGTGGAAAGAAACATAAGGGTAATGCTGACCAATGCCAGATGTGTAAACCCCAATATGCATGCTCCCGAGGCCATCCTCAATATGGAGAACATTGATGTCTGTGCAGTGACAGAAACCTGCTGCAAGCCTCCTGACAGCACACCAGCACTACCAGGTTATACCACATATCATGTGTCATGGCCCCAAAACCTGGAACAAAACATAAAAGGAGGGTGAGTATCCATATTCAGCACAGACACCCATATGTCCAGGTAACTGACAATGCACAAGGCATTGGAGTCCACCCATGTGCAACTAACCGTAGGCAAGACTGCTGTACAGTCTGTAGCATGCTACAGACCACACTCTCACACACAGGAACCCCACCCAGCTGTCCTGAAGACACTGGACAGTATGAATGTCCCACCAAATACCAAACAAGGTACTCACAAATTACCACATAGGTGGTAAACCATTATGTATGGAATGAGTAATCCGGGACCTAGGGACACAAGTGGACAGTAACCTGTTATGTGACACTCACATTGCCAATGTGGCTAGGAAGACTGTCTATATTGGACACCGTATCATGAAAGGATTCACATCTACGTCAACAGAGGTCATTGTGCCCCTATACTGTTCTCTTATCACACCCATAATCTAATACAATGCCTCATTTGGGATGTACCTTACCTGACGCCTGCAGCAGTTAGAAAGACCTCAAAGGTACCTCACCAAGAGGATAAAGGGTCTCAAATATATGTTATATGCTGCCTGGCTGTAGACACCCCAGGTGAATGCAGTCACATACTGCCTACACAGAGGCATTGCATGCCTGTTGTACAAGGCCATGTCCAACACAGGAGTAATGGACATGCTCCACCCCCGAAAACTCAAAGCCATCGGAGCTGTGAGAGATGTCAACCTCAACACATAATGAAATAGGATGTGCTGGAGGGACAGATACATAACCCAGAGGCTCACCACACCCTGGAACAGAATCTTACCCCATGTTAGGCAGAGCCCCTCACTGACACTCTTCAACAGGAATCTTGCCAAGTGGGTGGATGATCGTAGAGTTACACTGGGGGTCTTCACTGTGTCACGTCCAGACAGAGGCACAGCAAAGCAAATCATAAATGGCCATAATATTCACATAGCAAGGGGTGGCGAAAGACACAAACACTCTGGCTATGCTTACAAATGCCCTAGGGTGGATAGCCTAGTATGACCCTATGAACCTATGAGGATAGAAATTGTACAGGACACTAAGGATAATCCCAAGGCTTCCACAACTGATGTTAGGAACCGTGTTGGGAATTCACAGATATGCTCTGAATCACACAAATATTACAAACAACATACCAAACACACACACATATTGCCAACATACATCCTGACAGGTGCAGTGCAACCCCCCCCCCCCCCACGAATGCAAAATATCTATCCCAGTAGACTGCTGGCCCCCTGACATTGCAGATGCTGAGGTAACAGCCAGCATCTACAAAGCAAAACACACAGCAGCAATGGTATGAGATGGTGTCCTGGGCTGAGTCCAACATGGACTCCAAGAAGAATGGAATGCCAAATCACACTACTGCTCAATGTCAGCCTTACCACAGGATATGTACCCAAAGAGCAGTGTACAACAACAGTGGTCCTTCTCAACAAAGGTGTTGCCTGAATGGATACTGAAAACTACCACCCCAGAATCCTGGGAAGCTCGGTCTGCACAGCTATGGAAAGGATCAGCATGTACCACAGACATAAAGATATTGGCGACCTACTGACACCAGACCCTACACAGTGTGGCTTTCTTAAGTGCAGATCCTGCCTCTAAACATGTTTGACTCATATGAAACAGTCATTAAGGTCATTGATGAGGGCAATGTGGTCCACACAGCGTAGCTGGACCTTGCAAAGGCTTCTGTACAATACCCTACGTGTTCATTGTATATATGCTCACCAGCTTAAATATAAACCCCTATGTCAGTAGAGGGGTTGCAAACCAGACCAAGGACAGAACTGACATGGTCAGACATGCTGCAGCAATGTCAGACTACAAACCAGATATAACTGGCATCCCACAAGGCTTGGTCCTTGGACCTCCCTCGTCTGGTATGTATGTCCCATAGGTACAGGCCAACATGGAAGGACTGTGTCTGAACATGTTTGCAGAGGACTACAAACTGCTCACCATATGTGACCCTCCAGCTGACACAAGCATCCCACAAAAGGGCCACATAGGAACAGACAACTGGTGCCATGGCCATGTCAGCAAGATAATTGCAGAAAAGTGTATAGTCAACCCCCGTGGATATACAGTAAGTGCCCACCAATTACCACATAGGTGTTAACCCATTACGCACTTAACATGTAATGAGAGACCTGGGGACACAAGGTGATAGATATCCTGCATTGGACAAACATGTGGCTGTAGTGTTTACAGAAACATACCATATACCCACCTAATCATGAAGGTTGTCAGATCTAGATAAGGGGAGGTCATTGTGGCTCTGCAGTCATCCTTCATCAGCGTTACAATTGACTACAATAGCCCCTGTGGGATGTACCTCAGCAGACATCTCCATCAACTGTAAAGTCCCCAACAGTACCTCACCAGGAGTATCAAAGAGCTTGCACAGATGCCATGTGTTGTCTGATTAAACAAACTACAGCTACACACTGCCATACTGCCCACCCAGAGGCAAGCTGTGCCTTATGTATAAAGCCATGTCCAAGCTGGTATCAATAAACATGCTGCACCTTGTACAATCTGAATGGCAGTTAGCTATGCACATGAGAGACCTGAACCCCAGCACTGACATACATAGGACAAGCTGTACTGCATGATCTATAACACAGAAGCCACCCTCACCCATGAGTAAACACCCAGTACAGGCTATCCATAGAGTCACTCATCGATTCTCCTCAAGAGGAATCTTGATGAGTGGATGGGAGATGGTAGGTTTACCCTGGGTATCACTGTTATGTCACAGGTAGACAGAGGCACAGTATACTAACCATGACATATGTCATGGCAAACTCCACTTACAATGTGTGTCGAAGGACAAACACACTCTCCGACTAGCATTAGAAATAGCCTAGAGCACATCGCTAGTGTTTGCAAATGTACACCTATGTTGTGGAATACACTACCAATGTTGGACAAGCCTGGTTTAAGTAGTTCATATCTGAACATAATGCAACATGGTCAGATGTGCACAACTGGCCCCTAACCAGGCTGTTGTGCTCACTATGGAAATGTAAAGCAGTGATAGGACTAAAGCCCAGGATACTGTCCACCACAGTCAAAGTACTGAACCAGTACACTATACAGTACTACAGTGTTAGGTCAGCATGAAAGGATGTTGACAACTGTATGCAAAGTATCCCATGCAAACCCTGCAGGCACAGTATAATCCCTGTTGTGTTGACACACAAAGCAGTTGGACAGTAACTACACAACATGACACACAACACACAACCATAAACGGGAGATTTTTGTTGAAGTTCACACTCATCCACAGATGTGGTGGGCTGCAGAGTTCAACATATGGAAAGCTCACACTGGGCATGCTCACACACTTTGATAAATGAGACATATGTCAGACAACATGCCATGGGAAGGCTGAACTGGGCATGCTCACACACTTAGGCCAAATCTCAGTTTAGCAGTTGGCCACACATATCTGGTATTTGTACGTGTTATTCCAGGAACCAACCACATTACAGCAATCTGCCCAGTGCACACAGTTAAATGACTACAGAGACATACATGATATAGTGGATCCCTCCCATATGCAAACATCTTCCACAGATACACAAGTTGTTCATACAAACAGGGAATGCTATGGCAATAAAGACCTGCAAACAGTCTATCAGCAACAAATAATGTGCATTTGACAATTAAACATATGGGTGTAGAGGTCAACACTAGGCTGTTTGCCCTAGGGAATGACAGCTAAGCCAGAGTGTGCTTGGCGTCTGCCTCCCCACAGGATGCACATTCCCCTTTCTAAACACTGATGATGTCAGCACCCTATAAGTACAGCAGGAGAAGTGAAACCTCCCAGTAATGCGAATAGCGTGCTCTGCTAATGCGTCCGTCTCGAGTGTCATAACATAGTTAGGTAGGGGTTTGAATCCTGCAAATGCTCAGTGTGTGTGTGAGCGGGTTTGGTGTGTGTGCAAGTCTGTGTGAAGGAAATGTCCCTTTTGGCAACTGGGAAAACACACTACAGGATGCACATTCCCCTTTCTAAACACTGATGATGTCAGCACCCTATAAGTACAGCAGGAGGAGGGAAACCTCCCAGTAATGCGAATAGCACGCTCCGCTAATGCGTCCGTCTCGAGTGTAATAACATAGTTAGGTAGGGGTTTGAATCCTGCAAATGCTCGGTGTGTGTGTGTGAGTGAGTTTGGTGTGTGTGCAAGTCTGTGTGAAGGAAATGTCCCTTTTGGCAACTGGGAAAACACACTACAGGATGCACATTCCCCTTTCTAAACACTGACGATGTCAGCACCCTATAAGTACAGCAAGAGAAGGGAAACCTCCCAGTAATGCGAATAGCACGCTCTGCTAATGCGTCCATCTCAAGTGTCATAACATAGTCAGGTAGGGGATTGAATCCTGCAAATGGCAAGTGTGTGTGTTTGGATGAGGGGGGTTAGTGTGTGTGCAATTTTGTGTGAAGGAAATGTCCCTTTTGGCAACTAGGAGAACAGACTACAGGATGCACATTCCCCTTTCTAAACACTGATGATGTCAGCACCCTATAAGTACAGCAGGAGTAGGGAAACCTCCCAGTAATGCGAATAGCGCGCTCTGCTAATGCGTCTGTCTCAAGTGTCATAACATAGTCAGGTAGGGGTTTGAATCCTGCAAATGGCAAGTGTGTTTGTTTGGATGAGGGGGGTTAGTGTGTGTGCAATTTTGTGTGAGGGAAATGTCCGTTTTGGCAACTAGGAGAACAGACTACAGGATGCACATTCCCCTTTCTAAACACTGATGATGTCAGCACCCCATAAGTACAGCAGGAGAAGGGAAACCTCCCAGTAATGCGAATAGCGCGCTCTGCTAATGCGTCCGTCTCAAGTGTCATAACATAGTCAGGTAGGGGTTTGAATCCTGCAAATGGCAAGTGTGTGTGTTTGGATGAGGGGGGTTAGTGTGTGTGTGAGGGAAATATCCCTTTTGGCAACTAGGAGAACAGACTACAGGATGCACATTCCCCTTTCTAAACACTGATGATGTCAGCACCCTATAAGTACAGCAGTAGAAGGGAAACCTCCCAGTAATGCGAATAGCGCGCTCTGCTAATGCGTCCATCTCAAGTGTCATAACATAGTCAGGTAGGGGTTTGAATCTTGCAAATGGCAAGTGTGTGTGTTTGGATGAGGGGGGTTAGTGTGTGTGCAATTTTGTGTGAGGGAAATGTCCCTTTTGGCAACTAGGAGAACAGACTACAGGATGCACATTCCCCTTTCTAAACACTGATGATGTCAGCACCCTATAAGTACAGCAGGAGAAGGGAAACCTCCCAGTAATGCGAATAGCGTGCTCTGCTAATGCGTCCGTCTCAAGTGTCATAACATAGTCAGGTAGGGGTTTGAATCCTGCAAATGGCAAGTGTGTGTGTTTGGATGAGGGGGGGTTAGTGTGTGTGCAATTTTGTGTGAGGGAAATGTCCCTTTTGGCAACTAGGAGAACAGACTACAGGATGCACATTCCCCTTTCTAAACACTGATGATGTCAGCACCCTATAAGTACATAAGTACAGCAGGAGAAGGGAAACCTCCCAGTAATGTGAATAGCGCGCTCTGCTAATGCGTCCGTCTCAAGTGTCATAACATAGTCAGGTAGGGGTTTGAATCCTGCAAATGGCAAGTGTGTGTGTGTTTGGATGAGGGGGTTAGTGTATGTGCAATTTTGTGTGAGGGAAATGTCCCTTTTGGCAACTAGGAGAACAGACTACAGGATGCACATTCCCCTTTCTAAACACTGATGATGTCAGCACCCTATAAGTACAGCAGGAGAAGGGAAACCTCCCAGTAATGCGAATAGCGTGCTCTGCTAATGCGTCCGTCTCAAGTGTCATAACATAGTCAGGTAGGGGTTTGAATCCTGCAAATGGCAAGTGTGTGTGTTTGGATGAGGGGGGTTAGTGTGTGTGAAATTTTGTGTGAGGGAAATGTCCCTTTTGGCAACTAGGAGAACAGACTACAGGATGCACATTCCCCTTTCTAAACACTGATGATGTCAGCACCCTATAAGTACAGCAGGAGAAGGGAAATCTCCCAGTAATGCGAATAGCGCGCTCTGCTAATGCGTCCATCTCAAGTGTCATAACATAGTCAGGTAGGGGTTTGAATCCTGCAAATGGCAAGTGTGTGTGTTTGGATGAGGGGGGTTAGTATGTGTGCAATTTTGTGTGAGGGAAATGTCCCTTTTGGCAAGTAGGAGAACAGACTACAGGATGCACATTCCCCTTTCTAAACACTGATGATGTCAGCACCCTACAAGTACAGCAGGAGAAGGTATGTGGCATGGACAATGACTGAGTCATATGTGTCCATGCCTCTGACTGACCTGTATGCTTTTGTTATGTGGTGGACCATAGTGCCCCACGGGCATATCACTGTGACCTTCACCTTCTCCAGCCTGGTGAGCGTGACCACACTGTACCGGACAATAAAGGTAGCTAACACAACTGTGTTGTCTAGCCGTACAGGCTGTGACTGTTTGGCACACAGGATTTGTGTGCTATGTGTTATGCGTGATGTGTTCAGGCATAACGTGTGCCTGTGTGCCAGCTGCAGAGGTGTGTGCCGCTCAGGCAGGATGCTATTCTAAGGCTCCACAAATAGACCAGTGTGTTCACGTGCTTGTATTGCTGTCAGTGTAGGTCTACATCAGACTGGCATTGTAGTCACTGTAGTATTGCATTCCAAATGACAGGTTATGCCAGCACTGGGTTCAGAGTGCTTAGTCCCCAGTTTGGCTATGTGGTTCCATCTCATACATGTGTTGTACATCCATGTGGAGGGGAGAGGGTTGACTGCGTACATGTGGCAGCTGTGACATTGCCACATGACCCACATATTCCACAACTGTACCATAGAGGTGACTGACAACTGACCTTTGCACATGCTACCATAGTATTGTGATTGCCATGGTGATTAACAGCACATAGGGCCAATGGGGAACAATGTACATAGGTTCATAGGTTCATACTAGGCTATCTGCCCTAGGGCATTTAAGAACCTAGCCAGAATGTGTTTGGCTGTCTCCATCTAGTGTAAATATATCTTGCCATGCCCTTTTCCGAGGTTAGTATACTGTGCCTTTGTCTAAGAGTGCCACAGAAGTGATACCCGGGGTAAACCTACAATGTCCCATCCACTCATCAAGATCCCTCTTGAAGAGAGTCAATGAGGGACTCTGCCTAACCTGGACTGGGATTTTATTCCAGAGTGAAGTGAGCCTCTGGGTTATGAATCTGTCCCTCCAGCATGTCCTATTTATTTCAGTGCTGAGGTTCAGGTCTCTCAAGCGTGTAGCCCGATGGGATTTGGATATTCTCAGGTGCAGCATGCCCATTAATTCCGGGTTTGACATGGCGTTATACATTATACACAGAACGCCTCTGATCAGGCGGTATGTCACTGAGTAGAGCTGGGGTTTCTTTAACCGGTCAGCATATGGCATCTGTTTGATCCCTTTGATCCTCTTGGTGAGGTACTTTTGGGGTCTTTCCAGTTGCTGCAGGTGTCTGATAAGGTACATCCCAACAGGGGGATTGTACTCAATTATGGGCCTGATGAGAGATGAGTAAAGAGGCACGATGCCCTCCCCTGATGTAGATGTGAATCCCTTCATGATGGGGTGGGCTATATAAAATGTCTTTCTAACCACTTTGGCCACGTGGTTGTCAAGTGAGAGATTGCTATCAACTTGGGTCCCCAGGTCCCTAATTACTTCTTCTGTATGTAATGGAGTACCACCTATGTGGTACTTTGTGGGCACTTTGTTTTTGCCAAAGTGGATGACCATACACTTGTTTGCATTCAGCTGGAGGCCATGGCTCTGGCACAAGTAGTCTGTTTCTATGAGGCCCTTTTGGAAGATGCTTGTGTCGGCTGGAGAGTCGATTATGGTGGCCAGTTTGCAGTCATCTGCATATTTGGTCAGCCACAGTCCTTCCGTGTTGGCCTGTACCTCCGATAAATATATATACCAAACAAGAGAGGTCCCAGGACTGAGCCTTGTGGGACACCACTTGTAACTGGTTTGGAGTCTGGCATGGCTCCAGCAATTCTAATCATGTGGGTTCTGTCCTTGAGCCAGTGTGCAATCCATCTAGTGACATAGGGGCTTATATTTAAGCTGGTGAGCTTCTCTAGAATGCCCGAGTGGGGTATTGTATCGAAGGCTTTTGCGAGGTCCAGGTAGGCTGTGTGGACCACCTTCCCCTCGTCAATGGCCTTGGTGACTGTATCAAAGAAATCAACCAGGTTTGAGAGGCAGGATCTGCCCTTAACAAAACCAAACTGGGTATGAACCAGTGTCTGTAGGTCCACAATATCTATATTTATGTGGTCCATGATGATCCTTTCCATAGCTCTGCAGACCAAGCTAGTGTGGCTTATGGGGTGATAGTGTCCAGGATCCGTTGAGGCACCACCTTTCTGTAGAGGGACCACTGTTGCTGTACGCCATTCTTTGGACACATATCCTGTAGTAAGGCTGGGATTGAACAGTAGTTTTATGTTTGGTTGTAGCACATCTTGGAGTTCATGTAGGACACAGCCCGGGACACTATCTGGTCCCATTGATGCAGTGTGTATTGCTTTGGAGAGGGCGGCTCTCACCTGAGCATCTGAGATGTCAGGGGGGCAGCACTCTGCTGGGATACATATTTGCACTTTCGGTGTGGAGGGGGGGGGGGATGTTTGCGCTGAACCTGTCAGCTAGAATGTTGGCAATGTCTGTGGGTTTGGTGTTTCTATTGACATTTTGTACTACCTCTGAGCATATCTGGGAATTACCACCCAGGTTCCTAACATAACTAAAGAAAGCCTTGTGATTATCCTTAGTGTCCTGTGCAATTTCTCTCAAAGCTGGCCTTAGACAATCTTATTAGTGCCTGTTGTTATTTGCTAATACTGATCAGTGATGCCTTCCCTTTTTGGGATTTTGCTGCATCATTTAGTAGCTTCCTCCTTCTATTGTGTAGTTTGTTTATGGCTGGGGTCCACCAGACAGGACGTCTGCCTTTGGAGGATTGGGTCTTGGTTTTATTCGGGATCACATGATCCATGCATTCCTGAAGGTGTCCATAGAATGCGTTTATAGAGGAATCTGCGGTCTGGTCTGTACTTTCCACAGGCCCGGGGGCTTTGAAGGTTTCCACCTCAGTTTTGAGGAGTGTGAATTTGCTTTAGAGAAGTTGTTCACTGTGGTGTTCTGGGCAGGGGGTGGGGTCGGGATGTGAATATCCAGTGAGATTAGTTTATGGTCTGATCTTACCAGTGAGGGATACACTTCTGGTCTGGAGCATAGAGTCCCCATGTTGGTGATGATCAGGTCCAGTATGTTTCCCCTTCTTGTGGGAGTGGTAACAAGCTGTTCCGTAGCATTTGAGCTCATATATTCTAGGAATCTTTGGCCTAGGGTGTTGGAGCTAGAGTCATGCTCCCAGTCTATGTTTGGGTAGTTGGCGCCCAATATAATGGTGTTTGGAGAGACATTCATATGTCCACTGTTCACAGGATGGCCGAGTGCAGTTCTTGGGTTTGGGAGGATGGTCTGCAGCAGGCTACAACCTGGAAGGCAGTTTCACCCATTGTTAGTTGCACATGGATAGTCTCTGATGCTTGGTGCTTTGCCACCAACCTGGAGGTGTGGGTATCTTTGATGAATATCAGTACTCCCTCTCCATTTGTGGTTCGTTCCAAGTTTTGGGGCTGAAAAGCATGGTATGAGGTATAACCTGGTAGTGCTGGGGTGCTCTCAGTAGCCCTGAACCAGGCATCTGTTACTGCACAGATATCGATGTTCTCCATGCCAAGGAGAGTTTTGGGTGCATGCATCTTGAGGTTTAGACTTCTGGCGTTGGGTAGCATTACTCTTAGTTTCTTATCCCTTGTGATACCTATGAAGGTGGGTTTTCATTTGAGCCTTACCTAACATAGGCCCTATGGGGGTAGCAAGAGACTTTGCCAATATCTGAAAGCCCAGGGGTGACAGGTTCAAGCCGTCCCTAGCGAAGCAGGTGGTTCAACAGAAGATGAATATGTGAGGGTGTAGTGCCTGTGATTAGTTAGCAGTAGCATATATGACTGCTCACGTGGACAAATGCCAGGTAAGTCATATGCAATGTGTCACGGGCAACGTACATGTGAACAGGACAAACAGTGACATTCTGTCAAGTGAGACATGGACATACATATAGTAAGCTATGGAGATGTTACTAGGAGTCCACAGAAGCTCTGTAACTATGCATTGCAGGTGGGATCAGTATTCCAGGGTAATTGCAAGCAAACATGCATGCAAACACAGCTACAGTAAGCAGGGCTGCATTTAGTCCATTGTACAACAAACAAGCTGTACCACTTCCAGTAGGTAACACTGAAAATATGCAGGCACTATGCACATGTACATGGAAATACACAGGTCAGATGGCTAGGGTCCAGTCTCTGCGCACACAAGTGTACAGACCATGTACTGTCAGGATGTACAATAACTGGATGGAAACCCACGTGCTCATACCTGCAGTAATACACGTCAGATAACAGACACTGAGCCTTCACTCAGTGGTTCCATACTTAGTAGGATGTATGCTACCTGGCCTGCCACCACAGTATCCCTGACATGTATGGGGACTCTCCCTCCTGTGACAGTTAGTTTTGTGTGTTGGGGCTGTCTGGCATGGTATGAGATGTGAGCTTGCAGTGCTAGGGTGCTCCTGTGTGTCCTGTACCAGTCATGTAGTACTGCACACATATCAACATCCTCAGACATCCGCATTGCAGAGTCCAGTGTGGGCAACATGCCACTTGCAGTTTACATGTCCATCAATGCGTATTAATACATTCATTACCTTATCCCCTGTGCTACCTATGTATGTAGCCTTCTGTTGACATCCTTACCACCAGTATGCCAACATGTACAGATGATACACTATGGTACTTACCATGGGTGTAGACAACAGTACATGACAATCACACCCTTACTGCATCAGGCATGCTGTGATATACCCACAATTATTTCAGCACACATTACTGTTAACAACATGATACTATTGCTACACATCTATGTAGTCACCCTGTGCATCAGCAACATGTTAACCTGTACCTGCACTGATGTTACAGATTGCAGGAGGTGGCACAGTTTCATCATGTGCACAGGGTGTGAACTTGGTATGCCTGAGTCAGCCACCGATACCACCGATTGACATGTATGTGCATGTGTGTTGGTGAGGGACAGCAGTCCAAGGTGGGGCAATGTTGATGCAGTGTGTGCGTGTATGCGGTAGCCCTAGGTGTTGTCAATTTGCATGTGTGTATGGATGCACACAGTTCCACTTCATGGCTGCCATATACTGGTGTTTGTGGACAGCCACAGACTGTACCTGCCAGGTCATACAGATCAGTGTCTCTGGCCATGGACACGGTACCTGTGCCTTGCAGGGGTGCTACGGACCGTATCCGGTACCAACCCAGACTAGGTACTGTCATCAGAAGCAGGTGTTCATTGACTGGACACAGATCCCTGTCTGGCCTGGCCAGAGCCACGTGCACGTGGTCTCCTTGGGGCGGTCTGATGACAGCAGAGACCCAACATTGCTGGGGCTGCTGCTGGCACTATGGTGGCGGCCGCGGCCCTGTTGTCGTCCGCGATGACTGCCAGCTGCTGCTGTTGCTGGCATATGCCCACGTCGATGCCTCAACCGTCCACCATTGCCCTGGCTCATGCACATGTAGTTGTGGAACCGGTGTAATATTTCCCCACAACGTCTATCTATGACATCGGTGAAATTACGGATGGCAGCTGCAATGTCACGCATACTGTCAGTCATGGCTGTGCGACATGCTGTCAGCTCCCTCAGACCCTGTCTGGTGTACCGTTCCATACGTGACTGTGCCTGCATGACAGCCCGAAACATAGCTGAGGTTGTAAGTCCTCTGTGGGCACGTCTGACAGGGGCAGTACACCCACGGATGCTCCCACGAGAACCCCTGGACATCTGTCTGTGTGGTAGCATCTCTGGACCATGCCCATGGCTGCTGTGTGGGGAGGCACGTGCCACAGATACCACATTACCCTGGTCAATGCCCACTGTATGCTGTCCATCACCTAGGGACATTGGTGACAAAGGGTGTATTGGCAGGATAACTGTGTGCATTGATGATGTTGACAGCTGCGTACTGTCAATCGGCTGACCAATGACGGACCCTGGCATACCTTCCTGTGCCATTACACAGATGTCATCATTTTCAGTAACCATGGCACCTGATTCAGGTTCCTTGCTGCATGACACCAGAGCAGCACCAGAACCTGTGGGAGGGAAACAGGAAACACAGTTTACAATGTCTACACATTACCAGTGATGCACACATCCACACATGCACAGGTGCACACATGCGCACATGCACACGTGCACATGCGCACATGCATGCACATGCACAGGTGCACACACGTGCACATGCACACATGCGCACATGCACAGGTGCACAGGTGCACACATGCACAGGTGCACACATGCGCACATGCACACATGCGCACGTGCATGCAAATGCACACATGCACAGGTGCACACATGCACACGTGCGCATATGCACACATGCGCACATGCACACATGCACAGGTGCACACATGCACGTGTACACATCCACACAGTTTCACACAATTGTACAGTACTCAGTGTGCGTGATATCAACACACAGACACAGACACACCTACATGCATACAAAGAGCACTACTAAGTGAGCCTAATATTACTATTACTATCAAGACTATTACAGGTATTGTTAATACACACTCACCAGCATGGATAGGCTGCATTGCTGTTACACCGGAGGGACCTGCAGACGTGAAGAAACTAATGTCAGTGGGCACAACTGTGCCATTGTTACTGAGTATGATACAGGTCAGTAGTACAACAGTCGCCTTTCACAGGTCAGCTGCTAATATTGAGGATATCACACTTGCACATTAAATACTATGGTGACAGCTACAAACCAAGGATACACCTCACACATGCTTTAACTACCAGTGTACACAACAGTCAACTATACATATGGCATATTACCTGCACGCTCACTGTCTTGCTGCTGCGTGGCTCCAGCCTCCATCATAATGCATGTCTGCTGATGTTGTTGTTGCTGGCGGACTGGAGCCACTACACTCATGAGTAGTCCCTCCAGTCTGGTGAGTGGGGGATGTGTAGCCACCCCACCACCTGTGGCGACCTGTTGCCTGTGGATATCCGATGCACGCTGATGGACATTTCTGATTAAATCACTGCAGTGATGTCGTACCTGCTCATATGTCCTATTATGCGTGCCTATGTCATTTACCCCACGGACCAGGTCTTGCCACAGTGCAGCCCTCTCCTGCTGATTCTGGCTGGTGCGGGAAAAGAGTATATCTCCTCATCCTCAGCTGTGGAGTAAGCGAGATTCCGCGGGTGAGCCATGTACCTGAAAAAGAAAATAACCTGATATCAGCAATATATGTCATCAGAATTTGGCACACATACTACACATGCTACTCGACTGTTATGATACAACATATCTCACATATAAAGCATCTGTCTGTCTATTGTTGGATACACATGTAAATGGCCAGGTATCAGTGCTCAGCCAGCAACTGTGCAACAGTACCTGGCACACTCCATACGACATACTACCAAACCCCAGCAGTCAGAAAACTGATTCAGGTCCAGAGCACCTCCTCACTCTGGGGGTTTGTATCTAGGTACTGTATGGCCTACATCATCAACTACTGTGAGCTGACCACACACTAATTGCCCTGGATATACATATCCCAACTCCACCAGCACAAATGACTATAGTGAATAACATTGCAGATGCAAACTTTACACTTTGTAACAGTGACATGGTATCCTTTCAGCCCACTGGGCCAGTGGCAGATACAACCGACAATGCTGACCCCTACACAAATGCTTTCTACAGACATCTCCGAGAATGCATGGATCATGCAATCCCATATATGGCCAAGACACTCTCCACAAAGGGACAGCATCCTGTCTGGTGGACCCCAGCCATAGACAGATTGCATTACAAAAGCTGGAAGCTACTGCAAGACAAAGCATAATTCCATAAAGGGAAGGCATGTCTGAGCAGCACTAGTAAGGATCTATTTTCCATCATACAAACATCCATGGGCAACTTTGAGAGGGAAATCAAGAGGGACACTACAGATAACCAGAAGGCCTTCTTCAGTTATGTTAGCAACCTGGTCAGAATCCATCCTCTCTGCCCATAGTTAGTACACAACAACAAATATTTCACTGAAACCACAGATATTGACAACATTGTGGCAGACAGGTTCAGTGCAGGTGTCACCCTGCCCTCTCCCCAAAATAAGACATAGTTATCCCAGCTGACTGTAACCTCCCTGTCATCACAGATGTCCAGGTGAGAGCCACCCTCATGAAAGCAGAATACACAACATGACTGGGACCTGATGGTATCCCCAGTTGCATGCTACATAAACTCTGACAGGAGCTAAACACACATATAGAAGTGCTATGTAACACTAGCCTGACTACAGAATATGTACCTGTACACTGGCGCACAGCAGCAGTGGTTCCACTCTGTGAAGGAGGCACCTCAACATACCAATACAATACAACACAATACATTACATTACAATACAATACTATACAATATGCTATTGCCCCTGGGACTACAGCAGCATACTGTTCTGCTACCCTGACCATTGTGACACATGTGGTGTGATGGTACCTGCTGCTGTCACACAGTTACACAGGGTGACTTATATGGCATATTACCTATCTGACTAACATTCAGCAGGGGTATGTGTGACATGTACTCATGGGGAGTCTTGCTTCTTAACACTGTGTGGTTTATTGCAGGGTATGTCTTATCTGTGGGTAGGAACTATTACCTACACATGTGCTCTCTATTGCAGTGGCATGGATGACACACAGCAGTCATTTAGGTTGTGGATGGTGTGAGGTGTTACTATGGTCGTTGGACATCTGTCATGGGTGTGACTTACGTATGTTAATCCAGGAGTGGTAACCTCTATGTGGGTAGTATGTGTGTACTCTGTGGTGTTGTCAGTCACTGTGCATTGGTAATGTGTTTGAGTGCATTGTCACAGTGTTGTACATGTCACTGTGTCCTTCTCCATATCTATAGCTGTCATGTGAGGTCCATACCATGGCATCCATTATGTGGTGTGGAGGGGTACACCGACCTACATGTCCATAGCTGACACACCATGTCTGCTGACACATACCATGTGCAGGTTTTCCAGGAATAGTGTGCCACTGTGAATATCATTGGGGGCACTATTGTACACATTTATGACCTTGTTCACCCCTGACACATGCAGTGGTGGTTAGCCAATCACATATCTGGTGGTTACTGGTGTAGGTGATTTGAAATGGGGTATGGTACTCCGGTTTTGACACTGGTGTTCACTCCATGCCTTTGTCACCAGGCACCTGTTGCAATACATCTGTACACATGTGCCTCACTCAGAATATATATACATCTCTCTCTCTCTCTCTCTATATATATATATATGTATGTATATAGATATATCTATATGTATATATATATATATGTCTGTATACATATACACATATATATATTGATGCACATATATTGCTATAGATATGGAGAGGGGGGGACACAGAGGGGGTGAGAGTGACAGAGGGGGTGGGACAGGGGGTGTTGATGTCATCATATACAGTCATACCTGTAGATAGTCAGATCAGTCTGTGTATGTATATGTATCTACATATATCTATATCTGTATGTGTGCATTACATATATATGTTTGTACATATTCTATCTATCTACAGCTGTCTATGTATTCCTACATCTCTCTCTATGTATGTATACATATATGCATATTATATATATATATATATATATATATATATATATATATATATATATATATACACATACATGCATACATATTTTGACATACATACGTATCCATATGATAGACAGGTATATCAACATGTTTGTTTACCATACTGTATACACACACTAACATACTGCTAAACATACATAACTGTGAAACCTACTTTGTACATTGCACTACAACCTACAGTCAACCTACATTGATATGTGCACATAGATGCTCTCACATACAAATGTATGTACAGCCTTCACTGATAGTTGCTGTATGTCCCCTGCCCTTTACACATCTTCATATACATATGGATACAGACCAATGACAGATATGGAGGGTTCACAGTATGTAGACCTTTATAGAATTACTTTACATTACCTGTGTTTGTCACAGCTGCTTGTGTTGCCGTCTGGTTTTCTGTCCTGCTGCTCCACTTCCCAGTTGTCAGCTTTCAGGTGGCTGTTGCTGAACAGTTTTGTTTGTGTCTGCTTAATTTCAATTTTCTCTGTCTCTGTCTCTCTCTCTCTCTCTCTCTCTGTCTGTCTGTCTGTCTGTCTCCCACGTCCTTCTCAGGGTGCAATGAAAATATTGCATGTGTGGACTGGGAGTACAACATACTTTTGTAGGTATCTGCATATGTCCATGTGATGGCCTCTTCTCCAATTGTTAGCCAGCATTTGCTAATTGCATGCAGCCAGTTGTGTACTGATTGCAGTTCTCACTGTGATTTCAGAACAGTGCTATAAAAAGGTATGTGAGATAGGCGTAGCCCTTTCAGATTTTAAGGGCAGGGACCATGCTGGTATGCTGTGGACAATGTTCTGAGAGTGTAAAGGTTGGTATCTCTCTCATATTTCCAGCTGTGTTGTAGATTAACATTCCTCCATTCATTTCTCCAGTTTCCTGTACTAACTGTGTATGTACACTGACACCTACAACTACTACTACTGTTAATGTGTGTGTGTGTGTGTGTGTGTGCTTTCCTTTCACTTTTGCTTGCACTTTGTTGCTAAGGCTTCAATATTTGCCCTTTACAGTCACTACTTGTATGCCTGCTAGGTGTCCTGACTGTAGTGTGCTGCTGTAGCTTTCCTATTTTCCATGTACATTCACACCTTGGAATGCTTGCTATATCTGCTAGGGTGTTACAGCATGCAGTGTGGTCTGGCCGTGGTGTGGGCCTTGACATCTATTAGGGTATTTGAGTATGCTGCTGAGCAGGCCCCAGAGACTCTCAGGTTCATCTGTTATCTGCCTCATGGAATGGTACATATCAGTGGGGTACACCCATTAAATTGTCTGGTGTGCTGCAGTTGTGACTGTGGGTTAGCATGAGCATATGTATTACTATAGTTATTCTGCCATGCAAGTGGTGAATACTTTCAGGACTCCATAGTTACCATTGCATGTGTTGTTACACCTTTCTGCCTACTGTTTGTACATTTCACATGGAGTCTGTGGGGCATCCCTGTAAGTCATTCACTGTTGCTATGTCTAGGCTCTTAACTATTCAAATATGGTGGTGTCAGACCTGTCATGTGTACATATATTTGCAGGTTGTCCACATGTCTGCCTCATATTTTGGTCAATATCTCATGCACAGCTTTTTCTAGCAAATCACTCTGGGCTCAAGTCAGAATATAGTAACATTCAAGTTTCAGACTTCATACCCTTCCAAACATCCCACAAAATGCAGACCCTGTTACTCTCTGAACTGTCTGCGTTTGTTGTAACATTATTTGTAATGTGTCCATGGTTTCGGGCCTTTGCTCCACATATTTTATTGCTTGGTCCGGATGTGTTCCTGTAAGAGGTTGTGGGGTATGGGCAGTGATTATCCTGCTGTGAGTATGTGTGTGGCTTGCAAGGTGCTACAGTGACATTATTACCTACTAGCTACCAACTAGCATGGCTGTTTCTGTTCACACACTACTATTATGGAAATCCACTAGTTTTGACAGTAATTCTAAATGACATGCTTTGTATACTACACATCCTATATTCCCTTTACATTCATTCCTACTATTACATGATATATTTATTTTAGCACAATGTTCTTGTGTAGCAGTCATGGCTTAGTGGTAAGTCATGCAGACTACTGTTTCCAAGGTCCTGGGTTCAGGACTGACAGTGGGATTTTATTTTGCTTCTGAACTGACTACAGGACCTGTCAATCAGAGTGACTAAGGCACTTTTAAGCAGTTGTAACCGGGTTAGCGCTGGTTTGCGCGGAGCTCACACATGCGCACTGGCGTTTAGCTCCACGCACACATGCGCACACCTGCTTACAACCGCTTAAAAGTGCTTACTCTTGCGCACACCCGCGCTATTTTCTTTGGAAGAAATGAAAATGGGGAGACAGGAAAGTGGTGAAAAAGGGGTAACAAAGAGGGTAAGACAGTAGGGAAACAAGCTTGGGTTTTGCAGGAGGGATGTAGGTAAGGCCCATAGCTGCCCATTTCTTCATCAGCAACAGCTGTGCATATGTTTGTAATTTGGTGTGACATTTGATACCTTCCACCCCTGAGAGAGGTGTAAGGACAACAATAATACTAGTTGTACAGCCAATTGTAATTGATAGTTTCCATGTCTGGTAGACATATGTGCAGAATGGGCAGCTATATATGGGGCGTAATTTTTTTGTGGGTACAGAGTGCCCTTTTTTTTTTTTCAGGTGAGAGTGGTATGTCAGGTGAAGGAAGTCGGTATAGCTGGGGAGGTAGGTTGGGTAGGTCAACAGACAAGACAAACAAGACGCATACAGGGGCGGTGTATGACATGTGTGGGGGAGTTACACAATTGACGGGGACGGAGGTTTGGATATCCAGAGCCTATGAGCCCACAGATGGCAACAGTGGAACTGATATCCCTACCCATGGACAGTTGCCACTGTTCCTTCACTGCCCAGGACGGGGCTGTGCTGGGGGCTGTGTAGGCCAGGCAACAGGCATGCCCGTAAGTTGTGCCACCGGTGCCTCAAGCTAGCGTAGGGGCTCAAGAACAGAGTCCCAGATCTCCCTACGCACCACAGTCCAGACGCTACGGAGGGTGAGTGGTGGTTCTCCTCCGGCCACACTTGCAGAGGGGGGACGAGCCCCATCCCCTGCAGCGCTTCCACCCGCAGGTGGCACAGGGCCACCGGAGGAGGGTCCAGACTGGGCACTAGTGCCAGGTGCACTCGCCAGCTGAGGTGGGAGAGGTGGGTCCGCTGGAACCCGCCTTCCCTGTCGTCCTATGTTTTACATTATGTAATGACAGTTTGGGTTAGTAACATACAATACCATTCGCAATTAGTTGTAACAGCATGCATTAGTATTCCCATTAACCAAACACTCAGATATTCACACCATTGAACAGCAAGCATAACACATGCATAATTTGAACAGCAATACACAGTCCAACAACATGCAGGGTTGATTGATGGAAACAGGCCATCAGGTTTGAATGTATGAACAGGGCAGATGCATCAACGGACATGCAAATATTTATGACCCATCAGGACAAATGTCCAGGGGTGATAATTGTGATTGTACATACCATTTTCATGTGGAATGGATTATATGTGGTTATAGGCTGGGGTGAAGAAAATATTATTAACACCTTTGAATACCAATACATATGCTGTACATTTCTAATAGCTGCAGATATATACACACTACTGTTCTAACTACAGTTTCCTATATGATAACTACTTCAATTTGGTGATAGGACTGTTACTGCTACATCAGTATACATTTTATTGTTATTCATACACATTCATATCTGGCTTTGTTCAGCTACATCATCCTGCTAGCTATAGACAACTGTTGATGTTTGATATTTCAGACAATCATACTATCTGCATATTGCAGACTGAGAGCAACATATCCAGATTTTGGGATACACATTCCAGCTGCAGCAACACTTTGGACACATTTCGCAGTTTGGTTCTACTTGTCACATTCATTTCATTCTGTACTGACTGCAGTATACTTTATTCAGGGGTTATTACTACTTTATTGGTGGATTCATAACTCTTTCTCACACTCTCTCACTTGTTTTCATTTTACTATTCAGGATGGTACTTACTTCTAGGCTTTATTAACATGTTTTACCTGTAGTTATTACAATCCTTTCCAGCAGTCTCACTTCTGTCATGTTTCAGTATTTCAACAGGGATATATTTCACACATGTGAGTTATTCATCTTCTGCTGCTGTACTTTTCAGCCTGCTGCAGGTTGTGCACTATGATATTATAGGTGAGGCATCTTTATTTCAGACTTTTTCATTTTTCTGTTTGGATTTCAGACTGCAACACACTTTTGTAATCAAGCAATACTTGCAAAAACTTTTATACTGTTACTTGCACATTTTATTACTTAGTGACTACACTGCACTCTTTTGCTAACTGTCATACTTTTATATTTCTTTGCAGTTACTGGGAGTGGATTACTGACCTGCCTGGTGGTGCAACCGCACCAGCCTAACGCCATAGGCTCTGCGGTTTGCAGAACGGACACCTGCAGCTGTAATATAAATGAAGTAATATTGGAATACACATCTCCATAATATCAGCTAATTTAATTTCTTGCATACATAATTAAATGTAACTTACTCAGTAGTGGGGCGTTGGGCATTTGCCGGGCCTCCTGGATCCAAAGGTTCAATTGGTCCTGCTTGCGTCTCTTCAGGTCCGCATGGTGGTGATGGACCTGCTCACCAGTCCTTGGAATCCCTGTGGCAATGGTAAGATCATGAGCCAACCGGTCCCACGCCTCAGCCCTATATGCTCCCCACAGGACCTGGCCCTGCATGAGTTGGGCCTCATGATTGTGGACTAGGAGCCAGACCATGTATCTGGACTCCTCAACGCCCCACCTCTGTGCTTGAAAGCAACTACCCTCACCTACACCTGACATTCTGGCTGCAAGTCAGTTCTACAATCGTTTATGCTGTGTATTCCCGCCTATGGGGCTTATATATGCCGTTTTCCCACTTATCTGTGATTGGCCATTTTGGAATTGTATCCACTTCACAAAACCTGCTTTGTCATGCTCCACTTTCTATTCATTCCTATATATTTGCTATTACTGCATTTCTGAGCACAGCTGTCATAGCTTAGTGGTTCAGTACCTTGACTATGGTGCATGGTATCCTGGGTTCGAACCTGGCCACTGCTTTTTATATTTTATGACTGTCTAGATAGGCTAGGGGGTGTGTCTGTGTAAAGGCAGTTTTGTTACAGCTTGCTCAACGTTGCCCGTCTGTTAGCTTGTTGGCGCAGTGCGCAGCTCCGCGCAAATGGGGTGTGCTGGCTTACGCCTCATTTGGCTGTCAGCACGCATAGTACGCTCAGCTCAGCTAGGGGCACACAGTTTCAGCGTGTGAAACCACTGCTCACCTACGGGCACTCATTTTGCACCTGTCAAACCACTGCTCACCTATGGGCAGATGCACTCACCTTGTTAAACTGTAGCTCAGCTATAGGCACATCTGGCATTTTTTATTGTTTTGTTACCTCACATTTCTTCAAAATAAATGGACTAGTTCATTACATTTTACATAAAATGTGATTTTATATGTGTACATGTTTCTCAGGGACTTGTTTCGTGCTTATGTTGCTAAAAATAAAAGTTGGTGTTGTGGGGGCTCGAACCATGAATGCCTGCTCTTCAGCTGACGTCTCTACTACTACGCTATTGCTTCTTGGCTTACTTTGCATATTTAGTTCTTATATGCTTTCCCACTGACTGCTAACTGTAGTTGCGCTACGGGCTCACCCGCGCAAACGAGCACACTCATGGTTAAACATGTTTACGATTTAAAAAAAATATATCACATGTTCATTTATATATTTTCTGTTCATAGTCTGTGGGGGCATGTGTTGTGTTGTGTTTATTCACATTTCCGTGGACTCTGTCGTGGGTGTTTACTTTGGGCACTTTTACTCTTCTGGGGGCGTGTCCGCTTGCAGGGCTCGGCCTACGGACACGCCCCCTACTGTCTTACACGGACCGTGTTAGACTTAGGTGTGATTCATCATGCTCTCATGAATATGCAGAGCATGCTGACATCACTCCGTTTAACTGCAGCCTCCGTGTAAGAGTTATAACTCTTACACGGAGGCTTTGTGAATCCTCACCACTGTCTTCTGCTGCTAGAATTGCATCTTTACTTTTAAAGGTCTAGGTTGCTTTCTCATGGTCAGGTTTGGAGCATAAGCATGATGTGCTCTTTCAGTTAACAACTCCTGATGTGGAATACCAGTCCAGTTGCTTATTTGTGCTTTCATAAAATTAATACAGTTTGTTCCTTCCAGCTTCTCTGGTACAGCAGAAAATCTCTGGTTTTCCCTACATGCTCTGTCCTCCAAGTCTGTTTTTTCGAAACAGCTCTTCTTGAGTAGTCTTGTATTCAGCCAGCTTTTGTTTTCATTTCAACCTCTGATTTTTGTATTTTTATCACCTCATCTGAATATCTTTTTAAAGCTTCTTCCATTTTTTCTAGCCTTTTGTTATTTGTGTTGATATACTCTTCAGTGTTTTGTTTATTTAAATCAGCTCTGAGTACATCTGATGGCTGACTTTTTCTTCTGGGTTACTGGAAGTCATGTCTTGCACCAAAGCTGAAGCTTGCACTGCTTTTTGCTGAACAGCTACAGAATTCTTGCCAGTCAGTGTTTTTTCCTCACCTTTTGTGATTGATTCTTTTTTCATGTTCTCTGAATTTCTTTTTTGCTGGCATCCAGGCAGTGCATTTACTAGCCAGTTACTTAAATTTACCCAAAAATATAACTTTACTGTCTCTCTCTCTTCTGAGGTTCAGTTTTCACACTGGGAGAGCTGACAGTAAGTTGTTACTCAATGTGTAGCCATCATTTCAATCTTTCTTTATTGATTTGAAGGAGAATTAATGCTTCTTTGGACCTTTGAAAAGTCTTTCTCCACATCAAAGTTGTCAAAAGAGTCCAAAAAATATTTCCAGTTTGGGGTTTTAGCAAGTCATTACCAGTTCAAGACTCTTCCATTTGGCTGATGATGTCAACAAAATGCACTTCCATAGTAGTAATCAAAGGCTACAAATAGCCAAGATTTTCCTATACCTGGGCAGCTGCTTTCTGATAATTCTTTCCAATATATGGTCTTGGCTTAGGAGTCTCGGATCAAAATGTTCCATTCTGTGGAAATGACATGTGACCTTTGCAAAGTCCCAGTTGGATCCATCCATCTTGTTTACATCCATCAGCTGTATAATGGATACTTTCAATTGCAGAGCTTTTCTCTACAGACTTGAACCTCTCCAGTACAAGGTTTATCTGATCCAAAACTACCAATGAGCATTCCCTACCTTTGCCTCAAATTTCTTGGCTTTATGGTTACAGTGATTATTGTCATACCTTTTACAAAGTACCACATTTGAGGATACTTTGGTGGACATTAAAAATTCCAGTGGACTTTGCTGTCAAATTCAGTGTCTCAACTTGTAAGAATCTTGATCCTAAGTGTTTGCAAGAAACAACTAGAATTCTGAATGCATCTCTCCAATCTTAGAAATCATTCCAGATTTCCACTCTCTTGCTGGCAGTCATCACAGATGCATCTGCCATAGGGTGGGGGACATTATGGAGCAAACTGTCCAAGATGTATGCACCTCTGCAGAGGCAAATCTTCATATCAGCAAACTGGACAAAGCCTGTCCTTCTGAAAAATTCCAGCATTTCAAGACTCACTGCCACAGGGTGTAAGTGTCTCCCACTACAACAAATTGGCAGCAGTATGGCATATTGGCAAGCAGAGAATATCACAGAAATACACACATTGTGTGGAGAAAGTGAAGACTTGGGAGAAGCAATGTCATCCAGTCACTTTTGAGTAGTCAGTTGTATTCCAGGGGAAAGCTGTTTCACTTGCTGACAGGCTCTGTTGTTATCTTCTGATGTTTATGAAATGGTGTACAGTCCCCTTCATGGGACAAGACCTTTTCTGTCAGTGGCATAAGCCTTGCTGCAACTGCTTTGCCTCACCAAGCAATGCCAAATGCAGCAGCTTCTGCTGTCTAATCCCTACATTAGAGAAACCCCCCAGGGATGCAGTGGTAGTATAGTGGCCCCATTGAATCCTTCCAGTTTCTTCCATCTCCTCTGATAAGGTCACACAGCACAAGTCCAAGATCCATCTCTTCTAGAACGTCTGACTCAGATATTTGACTCTTGATTTCACCATTCTTCCATTAAAGCCCATCGTTTTCTTCCATTTCAAATGTTGAGCTGAATAGCATTCCATTTCCCGGGCTTTCCTTTGTTAAAGGTATCTTTCTGTTAAGGTAACAACTAGGGGGATCCAGTTTCACCTTTGCTTTATATCAGAGAAGCTAATATTTCCTCTCTCTGAAGCTGGATCTTCTGCTAATTTGAAATTCTTATCTTGAAAGACTCTTTTTTTTTCTGTCTCTCTCTCTTGTGACCATTACTCCAGACAGGAGGAGTTCAGAGTTCTAGACCATATCAGCTGATCCTCCTCATTTAATCCTTCACAAAGACAGGGTTTCTTTATACACTAGTCCATCCTGTATTGCCAGAGCTGCTTCAGAAATCTAATATGAACCAGTCTGTATGTCTTCCAGTTTTCTTTCCTCATTATTCTAATAGTGGTGAATACCTTCTCCACTCCACTCTATGTATTTAGCCTGTCACTTGAACTTTTATATTCCTAAGACCAAGTCTGTTCGAAAGGATACTCAAATTTTTCATTCCTTCCCTACCAAAAAAAAAATTGTATTTAAAATTTATAAAGTAACTCTGGTAAAAATTGCTTGCAGATGGCATTAAATTGTGTTACTGAAAAAGAAAGCCTTTTCTGTCATTTTCACGCTCTCCTTCTACTAGCACAACTGCTACCTGTCTTTCTTTTATCTGTAATGCAGTGCTGGGCAATATCTGCATAACAGTGACCTTGTCTTCTCTCAACACTTTTACTAGGCACTGTAACCTGAGTCTGATATCTGGGTACAGGTATGCATTTTGAGACACCGTTTTAAGGGGTATATTCTCATAAGGGAGACTGCCTATGCTTGAAATCTGTCCTGCTATTACTGAGGATGAACCAACTCATGCCAGATATAAACGTTCTATACTTACCAGAGAGACAGACCTGGATGAGCAAGTCCATTCTCAGTAACCTACCCACTCTACTTCCCCCACCTCTCTTCTGAAGTTGGTATAGCGGCATAATTTTGTTTCTCATTCCACTTTGGATGACATAATACAGCTCTGAATGGGAAGTACACTACATTACTGAGTTGGGGTAACCGAGATAGCCTGGAAAAGTTTTACATGCCAAGCTATCCAAATGCTGCCAGCCTTTGTTCTGCCGTTACTGAGAATGGACCTGCTTACCCAGGATGTTCATCGTGCATACAGCTGCAGTCATAACAGATGGGTTTTCCTGCCGTCAGGCAGGTCCTCGGTCAGCCGAATTCCAAAGTCTAGGTCCGGTGTCGGTTGTCGTCGCTTCTTCCCTGACGTCAGTGCGACAGGGGTATAAAAGAACCAGCCGACGCCATTTTCTCCAGTCTTTCTTGCCGCGCGGTGCCCGAAGCAGAAGCAGTTCGCAAGTGCCGGTCGGCCAGCTCCTGAGATTACGAATATCTACAACCGAAGTCTTCTTGAAAGCTAAGTACCCCGTTGGGGAAACTTTTCTTGCCTCAGACCGATGTCAGACAAAGTTAATAATTGTATTTCATGTGGGAAGCAAATACCGCATAAGGATTTTCATTCCCTCTGCATTCCTTGCTTAGGCCCAGACCACGACGTCTCGGCCTGTCGTTTTTGTGCTACATTCAACAAACGCACCATTAAGCGTCGGGCGGAGTTCACCCAGCACTTTTTTGGCAAAAAATTTAACTACATAATGTCGTCGGATACTCCGACTCCAGTTTTGACTAAAAAACACAAAGATAAGGACCGACACACGAGGTCCGCGGCCTCTACCGACACCACGCCAAAGCCGACTACAGGTGGTCCGGTTCTCAGCGAGGCACCTACGCAGCTCCTGACTACCGACGACACTTCATTGGCAGTGTCTTCTATACCCGAGGTCGCAGGCTCTTCGGCCCATACCCTGACTACAGATACTGAAGCCACTCTTGGCTGTGAAACTCAGAGTTTAGACAGGTCTGCCTCCTCTCAAGTTGTCTTCAGGCCTTCCTCTTCTTTTTCCATCAAGGCTTTCACTAAGTCTAAGACAGCCATGCATTCTAAAAGCAAACCTCACAGGGCCCTTCTCAAGGCCCCATGCCTAAAAAGCAGATGTTCAAAATGGCTGAGGACTTAATTACTCTGATCAGGGGTTCTCAACCCCCCCCCCCCGGAAAAAAGGCCCAGAGTGGAGGAAGAATCCCCCTCCTCGGATCAGGCCTCCATTATTTCAGAACATTCTGATGACCAGGAACATTCATACTCCCCTTTTGAAGATTCTGATGCAGAGGAGTCCATTGCTTCTGTCCCCCCCCCCCCTGAGGATTACTCTTTTGGGGAAACTTTGCATACCTTGAGGGAACACTTCCATTGGGAAGGCCAAGAGTACTCAGACACCAAGAAAAGGCTTAGGGATTTTCTCTTGCTCCCTCAGCACAGGCCTCTGGCTATACCTCCTGTCTTAGATATCCTTGATGATGTGTATTCGGAGTCCTGCCTCAACCCAGATTCTTTGCCTCCAGCCCCAGTCAAGCCTGACAGGTATTACCGGGTTCCTGACTCACACCAATTCCTATACAAAAGCCATGCGGCTGACCCAGAAACTATCTCACAGGGCCCCAAGGGAATTTAGGCCTCCACTGCTAAAAATCCATTACCTTCAGAGAGGGATTCCAGAGCTTTAGAAAGGTGGGGGGAAAAGGTATACACCTCGGCCACCTTATCCATGAGGGCATTAAACTGCCAGTTCCATATGTTAAAGTACCAACAGTTTCTGTTATCACAGTTGAGAAACAAAATGCCACAACCTGAACAACCAGATTTGAAGGAGTTGCAGGATTTGATACATAGTGCAGAGCAAGTAGGTAAACATACCTTGCAATGTGGTTTTGATGCTTTAGAAGCCTCATGTAGAGCTGCTGTTACAGGATCAGTCATACGTAGACATGCTTGGCTTAAAGAGCAAACCTTACCAGATCATGTCAAAGCTAAATTACTGGATGCACCTCTGCAAAAAGATGTATTGTTTGGTGTTAAAGCTGAGGAGATATTAAAGAAAATGGAGGATAAGGCAAAATCAATGCAAACAGTGAAAGATTTCCTACAGGTACAACCTCCATGTTTCAGTAGAAATTGGCCTTCAAAAAATTGGTCCTTTCCAGCCACTGACAGACCCCAAAGAGGTAGATACAGGCGCCCGAGGGGTAGAGGGCAATCTCAAGGATCGTTTAGAGGCAGACAATGGCAAGCACCTACCCAAAGAGGTAGTGAGGATAGTTCACAGCCATTCAGAAAGCAGAACCAATGACTTTCCCTTTGCATGCCAAGCAAGGCTCAAATGGCAGCACCTTTAGGCGGAAACTGGCACTATTTTCATAAAATTGGCATATTGTCACAAAAGACAAATGGATCCTGGACATTATAGACAGAGGCTACAGATTCCACTTTCACACCCTTCCAAAAATAGGGCATGCCAAACCTGCCACACAATCAAAGGGCAGAGGCACAAAAACAAATTTCAGATCTCATGGACATGAAAGCTATTCAAGAGGTACCTGCACAAGAACAGGGTCAAGGTTTTTATTCCAGACTATCCCTGGTACCAAGGAAGGGCAAAGATTGGAGACCTATTTTGGACCTATCCATCCTAAACACTTTTTTACTCGTGCCAAAATTCAAGATGCTCACATTACAGCAGCTTCTTCCCATGCTGGGCAAGGAGTCTTGGCTGCTAACATTGGACCTCAAGGAGGCATACCTGCATGTCCCAATCAGACAAGATTGCAGAAGATACCTCAGATTTCTTGCAGGTTTAACACATTATCAATTCTCTGCATTGCCCTTTGGCTTATCTACTGCGCCCAGAGTGTTCACGAAATGCCTGGCATCAGTAATTGCCTACTGCAGACTACAAGGGATACAAATATACCCATATCTGGACAACTGCCTGATCCAAGCAGACAGCAAGCACATACTTCTTAAACATCTGGCTTTTGTAATAAGGTTGTTGAACTCCCTGGGATACACAGTCAACAAAAAGAAATCAAGGCTACTACCATCTCAAACAATAATATTCCTGGGTGCCAACTTGGATACAAACACCCAGATGGCCTACCTCACGCCAGAGAAACAAGGGCAACTAACTCAATACTTCAGAAAAATGGCAACTTTCACCAGGCTGACTGCAAGGAAAATCCTGCAGGCTCTGGGATTCATGGCATCTTGCATCCTACTAATCCCATGTGCAAAGCTGCATATGAGGAAACTTCAATGGTACCTGAGAAACCTGTGGTCTCAGCACAGCCACAGCTTGGAAACAATAATACCACTAATTCCATGTCTTCAAAAGGAATTTCTGTGGTGGGCTCAAGCATGCCAAAGAAACACAGGTCTCCCATTCTGCAAGCCTCAAGCAAGCCAAATCATCACAACAGACGCCTCGGATTACGCCTGGGGGGCGCACATGACAAATCGGTGCATTCAGGGCAGATGGTCCCAAAAGGAAAAGCACCTACACATCAATCAAAAGGAAATGCTAGCAGTAATAAATGCTATTATAGCTTTCAAAGACCTGCTGCATCCAGGCCAGCTATTGATAAGGACAGACAACACCACAGTAATGTGGTACATAAACAAACAGGGAGGAACTCATTCATACCCCCTATGCAGGCTAGCCATGTCTCTTTGGAACATGGCTCTAGAATTGCAAATCGAGCTTCAAGCACAGTTCCTGCCAGGCAAGGAAAACACACTGGCAGACAACCTAAGCAGAAATATGACAGATCCACACGAATGGAAGTTGCATCCTCAAGTTTTTTCAAAGATAATTCAAGCATGGGGAAGGCCAGACATAGATCTCTTTGCCTTCCACAGAAATCACCAATTGGCAAAATTCTGCTCAAGGACCTTTCATCCACAGGCCTGGAAAGTAGACGCACTCTCTTTCAGTTGGACAACAATGACAGTCTATGCCTTTCCACCTCTTCCTCTGCTGCCCAAAGTTCTATTAAAAACCAGAGCAGACAGACCACAGATGATTCTCATCGCTCCAGACTGGCCAAGGCAACACTGGTACCCACTCCTGAGGAGCCTGACGCATTCCCCACCATGGATCCTGCCTCTAATGCCTCTTCTACTGACTCAGCACAACTTCAAAACTCTTCACAGTCAGCTGAAAATACTCAATCTAGCCGCATGGAAGATTCCTTAAAATCACAACAGACACTACTCTCCAAAGAGGTACAGGATGTCATTTTGGAGGCCAGAAGACCTTCTACTAGAAAAGCCTACTCCACCAAATGGAAACGGTTTTGTGCTTGGAATGAGAAAAAGGGCCAGAACCCAGGAATATTGAATTTACCTCAAATATTACAGTACCTAGCTGAGATGCTAAGCAGTGGACTTTCATTCTCTTCCATCAAAATCCATGCCTCAGCCATTTCTGCAGAATACAACACTGATCCTCCTTTATTCTCTTACCCCCTCTTAAGACAGTTGCTTAGAGGGGCTAAGAATATTAAACCCCCAAGGAAACAACCAGTGCCTGCTTGGGATCTCAATTTCATTCTAGAGAAACTGACTTTGCCTCCTTTCGAGCCAGCTGCCTCATCAGAACTACAATATTTGTCCTGGAAAACAGCCTTCCTGCTGGCTATCACCTCAGCTCGCAGGGTTTCTGAACTACAAGCCCTCATGGCTGTGCAACCTTTCATCATTTTCCGTCAGGACAGAGTTTCCTTACGAACCAACCCTTCCTTTATGCCAAAGGTAGTATCCAGGGTAGCCTTAAATCAGGCTATCCACTTTACCTACCTTTTACCCCAATCCTCAAAACAAAGGGGAGAGGCTACTACATTCTTTGGACATTCACAGGCAACTACGCTATTATTTGGACAGAAAAAAAGCCTTTCAGAAAATCAGAGCAACTCTTTGTGTCCTATGCTACAGGGGCTCAAGGGAAGCGTATTTCCAAACAGACAATCTCAAAGTGGATAACCCACTGCATACGCTTTTGTTACTCTCTTCATGGTAAAACTGTACCTGCAGGCATAAGGTCTCACTCCACTAGGGTCACAGCTACCTCTGCAGCTTTCCTCAGGGGGGTTCCTACCAAAGATATTTTGGAAGCTGCCACTTGGAGTTCTGTGCATACTTTCTCCAAGCACTATCACCTGCCTTTATACTCCAAATCTAGAGCAGGTTTTGCCACTGCAGTTTTGCAGGGCATCCTAGCTCCTCCTAGTTCCATCTAGTGCCTACCACCCCTTTATTAGCTTTGGGATTCTACCCATCTGTTATGACTACAGCTGTATGCACGATGAACATAGTACAGTTTTGTACGTACCATAAATGTAGATGTTCGAGTGCTAATACAGCTGCAGTCCAAGTTTCCCTCCCTCCTTCCCCTCTGGAACAGGCCTAATGGCTAACACCACCTCATACAACCTGATTGGGGTATTCTTTTATGGTGTATTTGCTTGCAACTACTGTTTTGTGATTATACTGCATTGGATTATTGCATAAATTTATATATATATTGCCTTCCTTCTGGGGGCACCTGACATCTGGGGCAAGAAAAACTGAAGAAAATGGCGTCGGCTGGTTCTTTTATACCCCTGTCGCACTGACGTCAGGGAAGAAGCGACGACAACCGACGCCGGACCTAGACTTTGGAATTCGGCCGACCGAGGACCCGCCTGATGGCAGGAAAACCCATCTGTTATGACTGCAGCTGTATTAGCACTCGAACATCTACATTTATGGTAGGTACAAAACTGTACTTTTGTTATTATGGTAAATGCATAACTTTTATATGGAATTGTTCTACAGCATGAATACCTAGTTAATGTTCTAGTAAGGTGCAGCTATTCAAAGTGGGGAGGAAACAGGTTTGGGGAAGGCATATTCCAGTGTTGCAGGGCAGAATGGAACTGTCAGTAAGGTTGGAGCATCTGCAGATTGAGATCTGAGGTAACTGGAGGTGGATGTGGCCTAACATTTAATTACTAAAGATGACTGTTTCAGTGATGGGGGAATTTCACCTGTATGTCTTCAAATTTTAAGGAAACTGGTACCCTGTAGAGACAGAGATCCATATTAACCTGTTACAGAACCATGGAGTACTCCTGGTCTTAAAATGTCTTGGATGGTGGATCATTCCAGTGCCCCTCCTAATTTCAGGTCATAAAACTGGTCCATTATATGCTACCTAAACAACCAAGGCTGAATGTAGTCGCCAGCACCATAGATCAGGGAACCCAGATTTGATTAGTGATTCACGTGGCTGAAGAACTCCCAGAGAGGTCATTTGTTTAGGTGTTCCTGTGGGGAGCCATGGTCTAAAGAGGGGAGCAGACCTTGGACATACCGAACACAAAGAAGGGAGTAATGAGGGTAGGTCATTAAGAACACCCCACGGCAACAAGGGTGAAGTGTGGCCCTGGGACACCCTAATGATTTTTATTGACAACAATCATGGAGAAGATTAGGTGGAGTAGGTAGACCTGACATAGGATGTGGCACCAGGGAAAGCTAATGATTGGCTGTGTGGGAGGTGGAAAAAAAGACTGCATGCAGTTATACCACCTGTGCTAATTGGTGATGTACATCTGTCCGACAGGGATAAGCATGAATCATCATGCTCTGCAGTTCATTTCACTGGTGAGGTGATCATGCTGTCACATTCACCAAGATAGCCTGTAGTCTTTTGCTGGAGCTGCAAATTAAGGGTCTGTGATTGGTGTGAAGATTTTTGTAAGCAGTGAACTCTGGAAATTTACCACTTAAGTTAATGCACTTCTCCTCATCTTGTACTGGGTGCAGCAGGACAAGTAGGGAGTTAGTGGCAGGCATGTTCTCCATCTCATGGCAAGGTGGCAAAGGAGATTCCTGTACACCTCTGCATTACTGCTGTTTCCATGTCTAATCGTTGTGTTGGTTGATAAGGGTATGCTTTCAGTATTTCAGGTATTTGGTGATGCAAGAAAGTCACAGTTTTAGCTAATAGGGGGTCCTTAGTGTTTGAGGAATTAGCCAGCTCCACCTCAATACCAGGGTTTTACTGCAGATTTTCTGATCATACTGGACCTTCCAGTCAGTGTATCAGAAGCCTGAGGTTACAAGGAATCCTGCCACCTGGTTAATGTATTCTGCCAAGGGGAATTTATTTTTGTGAATGGTACCCAGTAGCTTCTCATTCCATCACTTTAATGGTAATACTGACCTGTCTTAGGCACCTGCATGATTTGGGTTTCAGTTATTCCACCTTCATGGTGCATGTTTCAATTATTTCTTGCCATCATGATCTTTTGGAGGGTAGGATTGTGGCCAAGCACAGAGTGGGCAGTTAGTACCTTAAAGGAGGTCTGCATTTTTGCTGATCTTGAAAGAACCCTTCCATTCTATGGGCTGTGAACTTCACAAATGATAGACTTGTCCATTCCCATTCAGACAAGCAGGATCATAGGTTCTTGGGTGATTACAAGGTTAATGGACCCCAAGAGGCCTCATTAAGGCTAGCCTCGCTTCTCAAATATATCTCACATATTTTGATACCTAAGGTTTATTTTAAGAGGTATATGTAGGCCTGGGCATGGAATTGAAGTTCGTGCCTTGACAGATGCTTTGAGTCTGTAAATAAAGATTTTGGACTTAGAGGCATTCACATATATGAAACTATAGCTGATCATTCATAAGGAAACATTTGTACTTTTATGCCTTGGTCAGTATCACTTAACACGTAAAACTCAAAATTTCAGTAGAATTGAGTTGATTGCAGTTAAAAAATAACAATAGCTGAGAGAGAGCCTTTTACATAGGCATTGTTAATAATTGCCCTCTTGTTTCTTGCCTGGCAAATTCTTGAGAGTATGATTTGTAGAAAATGCTTTTTAGTAGTAAATATTTACCATTCTTAATTTGTAATGTGCTGTTGTTTCTTCATTAAAAATGTCCATTTAATGCTTATGGTGTTTTCATTTTTTTGTAACATTTATCTTTTGCTTTGTAGCTACAGCTGAGCTGAATATTGGGTCTACAAGAATCTCTCCTGTGGGTTCTGCTGCAGGATCTTCTAGAAGCTTGGACCAGGACCCTTTGACAAGAGCTACACAACAGTATCTTGAGGTTCTAAAGAAAAACTTCAAGATATAAGTGGAACACTCACCAACATTAAATGTTATATGTCCATGAGCTTTTTGTGATGTACATGATGAGTTTCACGAGCTAAAAACAGATGGAAATTCTAAGCCATTCCCATTAGTAATTAATTAGGCGTTACAGCATATTTGCACACTAAATGTATTTTTCTCAGGAGTACATTGTATTATATAGTGACTGTTTTAAGTTATTATCTTGAGCCAGTGTTCTAATGATATTTTTGAATGTTGGAGCTGAGCTCCTCAAGTGTAAGCATATTCTGCTGAAAGAATTGTGCAACCACTTTGCAATGCAACACCCAGGACAATGTGCAACAGAGAAGTTAGTTACCTCATACTTGCTTAAAATAAATTGTTTACCAACCACAGGTTGTCTTCTGTTACATAATGCACACCCACACTGTGCTGTTTTCTTCATTGCATTTTGTACTGCTATAATGTGTGTGTATGTTTGTATTGGTGAAAGCCATCCCAGTTTTCTCTTTTCTGTCATTTCATTACAGTATTGGGCAGGGTTGACTGCTTTTTACTAGTGCCAATATGATCTTGGATATACGGTACATTTGTTAACTGTACAATATATTAAACTGGTACTGTCAACAACTATGTGGTGGACTGATTAATTTACAATATGTGTATTATAAAGTAGTTAACACTCCAACTTTGTATTGCAATAATACAAAGGACAAGATCAAAATGCATTAATGTGGACTCAGCGTGGGTCTCATGCGTAGCAGATATTTCATAGGTGAGTCCATAACCATAATCGTCTAGTGAATCCAAATTAAATAAGCGGTATTCCCCATTGTTTAAGCAGTGGTCAGCTTACGGAGGTTCTCTTGTTTTATATTAGGGGATGGTGTCAGAATGTACTTGTTTGAATCATTGTTGAAAAGAGTCTTGGTCAGCAGTAAGTGGCTACTGGCTGACAAGCATACGTTTGAGAGACGTCTAATAGCTTATTTCCTGAAGCTGACAACCAGTAATTTGATCACTCACATAGCTATCTAGTTTGTTTTTAAATATATTAGCACAGATATTTTTGTTTTCTGTTGTTGAGGTAGTGTGTTCTATAACCTCCCTACCGTTTAGAGGAAAATGTCAGTTTTTAAATTATCCTATCATTTGCTTATGACTCATATGAACTCTATTTCTAGCATTGCATTTGGATTGAAGATTGTTCATTTCATAGGATCTTAGATGGTTTCATGCATCAGTATTACATCATTTCTTAACAATCTGTAGTTAATAGTGTACAGCAGTGGTGGTCAGCATGACGTAAAGGCCACGTACATCCCTCAAGCCTTCCTGGTATGTTCCTTCTGGCATTATACTATCCTGCACTTTGTTAGTACAAATCTACTCTGTCCAAAGCACAGATCTAGTCTGAATCCATTGTGCTCTGATTGACTTGTGTGATAGACTGGAGAGACAATAGAAAAAAGTTACACAGGGTATAAAAGATATTCTTGTTACATTATCTAACAGTGCAGGAGATTCTTGTTTCATAATCTAAGTTCTGAACTTTTAACGTTTAAAATTTCATATGTTAGGATACAAAATAAGAATATCCCATGCTGTCTACACTTTTTTTTAATTATTTCTTCAAGGTGCCATACAGATGCAAAGAGGAGCAGGAGATTTGAATCAGCGATGTACTATATTTGAAGAGAAGGTGTTTGATGGCCCAGGCAAGGTGGATACCCAAGCCCAAAGCTCAGGACAGGGCCTGCAGAAGTTTGGATTAAAACAGTGTTGCTAGGGAGTTTGTACAGTGTTTTCCGGACTACCAGACAATCAGTTTGATTTCCAGATAGTCCGGAAAAAAAAAAAAACATGTAGGTAGCAAGCCTAACGAATCACAATACCAGGAAATCAAGAAACACTAATAGTGAGGATACACAGCGGGATGGAGGCAAGTAGCAAAAAGCAGACCCAGACATGTTTTGACATGTTTCTATTCCCTTATTGTAAAAAATGCAATAAGGCCAGCAAAAAGACTTAAAAGTTATGCATATGCAGGGACATTCATAAAGCTGGTCTAGGATTACTCAAAAACAGTTCAGAGAAGGAAGGCTACATTTGAGGTATTAAATGAACTAAGAATGAATAGAACAGTTGCATGGGATTGGTTAAGGCCACACAATATGGAGGATGTTCAAAAGTTAAACAAAGGTATCACAGATGGTTAAACATCCCTTCCAGTAAAAATCTGTATCACCTGCAAGACATAAACTGGGAAGATCATCCTTAGACATAAAAAAGAGTCAAATTCAGATGCTGAAATCCCTGCAGGGAAGAAGACAAGACCTGGCGGTGCAGAGTGTCTGCATGCCAGTGATGAGCAGTAAGTACTTGGAAGGAATGGACACTGAAAGGCAGGTGACTGTGGAAATGATAGGAAAGATATGTTAAATGAAACAGTTCCTTAATCTGTGAAATATGCCCCTGGAAGCACAGTATCAAAACTTTGCAAACAATGGGAGGAACTAAATGAATTTCTAGAGCAATGATGGGTAATGCAGTCAAGGGGGCATAGAGGCAAGCATCCAAGGTAAATGTAGTACAGTTTTCATAACTACTTACTGAATAATTCCTGAGAAAACAACTTTGGGGGCATGAAAAATAATGTATGGGAAAATAGATGAAAGGTAAAGTAAAGAACAACTCACAGACAGATGTTAAATGAAGGAATAGGGGTGTATAAATAGCATGTTAACAAGATGTATAACTTCAAATAAAAATTGTTGGAGTATCTCACAAATTAAGCAAGAACACCACACTGGAGAACAACAGCGGGGAGGGGAGACCAATGAATGGGAATGTTGTAATAGAAAAATGTGGCATCAGTAGTGGTTTGGCATGCAGTGTATTAGTGTGAGGACCACTAGAAGGGAACAAAAAGTCTTAAAAGGCCCATGCCCAGAACATACAAATGCATATGCATGAGTTATAAGGCAGGGATCCAGAGGCCAGTGATGTGGAGAAGGGGTCCAAGAATAGGCAGTCACCAAAAAATACAGTGTTCACCTTGGAGAGTAGGCTCATAGGAAGGGTTACACCAGACGGCAGCAACTAGGAAAGTGAAGAGGAGTGGGCAAAAGCAACAAGGAAAACACAGTTACATGGAGCATTCAGGTTGGTTAAATCCTATAAGGAGGAGGTGGAGAATGCAAGACAAGTTAAAGATGAAGAGGAGATGTTCTATTACAAGAAACAAAACTGACTACTCAAAGGGAGAAAGGGACAACAAGACAGGCTTAGGACAGAGGAGAACAGCAATTATATTTTTAGAAGGCTTCAGACAACCACAGAGAAAAGTGATAAAAACTGGGATAGATAGATAAATGCGTCATTTGGCAAGGAAGGGTGGAAGGTGCATGCTGGAAAATAGAAAACATATAAGCACCAAACAGGGATGAAGAAAAATACTGTAAGAACTTTTTTGTTAACTGGGCACAGATAAGAACGGGTGGAACAGAAAAGGACAAATTATATTGCGGATATAACAAAAATATGAGATAAGAACTAGTGTATGGAGGGAGGGGTATCCAAATGAGCTGGACCATACCTTCACAAGAAACATTTTGATATAAGCAAATAGGTTAGACAGGTTCTTAAGGAAGTTCCTAGTGGAAATAAAAGAAAGATCCAAATACAAGAGAGACACAGATGAGCAGTGATACATAAGGTCAACTGTCCAGTAAGAAAAACGATGAGAAGAGGGTGGAGGTGGGATAACAATAAATGAAAAGGGATGGAGGACAAAGAACCACTGCAAGGATTAATAAAGGCATTGGTACAGGGCAATATAAAGACAGACAAACTGGAAGACCACTGGTGGGAAGGATTAAGGTCACTGTCTGCAGAAAACTGGTGAGAACAGAAAGAAGGGTAATGAGTTGGAGAGAACAACATAATTGTTACAGAAGGAAGCTAGAAGAAATGAAAGTAGGCAGGAATCACTACAGATCAGAGAAAAAGCAATAAGAATGGATTACAGAAAGAAAATATTTAGAAGTGGACGAGCTAAGCAGGAAAGATTAAGAAATACAACAGGGAGATTTACAAACAACAGGAAGAGAGAGAAGGCTCAGAATGGACCTGGCAAATGATTGCAGAGGGATATATAGTGGACGTTGAACAAAAATATGATAAGGAAAACCATATGCAATATGAAGAAGAGAATTCTACAAATTAGGAGAGAAGGAAATGTGGAAGGTCCTAGAGGAGGAACATAACCAGATACAAGACTAAGGCAAAACATTTTTAAAAGTATAAGGAGGCCCAGGATAACCATGATACCTAAATGGGGAGGAGAAAGGGAGGCAGTGGGAAGTTGTAGGCCTGTCTCTTTGCCAAAATCTTGATATGTACATTAATCAACTTATTGGCAGAAAGACTGGATAAAGTATTACCAAAAATAATACAAGCAGGGCAAAATTACTTTATGATGGGGAAGGATGGCAAAAAAAAGAAAGAAAAAAAGAAATTGGTGAGATCTGCTGGAAAGTGTGCACAGAAAGGGAGAGGTGACCTGAATTAGGCCTTTGATAAGGTGATATGGGAATTCTTATGGAAGACTCTGAAGGAAAGGCAAGTAGGGGAAAAATTGTACACTGGTAGAAGCCCTATAGCAAGACCCAGAAATTGAAATACTCATAAATGGAGGGGTATCTCAGGAGACAAGGATTGAGAGGGGGACCATCAAGGGTGAATGCTATCTGAAGGCTTGTTCACATTTGAGGTCAAAGACTTGCCAATGGAACTTCAACACAGTAAAGTGATGCCTGAAGAAAAGAAGGGGATGAAATCTCACTTTGTGTTGCATGCAGATGACTGCATGTTAATGTTAGAGGACATGGCCACAGCAATGGAAACCATGAGAGTCACCCATTGTTCATAGGTATGTACTAAGCTATTAATCCATGAGGATCTTTAGAAGCTTAGCCATACATTTCCATGAAGTTTTTGGCCCATATATTTTAAGTAGGAATAACCCAGCGATGAGCAGAACATTTACATGTTGCTCCACTTCCATGAGGGACAGGGGTACTAAACCAGGGGTGAATTTTCAGTTAGCCATCCATTTGTTCAGATTACATTTCAGAAGTGTAAGAGAAGAACTTTACTTTAAGGGGAGAGGAATATGCTTCCAAAGAAGTGGCATTCTCTGTGATACATATCTATCCTTTGCAATATGTTCTGTTTATGTTGCAAATGAGATTGATTTAGATCTCTTGAGTAGGTATTTTTGCCCCCATTGGACTTTTGAATGTGCAGTAAGGCAGACAGAATAGGGTCTACTGAGGTTCTGTACGTGAGGTAGAGCTCACCCTTCAATCACCTGTATGGCACCAAGAAGAAGATGGTCTACATAGCTTTTATGATTTAAGCCCTTGATTTTGTGGACATTTGATTTGTTAGATGTTTGGATAGGTACATACTAAAGGGGGAATTATACTCAATAACTGGCCTGATGAGTGCCGAATACAGCGGAATGATAACATCCCTGGATGCCATACCCTTAGTAGTAACCTGTGCAATGAAAAAGCACTTTCTTGCAACAGTAGATACATGACAGTCGAAGGGCAGTTCATTGCATAGGCTCTGAGGTCCCTAACTACTGGATTTTCATGAGTGTGTTGTCAGTGTGATAGTTACAAGAGACTTGCTTGCCAAAGGATACTATTTTACATTTTATGGCATCCAGTTTTAGTCCATGCTTATTGACACCAGCGACTGGTTTGGGAAAGCCCCTCTTGGAGGATCTTGGTATACCTCTGGGGTGGGTATGATGGCACCACATTTACAGTCATCTGGGTGTTTGATTCTGTGCTATATATATATATATATATATATATATATATATATATATATATATATGTATTGTTAATGGACAGCTGGATTAGAGTTTTCTGGGGTTATCATGCAGTAATTTGATGTTGTGTGCATACTAATTGATGGTCTTGTGTGCTCTATTTTATTGTGTGTGCATTATATATATATATATATATATATATATATATATATATATATATATATATGTGTGTGTGTGTGTGTATAAACTAGCTGCATCAGTATAGTCTGTGCTACTTAAAATAAAAATAACTTGAAGCTGAACATCCGATGGTCATTTTGATGTGCTGTTAGTGAGCTAACATAGCCGTATCATTACATTAGGGTACTGCTGAGACTCAGTGCCATTACAGACTAGTCTGTAGTGTACTACTAGTAAGTACAGAGTTCAGTTATAGTCTAGCCTGTATTCTACAATAGGCTGTGTACAAAGCTGATCTTGCTTGTGTGTACATTTAACTTCAGTAATATGCCTGAATGTGCAGTATACTGTAACATAGCCCTGTACATTCTACCTCTCCCTGGTATGCAGCTTGTATTAAGATATTAGCATCAATGCTGTCCTAATATATATATATATATATATAGCATGTTGTCTGTTACCTTCTTTTCTGTTAACATTTTATTTTAGTCTCTGCCTCTGCCACCACTTGTTTTTCTAAGACTGACATGATACCCTTTTCTAATTCAGTAGCCAGCCCCACTATCTCTTCCAAACCTTCATTCTAACATCCTTGTGAATGTAGACTGCGCTATATAGTGAGTGCAGCAAGACCACAGGAATTTCTGGAAGAAATTAAGCAAGGACAGTGGCCATTTTTTACCATAGCATGTTGTAATGCAAAATGCCTAAGCACAAATAGTACTAATGAATGTAGAGTTGTCAGCTCCGCTTTATTCTGCTGAAAAAGGTGTTCACACTTTGAATGTAGTCAGTAGTACCCTACGCAGTATGCTGTTGAAAACATAAGACATTTATCTCTCTAAAAATCATATTATTTGGCATTTTCTCAAAAGACACCTTCATCCCTTAGTTTTCCCAATATACTTACAGGGATGGAATGAACTTTCTTCTCATATAGAAGCAAAATAGTGCAAACAAGTATCTCGCTGTGAAATACTACTGTGTATAAACTGTGTATAAACTCGGCTATGCTGTAGCCATTAAAGATGTAGGATCTCTGCAGATTAATTGGGCTGAAGTATCTACCTTGCTCCAGGGCTGTTACTCGTGTGTGTGTGTGTGTGTGTGTGTGTGTGTGTGTGTGTGTCTGTCTGTCTGTCTGTCTGTCTGTGTGCGTGCGTTTGAGCGAGACTACACCATTTTTGATGCTCAGCTCAGTCTGCATCCCCTAACCCCCCATTCCCACCCACCTCCACTTTACATTATATTAACCACTACCACACCCCCACCACATATCACATATCACCTGTGACCCAGTACAAGCTTCACCCATAATCCACATCATCCAACTCATTGCACAACACAATCCAATCCAATTCCAGCAACTTCACCCACCCTGACCTCCTTCTATACACTTCCCTTTGTTCATGTTCTCAATCCATCTTAATATTACTCCTCACTTTAGACCCCCCCATACTAACTCCACCCCTCTATCCATACCACCACCCGTTCTGCTTCTTTTACTCTTCTATACTCATTTCCTACCTGCATTCTTATACCACAGTTATATCAAAGCACACCTAACCATATGCTCATAGGTATATACTAGGCTAACAATCACCAGAGCTATTATAAGCCTAGTTGCGCAATCCAACCCATTTATGTCCCCATGTAACATAAGTGTCTATTTAGAGAGGCATGCTAGGAGGTTGATAAAGGTTTAGTGGGGGCGGTATGTTACTTAGGAAATCTTTACAATTGCCCTCTGTCTGTCAAAGACATGGGGGCCAGACCGGGTCTGAATTTTTAATTTCCCATCAGATGGTAAAGGTTACGTCTGAATAGGTTTAGGGATGGGCTCTGCTTTACATGGATGGGGAGTCTATTCCAGAGTGTGGGGATCCTTTGTGACACATATCTGTCTTGCCAACTTATCCTATTTATGTTCCAAGCAAAGTATAAATCCTTGGGCCTAGTGTTTATGGTGCTGTTTGTTTTTCATATGTACAAAAGGTCCACCAGGGCTGGATCTGAGGGTGCCTTATATGCCAGGCATAGATCGCCTGTCACTAATCTGTAAGAGACTGAATATAGAGATAGGGCTGTAAGGTGATCTGTATAGGACTATGTGTTAATGTCCTGGATACGCTTGGTGAGGAACCACTGTGGCTGTTCCAACTGTTGCAAATGCCTGGGTCAGGTACATGACAAAGGGGGCATTGTACTCAATGATAGGTCTGATAATGGCTGAGTAAAGTAGTATGACTTCCTTAGACCTTGATGCCATACTCTCCCTTATAAGTTGGGTGACAGAATAAGTTTCTTACTACCTTGGCTGTGTGTTGGACAAATGCTAGATTACTGTCTGCATATGTTTCCAGATCCCAAAAAAAAATGGGTCATCTTTTTTTTTAAGCTTTTTATTAAAATATTTTAATAATACAATACAGAATGGTAACAAGCAGTACAAAGTCAAGACAACAAGAATATAAACAAGTTATATATAACAAATAGCTATTTACAGGTCCACCTTATGTCCAACATAGAAAATAAGTTTACAGAGTTAAGCTAGTATGAGATCAAATAATGTGTCCCGATATTCAGTAAAGTGTAAGAAAAGTTTTTGTGTGTATTTCAGATGTTTGTGGCCAAGTAAGTGTTTAATAGCAAGTTGTTTAAATCCATCCCAAGTGAGAAGAGATCTGCCCTTCCAGTTAAGAGTGATATAGAATTTGATAAGGGAAAAGAGTGTTATTAAGATACGAGTCTGGAGTTTGGATAATCCTGTAAGGGGAATATGTAATATTGCGAATTTCTAGGACAGGGCTGATTTCTCATATCCCGTTTTTTCCGATTGTACTCTGAGGGAGCACCAGAGTCTGTAAGAACATTTACGGCTCCAAAAAATATGGAGCAAGTCAGCATTGTGATTGGTATAGTGGGCACAGAGGGGAGAGGAGTAAGGATACATTTTAGAGAGTATAGAAGGGATGAGGTACGCATTGTTTAAAATCATAAGTTGGGTATAGCTAAGTTTTTTAAGGGAAATAAGTTTTGAGAAAAGTTGAATGGCTTGGGAGATTTGGTTAGGAGAGATGGAAGAATCTTGGTCTTTCCAATAGTTTGAAAAGTTTTGTTCATTTTGGGTTCGGATAGAAAGAATAATTTTATATGAATTGGAGATCATTTTCTTCTTAATTGTAAGGAGGTTCCATATGGATTTGCAGGCTTTAATGTCATTTAGCGTTAGAGAGGCATCTTCCAAAGTGTTACGACAAAGGTCAAGGATTTGTCTCAAGGTGATTGTGTAACTTTTGGTAGACATGTGGTAGTCTTATATCAGTTAGGGAATTATTTTTGAAAGAAAAAAGATCTGCTATAGTTAACTCCGTAATAAGGGAGTATTTATCAAGGTTGATCATTTTGTTGTTCAGTTTAAGATTGGGCTTGAGATGAAAAGGTTGCAAGGTATTGAAGGCATTGAACAGTTTCAGTGATTTGAAAATCCTTTGAAGAATAGTTATTTTATGTTTTATGGTAGAGTGCAATTTGAGGTTTTTTTTAGGTTTTCTGAGTTGAGGAAGGAGAGAGCTTTGGTATTAAACCTGAATGTTTTAATATAGTTATGTAGAGGACCAGGTAGACAAACTGGGAGCACAATCAGATATTCTTAATAATTTGTTATCATGGATAATATTGTAATAGAGTTTGAAGTCGGGTAAGCTTAAGCCACCCTTGTCCTTATGGAGAGTTAGTTAGATGTGGTCTCACCTATACTGATTTCTTGGATCCTAGCTGTGAGCCAGCTGGCAATCCAGTAAGTTATGTAGGGATTTATACCTAGTTCAGTGTGTTTGTCAACAATACCTGAATGGGTTATTGTATCAAACTCCTTAGGCAGGCGGTATGCATTATTTTCTCCTCATCATTGCATTGGTGACTTTCTCAAAGAAGTCTGACAGGTTAAGTAGGCATGACCTTCCTTTGACAAAACCAAACTGGGATGGGTCCAGTGTCTAGGTTGACAATGTCTTTGTTGATTATTATGGAAATGATCAACAAAGACATTGTCAACCTACAGACACTGGGATGGGTCCAGTGTCTAGGTTGACAATGTTTTTGTTGACCATTTCCATAATAATTAATTCTATGGCTTTACGTAGACTAGACCCATGATGTTGAACCTGTGACACCAGTGTCAAAGGTGACACATGCCACGATGTGACATGCCAGTGATCACCAGCACCTGAGTTACCAAAGACACTGCTTTTTCATTTGTTGCTCATGTGAAGTGCACTAAATTATTTTGTGCCAGGAGCTTTTGATATGCCAAACCCGAAAGGTTCACCATCACTGGACTAGACAGACTAATGTGTCTGTAGTTTCTGGGGTCAGTTGATGGTCCACCTCTGTGAAGAAGGATTACAGTTGAGTCCTCCATTCACATGGTGCATAGCCTGTTTTGAAGCTATAGCTGAAAAGTGACTTAGATGGTCATGCTGTCATGTTTTAGTCTCTTTAGGAGGCAATCCAGGATACTTTATGGGCCCACTGTGGCTGTGTTTTTGGCCTTAGCGATTGCTGCCATGACCTGCTCCCTGCTAATATTTGGGGGGTTATGCTAGTAGGGATTTCATGGGGGAGGCAAGGTGAGAATGGGGGGGGGTGAAGCTGGAGCTGAATTTTTCAGCCAGCAGATTCGCTATGTCACTGTGCTCAATAAAGGTGGTACCATATACCACTAGTTCAGCACACTACTGTGTCTTACCTTTAGGGTTTTGGACACAGCTGTAGATGGCCTTGTGGTTGACTTTAGCCTGAGAGGCTATCTTGACATCATAATTGGGCTTGTTTCACTGAATTAGTCCTCTTAGTTTCCTGTTTAGTTGAATTAGTGAGCTCTTGCCATTCGGAGAGTTGCTCATTCTGCTTTTGGCCATGACTGTTTTCCTTTTGTTATATACCCTGTTAAGGACAAGATTCCACCAGTGTGGTTTGTTGTTGGGGTTTGCTTTGGGCTTGCTTCTGGTAGGTACAGCAGTTTCTATGCAGCCATTTACATGGCTGTACAGGGTTTACTTGAATATTTCCACATAGGTTGCTGTGAACTAAGGGTTTGGAGGGGCACTGAATTTTGCCAGACTGCCACTTAATAGGGCATAGTTTACTTTAGAATAGTTTCTGTTACTATTTTCACTAGGTATTTCATGTCAATTTTTATTTTGAAGGAGGCAGCTTCACAGGGGTGGAGGGGGTGGGAGTGGGGAGTGCAGCACTTTCCCATATCGGTAAGTACTAGGTCCAGTATGCTGAACCTCTGGTGGGAGTGTGCACTATCTATTCACAGGTATTTCTGTTACTAAAGTCCAGGAAATGTGCCTGTAAGTTGGAGGCAGTTTATTTTTCCCAGTCTAGTTGAAGTCTCCCATGAATAGAGTATTTAGTTTTATGGTGTGTGCCTCCAGCAGGTCTAAGTATGAGTTATAGGATTCTTGATCCATAGATGGTGACCTGTAGCTTGCTAGGATATGGTAAGGAATTTTTATCTATGGAAATTTGCATTTGGATGAAATGCGGTGCATCATCCTGTTTAACCAACCTAGAGGTATATTTGGTACCAATATAGATCAGGACACTTCCACCTTTTATCCCTGTCTGTGTAGCTGATGGTCTAAATGTGTGGAAGGCATTGAGGCTTTACACTGCTGGAGTACTTTCTGTGGCTTTCAACCATGTCTTGGTAACAGCACAGATGTCTATATTCTCCAGAGTGAAGAGTACTTGTAGGGTGTGGAGTTTCTTGTTGTTGAGCAGTAATACCTTTAGGTTCCTTTGTGTTTTACTTGCTAAGTTTGTAGCATTGTCAATTTGGCATTGCCTAAAAATGGTTCTTAGGGGGTGGATACAATCTTTCTTTGCTCCATCCTACCACCATACAACTCCATACCATACTCATTTCTACATTCCCACTATTAACCTCTCTTCTATAAATTACAGTATCTTTTCCTCCCTCGTTCTTCATAAATGAAAATGCTGCTACTTATAATGCTTTTCACTATTCCATCGTTGACTTCTCACCTGACAAAGTACGATCTTCCTTTAAAACTTCCTACTTTAACTTCAGCATGTAGCCTGTTGGCAAACTATGACTTCAGCATTTATACCTATATTATTACCCTTGCCTATTCAACCTCTGCCTGGCTACTGTCTCAAGCATAAAATACTTCCCTGCCACTACTTTTCTCACAAAACAAAAGTGACATTTATGATTATTAAAACATTCAAAAGTTATGTTTTGCAATTCTAAAAGACCATTGTGTGGGGACATTCACCCTAATTCTAGTCTTGCAAACCTAAGTTGAAATTTAAACACTACCAAATTTAACAATGACTATTGTGTCCTAGAAAGTTTTCCTTTCTCAGTTAAAACTTACCTGTCCTTCACAAAATCTCATTTTCCTCAGGTGAAAATGCCTTCCACTCAAATCAGTCACCCACACTCAGTCTTACCTTACTTCAAGTCAGTTACCCACATGTCTTGCCAAAAACCTGAATCTGGACACAGTAAATCTCCATAGAATCCTACAGTAAACTCACAGATCTACTTGCTTGGATATCCCACTATACCTCAGATATCTTAGCCATTACACACATGGCTTAAACCTAGTATAAAAGACACAGGACTACTACTTCCACAGTATAATATAATTAGGGGAGACCGACCCCACATAACGGAGGTGGAGCAGCCTTACTATACTCCAGTTCCTGCATCCTCACTTCCTATTCTGATATCATCTCCAAATTTCATACAACTGAAATACACCTAACACTTAAAGTTAAACAAAAGAAAAAAATCACTTTGCATAATTGTACTGTACATCCCTTCCAGTAGTAACATACCCATACTTCCTGTCCTGGATATCCACTACTATAACGTGAAAATACAAAGAGAAATCAGTATTGATTGACAAAGTGTAACCGTAGGCAGTCCTTCATCCTGCATAAACCTGCTTTGCATAAAGTTACAAAAGATGTTGATAAAGGAACAATTCCAATTTGGATTTTAGCCTCAGACCCCAGTAAGTATAGTAGTACTGAAATGTATCCAAGTTTTGCAAGTGACCACCTCCCAGTATATACACACATGCAATAAATTACCACCCCTTCCTAATACCTGAAACTGCACTAAATTCAACAAAACTCTTCTATTAATTTCATAAAAACCTACAACTAGTCACACACAGCCTACAATAAGTGTTTTCATGTACACAATGTTGCTCATTGTGTGGCATCACGGCATGCATATTAATGAAGTCTGGTGCATGTAAGCAAGGTTACGTGGTTCACACCAGTGCTGCTGGCCGAAAAAAACTCTAATATGAATGTGGAGCAAACCTGTGAACCTATTAGTGCAAGAAATCTGGACAAAGACTAAAATAGTAGGGGGACAAAGGCTCAAAAATAGGGATAGATTTTAAAAATTGTTCTTATAAACTTAGAAAGCAGCTAGAATAATAGGATTTCTGTTAGCACATGCGTTTTCTAAAGGATATGAAGTACAAAACTGAAACGTATGTCATTATTTATTGACCTCAATCTTCAGTGATTTTCCAGAAAACCACAAATTTTACAAGGAACAGTGCAAAAATATGAGGCAAAAATCTAGACACTTGGGAGATATGATGCGGATAGCATTTCCATGTAAGGTTGCTAGCCACAAAAGTGGATTGCATGACTATGTGGCAATTGTTTTCTCTTTCTTGAGTTTTCTTCATTAAAATTTGTTTGGGGCACTGCCATAAATTGTTTTACTTCATTTCAAGCATTTATTTATTTATTTTGGCCCACTGTTTGTGAGATATGCCACTTAGCACAAACGTGTTTACTCATCTGGTTTGTGTGAAGCGGCAGTACACAAACTGGATAAATGGACCACCCAGGTTGCAGACAGGATCCAGACAGCCACAAACATAAATTGGATGCTTTCACTTAATACTATTGCTTATCACGCAAACATGGCATTGCACTGTGATTAACAGCAAGCACTTTACAATGAATACTAAGATCGGGAATGTCATATTACTAATCCTGTGGCAGCAGGTGTTAAGTATAGGTCTGAAGTGCAGATGGTCTGGGGTTCCAGTACAAGGTGTACAAACTTTGTTTTACTGTTGTGACATTGCAGATTATAGCAATGATGTACAACATATGCAATTGTTTTCTCACCTTCCTGTGGCAACAGCCATAAGTGTAGGACTACAGTGCACATGGTCCAGGGTTCCAGTACAGCATATTTCATACAATTTTAATGTTGTTTCACTTCACATTATAGTCACTCTCACTTATAACACTTGACATAGTGTAGCTGATATTATTACTTATATATATGAAGGCTGAGACACTAATATTGTGCAGTCATTTACTTGTTTATGTATTATACATTTATTCTCACAAGTATGAGTGTGGGTATACTGTGTACTATATTCATGCAAGTATATTTTTGCTATCTGGACTGGCATGGTCTTCCCATTTGACTAACACATTTACACAAGTGCCTGTATACCACATAACCATGAAATTGCATTGCTTGCCACTATTGTGCATCACTTACCATCACACAAACATGCTGCCCAGAAGTGCGCACCCTCAACTACCATGTGTGTGTGATGTTAAGCGATCTGCAACCTTTTCAAATGTTACAAAACTGAAAAGTGCACACACTTAGTAAGCACAATATGTGCAATTGTCAGGAAAGCATCGGGATACAAAATGCAATTTGTGGGAGATGTTCTTTCTAAATTGGGCTTGATCTATGGTAGACACGTCTGGTGTTTCTGTGAGGGAATGTACTTCTGAGCACAAAGATGGGGTGTTCAGGAGTTCAAAATCTTTATTGGACTCCTAGTTAAGGAGCATGGGCCCTGGTTGCTGCAGCAGGACTATTCAGGGTCAGAATACAAGTCTGAAGCCTGGAATAGCATTGCCAGGGCTTTGCCCAGTGCTACAGGTATCCTATGCACTGGTGAACAATGCTGACATCATTTTTGATGACCTCCAGAAGATTAAGCGGGATACCTTCGACCATTGGATTAGGGAATTTAGTATGGGGGACACCCCACAGATGTGTAAGTATCAGTTACCGTGACTAATTGTAAGAGTTAAAAGCTGAATATGGTCAAGACTGGTAGCCATAATGGTATTCTGATGTTCATCGTGTGACACTGCTGCAGTCATTACACTTGGGTTATCCTGCCGTCAGGCAGTTCCCCAGCCGGCCTGAGTTCCAAAGTCTTGGTCTGGCGTTGGTTGCTGTCGCCTCCTCCCTGACGTCAGTGCAACAGGGGTATATAAGACGCAGCCGATGCCATTTTCCCCAGTCTTTCTTGCCGCGCGGTGCCCGAAGCAAAAGCAGTTCGCAAGTGCCATTCGGCCTACTCCTGAGATTTTCATTTTGAATCCAGAACAGAAGTCTTCTACAAAGCTAAGTACCCCGTTGGGGAAACTTTTTTTTGCCTCAGACCAATGTCAGTAAAAGTTAATAACTGTATTTCTTGTGGGAAGCAAATACCTCATAAGGATTTCCATTCTTATTGTATCCCATGCCTAGGCCCAGACCACGACGTTACTGGTTGTCGGTTCTGTGGTAGGTTTAATAAGCGCACTATTAAATGTCGGTTTGATTTTGCCCGACATTACTTTGACAGAAAATTTAATTATACCATGCCGTCGGAACTTCCGACGACCAGTATTCATAAAAAGCGCAAAGACAAGGACAGGCATCTGAGGCCCAAAACTGACGACGAAGCCTCTTCTAGGCCAGTCACCGGTTCTCCGGTTTTCAGTGAGGTACCTTCACAGCCCCTGATGACCGCTTCTGCAGAACCACAGGCCGCCCCGACCCCCACGTGGAGATGGCTGGGCCTTCGGACACACTAGCTTTTCAGCAGACTGAAACCGATCCTGCAGAGGGATCCGGAGTACCTGAGCTACCTGCAGCTTCAGAGGGTGTCTTCAGACCTACTCAGCTAAGCATTCAACCCTCTTCTAAGTCAAAGCCTCCTTTAAAAACTAAGAAACAAGTACAGCATTTTCCAGGACAGGCCTCCATGCCTAAGAAACAAATGCTCAAAATGGCCGAAGACGTAATCACTCTGATCAGGGGTTCCCATCCCCCACCTGATAAAAGGCCTAGACAGGATGCAGATTATGATTCATCCGACCAGGGGTCCATTTCCTCAGATTCATCCTCAGACCTGGGATACTCTTTACCCCCTTATGAGGATTCTGATGCTGAGGAATCTATTCCATCAGCCTCTCCGCCTGAGGACTACTCCTTTGGGGAAACCTTACATACCATGAGGGAGCATTTCCATTGGGAAGGCCAGGATTATTCAGAATCCAAGAAAAGGCTCAGAGACTTCCTATTATTACCTCAACACAGATCCCTGGCTACTCCGCCAGTGCTAGATATTGTGGATGATGTGTACACTGAATCCAGCTTAAATCCTGATTCCTTACCTCCAGCTCCACTTAAACCGGACAGATATTACAGAGTCCCTGACTCACACAAATTTCTGTATAAAAGCCCTGTTGCTGATCCTGAAACTATTTCTCAGGGACCCAAAGGGGTTAAGGCCTCATCAGCAAAGAACCCAGTTCCCCCTGACAGAGATTCCAGAGCACTAGACAGATGGGGAAAGAAAGTATATACGTCTGCAACTTTAGCAATGAGAGCCTTAAATTGCCAGTTTCACATGCTAAAATATCAGCAATTTTTGATGTCTCAGTTGAAACAAAAATGCTTCCAGATACAGATCCTCCTAATTTTAAAGAAATGCAGGATTTATTGCATGCTGCTGAACAAGTGGGAAAGCATACTTTGCAATGTGGTTTTGATTCTTTAGAGGCCTCATGCAGAGCAGCAGTTACAGGCTCTGTCATTAGAAGACATGCATGGTTAAAAGAACATACGTTACCAGATCATGTTAAAGCTAAATTACTGGATGCACCTTTACAGCAGGATGTTTTATTTGGAGTTAAGGCAGAAGAGGTATTAAAGAAAATGGAGGATAAGGCAAAATCTATGCAAACAGTGAAGGATTTCTTACAGGTTCAGCCTCCTCGATTTAGTAGAAACTGGCCAACAAAGAATTGGTCCTTTCCAGTTAATGACAGACTTCAACAGGGCAGATACAGATGGCCAAGAGGTAGAGGTCAACCACAAGGTCCTTACAGGCCTCACCAATGGGGTGCATCAGGCCAGAAAGAAGGGGAAGACAGGCACCAACCATATAAAAAACAGCCCCAATGACTTCCCACTCCAGTTGCCAAACGACTCACTCTTGGCAGCCCCTTTGGGAGGAAAACTGGCACTTTTTATCACAATTGGCATATGATCACCCAAGACAAATGGGTTCTCAATACTATTTCAAAAGGTTACAGGTTCCACTTTCACACTCTGCCAAGATTAAAAGGAATGCCAAATCTGCCACTAAATCAATGGGCAGAGGCCCAAAAACAAATTATGGCACTCATGAACATGGGAGCTATTCAAAAGGTACCATCACAGGAACAAAGGCAAGGATTTTACTCAAGACTCTTTCTGGTTTCCAGAAAAGACAAAGCCTGGAGGCCCATTCTGGATCTTTCTTCACTAAACACTTACCTGGATGTTCCAAAATTCAAAATGTTGACATTACAGCAGCTTCTTCCCATGCTGGGCAAGGAAGCTTGGCTCGTGACTTTGGACCTCAAGGAGGCATACCTGCATGTCCCTATCAGACAAAACTGCAGAAGATACCTCAGGTTCTTAGCTGGTCCAATGCACTATCAATTCTCTGCACTGCCCTTTGGATTATCTACTGCACCCAGGGTCTTCACAAAGTGCCTGGCACCAATAATTGCATTTTGCAGACAGAAAGGAATTCAAATTTACTCGTACCTGGATGACTGCCTGATTCAAGCAGAGAGCAGGGACATTCTTCTACAGCATCTGGCGTTTGTAAAAAAAAAAAAAAAAAAAGTTATTAAGTTGCCTGGGGTACACAGTAAATGAAAAGAAATCAAAACTAGTGCCCTCACAAGAGATACTATTCCTGGGTGCCATATTGAACACAATGGCCCAGATGGCGTTTCTCACACCAGACAAGCAAGGACAACTGACACAATACTTTCAATTGATGGCAACAAAGACCCAACTCCCTGCAAGAAAAATTCTGCAGGCCTTGGGCTTCATGGCATCTTGCATAGTACTAATTCCATATGCCAGACTGCATATGAGGAAACTACAATGGTACCTAAAGAATGTATGGTCTCAACACTGTCAAAGTTTGGAAACAGTTATACCACTAATACTTTGCCTTCAACAGGAGTTTCGATGGTGGGCTCAAGCTTGTAACCTCAACAAGGGACAGCCTTTCACTCAACCCAGAGCCAGGCAAAAACTGACAACAGATGCATCGGATTACACCTGGGGAGCACACATGGCAGGCAAATGTATTCAGGGCAAGTGGTCCGCAGAACAAAGGCACCTTCACATCAATCAAAAAGAGATGCTAGCTGTACAAAATGCCCTTATAGCTTTCAAGGACCTGTTGCATCCAGGACAACTACTACTAAAGACAGACAACACCACAGTTATGTGGTACATAAACAAGCAAGGGTGCACTCACTCCTACACCCTCTGCAGACAAGCCATGACCTTGTGGAACACAGCTATAAACTATCAAGTTCATCTACAAGCACAATTCCTGCCAGGAGAGAAAAACACACTGGCAGATGACTTAAGCAGAAATATCATGTATCCCCACGAATGGGAATTGAATCCTCAAATATTCAGAATGATAACAAAGAAATGGTGGAGCCCGGACATAGATCTGTTTGCCTCCCCAATGAATTGCCAGCTAAAGAAATTCTGTAGAAGGAGTTACCATCCACAAGCATGGAAAGTGGATGCCCTCTCATTCAGCTGGACAAACCTACAAGTATATGCTTTTCCACCACTGCCTCTTCTCCCAAAGGTACTCATAAAAGCCAGGCAAGAAGAGCCAAAAATGATCCTGATTGCACCAGACTGGCCATGCCAGCACTAATACCCAATCTTAAAAAACTTAGCACAAGGGCCACCCTGGATTTTGCCTCAAATACTACATCTGCTGTCACAGCACAACAATCAGTTACTCCACAGCCAGCTAAAGACACTAAACCTAGCTGCATGGAAGATTCCCTAGCCACGCAAGCAATGCCTCTTTCCAAAGCAGTAATGGATGTCATTCTGGAGGCCAGAAGGCCTAGTACCAGGAAAGCCTACTCGGACAAATGGAAGAGATTCTGTGCCTGGAACCAGGCTCACAGCCTTGCTCCTCTTGTGCCAAACATTCCTCAGATACTACAATATTTGACTGAGATGCTGGACAAAGGCCTCTCCTTTTTGTCCATCAAGATCCACGCCTCTGCCATCTCTGCACATTACAACACGGATCCACCAATTTTCTTGAATCCTTTGCAAAAACAGTACCTCAGAGAGGCTAAAAACATAAGACCGCCCCGTAGAGCACCTACTCCAACTTGGGACCTCAACTTTGTTTTGGAAAAATTAACTTTACCTCCTTTTGAACCAGCTAGCATGGCAGAATTGAAATACATTTCTTGGAAAACTGCTCTGCTCCTGGCAATAGCTTCTGCAAGAAGAGTTTCAGAATTACAGGTACTAATGGCAGTGGAACCTTTCCTCATTTTCCACCAGGACAGGGTGTCCTTAAGAGCTAACCCTACGCTTATGCCTAAGGTGGTTTCAAGTGTGTCTCTAAACCAAACCATTCACTTGCCTACTTTTTATCCAAAACCACAGAATAAAGGGGAAAGACTACTGCATTCATTGGACATTCACAGGCAGTTATGCTTCTACTTGGACAAAACCAAAGCTTTCAGAAAATCTGAGCAATTATTGGTAGCATATGCTGCAGCAGTGCAGGGAAAAGCTATTTCAAAACAGACTATTTCCAAATGGATTTCCAAATGGATAGGACATTGCATAAGTTTCTGCTATATGCACCATGGAAAACCTGTGCCTAACAGCATTAGATCTCACTCCACCAGGGCAACAGCCACTTCAACTGCCTACCTCAGAGGAGTACCTACAAAAGATATTTTGGAAGCAGCAACATGGAGTTCTGTGCATACCTTCACCAAGCATTACCATCTGCCTCTATACTCTAAATCCAGAGCTGGCTTCGCCTCTGCAGTGCTGCAGGGCCTTATAGCCACCCCTAATGCCTTATAGAACCAACCACCCTACCTCAGCTTTGAGAGTCTGCCCAAGTGTAATGACTGCAGCAGTGTCACATGATGAACATAGTACAGTTTTGTACCTACCATAAATGTAGATGTTCGAGTGTAGACACTGCTGCAGTCCAGGTTACCCTCCCTCCTTCCCCTCTTACTGGCTAGTACATACCTAGTTCCTCTACCTTTTACTACCTATGGGGAGTATTTGCTGGTAGCTGAAAGTATGTTGTTTGCATTTCTTATGTATGTTTTATTAGCAATTTGAATTGCCTACCTATTTGGGGGTGCCTGACATCTGGGGGAAGAAAAACTGAAGAAAATGGCATTGGCTGCGTCTTATATACCCCTGTCGCACTGACGTCAGGGAGGAGGCGGCAGCAGCCGATGCCAGACCAAGACTTTGGAACTCAGGCTGGCTGGATAACCGCCTGACGGCAGGATAACCCAAGTGTAGTGACTGCAGCAGTGTCTACACTCAAACATGTACATTTATGGTAGGTACAAAAGTGTACTTTCTGTTTTTTCCACAGCTGCCACAGAGTGAGCATCAAATGTGAAAACCTGTGCCGCATGTTTGTCAAGGAGGCGAGACGTATGTGAAGCATGTGGTATGTATGCATCAGAACAGTACTGTTGTTGTAACATTAAAAGTTAAGGATGGCTTAGTTGGTGTTTAATACAGTTGTATCAAATTGAGCATGCATATCTCAACTGTAAAAGAAAGTATGCATGCTTTAGTCTGTAGAACAAAGCAACAGTTCCATATTCTCAAATAACAGTGAGCATGCACGTCTAAACTGTAAAATTAAAGTATGCATGTAGTAGTCTGTAGGACAACATAACTGTACAGTATTACAGAGTAGTCAGCAGTTGTGAGTTCGAAAACCACACCTCCCAAATATACAATACTGTTAGGTTCTCATCATTATTGCAATGTAACGTCAGACCTCTGTACTAGTGGCACAAATTTCCTGCAGTAAACTGTGATCAGTATAATTGGAACATGCATATGTGCAATATATGCACACATCAAGAATTGCTGGCTGCAATCTGTGATGTGGTGTGCATCTGTTATGATCTGGGTAGTCAAAAGTAATAAAGAAATTAGGAGTTTCTAGTGTTAAAAGTAAAGGTAACAGAATAGAGTCAAATAATTATATCAGTGTTTTACATGTCATGTATGAAGTTACCAATCATATCCCTTTTTTCTCTCACCCCAACCCTTATCTTCTCTCTTTTTTTTTATTTATTTTTTTTTTAATTTGTTGGTTTTTTATTTTTTCCCCACAGCACAGTGGGGTAGGCCTGTCCCATGGGATCCTCCTGCCCCTGCTCCACAGGATTCAGCACCGCTGCCCAGTGCATCTGATGCACAATCTGGCAGCACCCCCTCTCCTGCTCCTGCACTTCCTGGGCCCTCAGGTAGTTCTGTCCCAGAGGATAGGCCTTTGGCTCCCTCCGGGAGCAGTGGCAGAGATGATGGCTTTATCACCTTAGAAGAACTACCTGGGATGGTGTGTAGGATTGCCTGGTACACTGTGGGTGCATGCCTATGCTGGATGGAGTGCCTGCTCTCCATCCTGGTTCAAAATTCCCAAAGGAGATGCAGACATCAGGTACTGCTGCCAAGAGTGCAGTGAGGTGACAGTGATGAAAGTCCATTGGGTGAAGACTCGATTGTCATTGCTATCATCCAGCTTGATGTGCATGGGACCTTGATTTCACCACTGTCTCCCCAACCATGGTGTTCACCCACATCTTATGCCCTTTACCATCCCTGTCTCTTGTCTTGTATGTCCTGTCTGTCTCCTATTACTTCCTCACCTACCCAACTTACCTGACCCAGACATACCTACATCAACATTCTGCTTTCTCTGAAAAAAAGGGCACCTCTCCCAAAAAAAAAATCTGTCCCATACATAGCTCTCCACTTCGCACATGTATCTTCTTGACACCCCTGATTCAGTCCAATTGGCTATACAATATGATTGTGTTTGGTCACCCCTCACACTGGAGATGATGGTCCAAATTCAGCTAATATTGTACATATATGATCATGTTTTACTGTTGAAGAAATGGATAGCTGTGGTTCTTTCCAACAACCATCCTGCACATTCCTGCCCTGCTTTCACTTTATTTTTCCTCCTGTTTGCTCCCCATTTCACCATTTTCTTGTCTTCCCCATTTCTTTTCTTTAAAGAATTACTGAGCAATGGTGTGCATAGGGCTCCAATGCGAAGCAACAGTGAATGTAAGCAATATATGTAAGTGTACTTAAAAGTATCATAGACAATTGTAAAAGTACTACTTACACCCATATTTGAACCCAGTAACATCTGCCTTCAACAACAATACATTAATACGTGCTGCCACAGAGTCAGTTAAGTAGCAGATGCATTTTATACAATCAATAGTAACTGTCACAGTTTAGCAAAGATTTCTCTTTGTACTCCCCCGTGCTTGCTCCCCTTATCACCAATGTCATATGTTTCCCATTAGTTTTGTACGAAGCATCATTGCACAATCCCCAGTAAAGTGTTATAAGCATTACTGCATGACACCCATTTAGCTTGGTAATGAGATGTGCCACATAGAAGGACTTTCTGACCACAGTGGCAATGTGGTGGTCAAAGGAGAGGTTGCTGTCACCCTGTGTCCCCAGATCTCTTATAACGCCTTCGGCTCATTTCAAAATCGATTCCCTTCTTATTGATTTAAAATTGTTTATTAGAAGGTTGAATTTGGGGATGATTTTTGTAGGACAAACTGAATTGTTAGGGAATGTTTTGAAGGACAGTAGCACTTTCAGCCCTCCCCTATCCATGTCTTAATTATTTTCAAGAAAATTGTGGAGTTGGATTTTAGAGCTCTCAATAAAAATAAAAACCAATGTACAAACCAGGGCAATCTTAGTCCACAGGAATTCAAATTGTTATTGGAATTAGCCACAAACAAAAGGCTGAGAGTCATGAAGCCTGACAAAGGGGTGGGGATTGTAATGAATAAAAATTATTATTTATACAAGATGATGGGCCACTTAACTAACAGTAACCTAGATGAAGAAACATCTTTAAATTACATCAACTTAGCATACCATAAAATTGACTTCTTTACAACAGAAGCTCATAAATGTTTACAAGTTTTGCATCCAGTGGTGTCTTGTATCTTTGGTATACCTAAAATTCACAAGAGAACCACTAATCCTCCCGTGTGTCCAATTGTTAGTGCTAGGGGGTCAAAAACCCACCCCCTTGGGGTATATGTAGACACCCTGTTAAAAGATAATCTGATGTTTTTAATCTTTCCATTCATCACTGATGGGTTGTCGGTTCCATCCTCGGAACTGAGTCGGCCTAATACCAAGCTCACGCCAGCCAAAAAACTCTCGAGCTAAGCTTTTACCCATAGTGCCCTTCTGCCGTGTAGCTGTAAAGCTGCGCTCAAGTCAGCTCTCAGCTATGTGTTAAGTTTTTGATATTTTCCTGGACATTGTGTTTCTACTTATTCCTTTTTGGTATTTTGATATTTCTTTCCTTTTGAATCTATCAATAAACCTTTTTACCCTTCTGTTCTTACCTTTTTGGTAATCTTCAGTACCATTGGTGGTATGGCCTTTCTCCCTACCCTTCGTGGTATTTTTTAAATACCATCGTTGGTATTTCTCCTTCTTCTTCTTTCACCTTACTTTATATATATATATATATATATATATACAAATACAGAAAAATAAGGGGGTATTATTATTATTCTCTTTGCTTCAATTCCTCTTGGTTTCCTTCCAACTTGTTGTGTGTTTATATTTTTTCATTATGTCTGAAAAAAAGGCAAGTCAGGTTTTAAGCATTGTGCGTCTTGTAAGGGAAAACTGCCTAACAGTGATTCTCATGATTGTGTTTATTGTCTGGGGTGCTCCATCTTTCAGTGCAACCTCCTTGTGTGATTTGCCAAAGGTTTAGTCAGCACACTTGAAATGAGCACAAAAACAAACTTATTCTGAAGGGCCTCCTTAAGACACCCCTTTCAGAGGCCCTTTCTGCGATGGAGGTCTCATCCCCTCCTACAAAAGAAAAGAAAAGGTCCGATTCTGATGTTCTTCGTGTTTCACTGTTGCAGTTATTACATTTGGGTAATCTGCTTGCAGGTTGCCCTCAGTTAGCCTGATTAACAAAGTCTTGGGTCCTGCGTCAGTTGCTGTCCCTTCTTCCATGGCGTCAGGTCATCAGGGGTATAAAACATGCAGCTGACGCCATTACATCAGCCTTTCTTGCTGTGCGGTGCCTGAAGCAGAAGCAGTTCGCAAGTGCCGGTCGGCCGACTCCTGAAATATTCGTTTTCGAGTTTCAGAACCAAAGTCTTCAACTTAAAGCTAAGTACCCTGTTGGGGAAACTTTTTCTTTTTCCTTACCGATGTCAATAAAAGTTAATAATTGCATTACTTGTGGAAAGCAAATACCTCATAAAGATTTTCATTCGTACTGTATTCCTTGCCTAGGCCCTGACCACGACGTACCTTGCTGTTGGTTTTGTGCTTTATTTAATCAGTGCACTATCCGTCATCAGTATATTTTTGCCTCTAAATATTTCGGTTCTTGGTTTAATTATCCAGAAATGTCGTCGGTTAGCCATCCGACTACCGGGATTCCAAAAAAACGCAAAGATAAAGACAGAGACAGACCGCCGAGGTCCAAAACTGCAGACGACGATTCTCCTAAGCCAGTTGCCAGTTCGCCAGTACTCAGTGAGGCGCTTTTGCAGCCCCTGATACCCGCTACTTCTGATTTGCAGGCCTCTACTGAGACCCATTCGGAGTCCGGTATGCCACAAGATACTTCAACTAGGGAACCCGCGGATATCTCTACCTTGGATGGGTCCAGAGCAGGCACCGGCTTCTGAGGGTGTATTCAGGCCTACTGATTTGCATATTAAATCAACACCTCCTTCATTACTAAGGCCTAAATCTCGATCCATGTCTAAAAAACCAATGCCCAGGCCACATGCTCAGGCCCCTATGCCTAAAAAACAAATGATAAAAATGGCTGAAGATCTAATAATTCTAATCAGGGATAGTCAACCCCCTCCTCCCTCTAAGAGGCCTAGGGCTGAGCTTGACTATGAATCTTCTGATCGGGATTCTGTTTCTTCTGACTCTTCTGATGACCTGGATTTGTCCATACCTACTTATGAGGATTCTGATGCAGAGGATTCTATTCCTTCTGCTTCCCCTCCTGAGGATTTTTCTTTTGGGGAAACTTTACATACTTTAAGGGAGCATTTTCACTGGGAAAGCCAGGAATTTTCTGAATCAAAAAAGAGGCTTAGGGATTTCTTTCTTCTACCTCAGCATAGGCCTTTGGCTATACCTCCTGTACTAGACATTGTTGATGATGTTTTCTCAGAATCCACTTTGGCCCCTGATTCCCTGCCTCCTGCTCCTAGTAAACCTGACAGATACTACAGGGTTCCTGAGGCCCACAAGTTCCTTTTCAAAAATCCTGTTGCAGATCCAGAGACTATTTCTCAGGGGCCCAAGGGCATTAAGGCTTCTACTGCTAAAAATCCTACCCCTTCTGATAGAGACTCCAGTGTGCTGGATAGATGGGGTAAAAAGGTTTATACTTCTGCAACCTTGGCAATCAGAGCTTTAAACTGCCAGTTTCATATGTTAAAATATCAGCAACATGTTATTGGACTGCTTAAACAGAAAATTATGTTGATTCCTGACTGTGTGGAAAATAAAGATTTACAGGACTTAATGCATTCTGCTGAACAAGTTGGAAAACATACTTTGCAATGTGGTTTTGATTCTTTAGAGGCCTCTTGCAGGGTCTGTGCTTAGAAGGCATGCTTGGCTTAAAGAGCAATCTTTGCCTGATCATGTTAAAGCTAAATTGTTGGATGCTCCCTTAAATCAGGACCACCTGTTTGGCAACAAGGCTGAAGAAGTTCTTAAAAAGATGGAAGATAAAGCTAAATCTATGCAAACTGTTAAAAATTTTTTACAAGTGCAACCTCCTAGATTTAGTAGGCATTGGCCTACTAAAAATTGGTCCTTTCCTGTCCCATCCAGGTCTTCTCAAGCCAAACCCAGACACAACAAAAATCCCAGGGACTCTCAGAACTAAGCACTGGGGGGTGGGGGTGGGGGGGGGCTCCACTTCCAAATCTGGAAATAACAAGACTCCCCCCTATGGTAAACAGTCTCAATGACTTCCTTTTAAAATTCCCAAGCACTTATCTTTTGACCTCCCCTTTGGGGGGAAAGATTGCTCTTCATGCAAAGAACTGGAAACTCATAACCCAGGACAAATGGGTTTTAAATATAGTGTCCCAGGGATACAGATTTCATTTCCACACATTGCCAACACCAAATAGGTGTCCAGACCTGCCCCCAAATCAGTGGGCAGAAGCTCAAAAACAAGTACTTTCCCTCTTAAGCATGGGGGCTATTCAACTGGTACCAGAAGAGGAAAAGGGACAAGGTTTCTACTCCAGACTTTTTCTGGTACCCAGAAAAGACAAATCATGGCATCCAATCCTGGACTTGTCTACTCTAAACACCTTTCTGGAGATTCCAAAATTCAAGATGCTGACTCTTCACCAATTACTACCTATGCTAGGCAAAGATGCCTGGTTGGCAACACTAGATTTAAAATAAGCATACCTGCACAACCCAATCAGGAAATCTTGCAGAAGATACCTACGCTTCAAAGCAGGCTGCATGCATTATCAGTTCTCTGCACTGCCCTTTGGCTTGTCTACTGTGCCCAGGGTATTCACAAAGTGCCTGGCTCCAGTTATTGCATTTTGCAGGCAAAGAAGTATTCAAATATACCCATACCTGGAAGATTGTCTAATTCAGGCAGAAAGCCAGGCCATACTTTTAAATCATCTGGAATTTGTAAAAAGAGTTCTGACTGGTCTGGGGTACACCATAAATGAAAAGAAATCACAACTGGTACCCTGTCAACAAATTACATTCCTGGGAGCAAGCTCGAATACAACTTCCCAGATGGCTTACCTCACGCCAGAAAAGCGAATTCATTTGGTAATCTATTTCAAACAAGTGGCCACAAAAACCCTGCTATCTGCAAGACAAACACTGCAAGCCTTGGGGTTCATGGCCTCCTACATTCTTCTAATTCCATATGCAAGACTGCATATGAGGAAACTACAGTGGTATCTAAAAAGCCTATGGAGTCAACACTCTCACAGCCTGGAAACAATGATTCCTATCATACCTTGCCTACGCCTAGAGTTCCTCTGGTGGGCAGAGGCCTGCCACCAAAACAAGGGATCACCATTCACACTACCCCCTGCCACCCAAACCCTAACAACAGATGCATGGGGGCTCACCTGGCAGGGAAGTGCATTCAGGGCAAATGGAACCCAAGTCAAATGCACCTACATATCAATCAAAAAGAAATGTTAGCTATACAGAATGCTCTGACAGACTTCAAGGACTACATTCTTCCAGGACAACTAATGGGACAGATGGACAACACCACGGTTATGTGGTACATAAACAAGCAGGGGGTACACATTCCTATCCCCTCTGCAGACTAGCCATGGTATTGTGGAACACAGCCTTGAGCTACCAAGTGCACGTACAAGATCAATTCCTGCCAGGAAAATTAAATACACTGGCAGATGGACTAAGCAGAAACCTCATGGACCCACATGAGTGGAAACTGGAACCAAGGATTTTCAACATGTTGACAAGCGAATGGGGGAGCCCAGACAGATCTATTTGCCTCCCCCAGAACTACCAGTTGGACAGGTTTTGCACAAGGACTCCCCACAAACAAGCCTGGAAAGTGGATGCTCTGTCCTTCAGCTGGAAAAACCTATCAGTCTACGCCTTCCCCCCACTGCCTCTGCTTTCCAAAGTTCTACTAAAAGTCAAACAGGACAAACCAAGGATGATCTTGATTGCTTCAGACTGGCTGCACCAACACTGGTACCCCCTCCTGCGCAGTGTTATCTCCATGGCACCTGCCTTAGATCCCTTCCCTGCTGTCTCAGCAGGAGAACCAAATTCTGCACCCTCAGCTTCCAACATTGAACCTTGCAGCCTGGCTAATCACTTAAATTCACCCTTATCATCCCTCAGCAAACCTGTGGTGGATGTCATCTTAGAGGCAAGGAGACCTAGTACTAGAAAATCTTATGCTGAAAAATGGAAAAGATTCTGTGCCTGGAACCAATCTCAAGGGATGAGCACAGCAGCACCCAATTTACCTCAGATTTTGCAATACTTAACTGAGATGCTTCACAAGGGCCTGTCTTTTTCCGCCATTAAAATCCATGCCTCAGCCATTTCAGCTCATTATAACACAGAACCTCCTCTCTTCTCTCATCCTCTGCTCAAGCAGTACCTCAGAGGGGCCAAAAACTTGAGACCACCCAGGAGAGCTCCAACCTCTGCCTGGGACCTTAACTTTGTATTGGAGAAACTCAATCTACCTCCTTTCGAGCAAGCTGCTACTGTAGACTTAAAATTTCTTTCTTGAAAAACAGCTTTCCTTTTAGCAATCACTTCAGCTAGAAGGATTTCTGAATTGTAGGCCCTTATGGCAGTGGAGCCTTTCATTATCTTTCATGCAGACAAGGTGCCACTCAGGACCAATCCATCCTTCATGCTCAAGGTGGTATTCAGTGTGGCTCTAAATCAGTCCATTCATTTGCCAACCTTCTTTCCAAATCCACAGAACAAAGGGGAACAGATTTTGCATTCCTTGGATGTGCACAGACAACTTAGATTCTACTTGGACAGGACTAAACCTTGCAGAAAATCTGAACAACTGCTGGTAGCATTTGCTGCAGGGGCAGAGGGTAAGGCTATTTCAAAGCAAACCATTTCTAAATGGATAAACCATTGCATTCATTTCTGCTATAAGCACCATGGAGAACCTATCCCCCAGGGGATCAGCTCTCACTCCACCAGGGCTGCATCTACTTCTGCAGCCTTTCTCAGAGGTGTCCCTACCAGGGACATCCTAAAAGCTGCTACCTGGAGTTCTGTACATACTTTCACCAGGCATTATCATTTGCCAATTTTCTCTAAATCCAGAGCTGGCTTTGCCACTGCTGTCTTGCAGGGCCTTATAGCTGGCCCTAATGCTATATAAACTCCTCCTCCCAACCATAGATTTGGGAATCTACCCAAATGTAATGACTGCAACAGTGAAACACGAAGAACATAGTACAGTTGTATACACTTACCATAAATGTAGATGTTCGAGTGTATTCACTGTTGCAGTCCTGGTTACCCTCCCTCCAGCCCCCTATTTTCTTCGGGATATACTTTTACTTTCCTTTACTATGCTTAAAAGCCTTTTTGGTGTATTTGCTTTTTGTTGGAGGTATACCTTTGTGTTTTTTATGTTTATTTGCTCCCCATTAGGGGGGCACCTGACATCTGGGGCAAGAAAAACTGATGTAATGGTGTTGGATGCATGTTTCATACCCCTGACGACCTGACGACATGAAAGAAGGGACAGCAACCGACACAGGACCCAAGACTTTGTTAATCAGGCAGACTGAGGACAACCTGCAAGCAGATTACCCAAATATAATGACTGCAACAGTGAATACACTCAAACATCTACATTTATGGTAAGTGTACACAACTGTACTTTCCCTCTTCACCCTCTGGTGACCTGGGCAAGTCTAGTAAGTCTAAAGTACCAAAATTGTCTTCGGAGCATAAGTCCACCTCATTGGCACTGACCTCTTCCACTCCGAGTACGACTGTTCCTTTGTTGGCACCTGTTTCAGCACCAATACTGTCTATGGCACTGACTACCGATATTTCAAAGCTTGCTCCTGCTTCAGCACCTAGTGCCACTTTGGCACAGTGCACGCCTTCGATGCCTACCTCTGTGATTCCATTTACTACTGAACCTTCTGTGATGGCTCCAAGTGCCCGTCAGGCACCCAGTCCTTTCATGGTTCCAATAATGACAATTCTGCTGCCACTGGTTCCTGTCTCCAAACTTGAGACATCGGTGCCGATAGACTCCACACCGTGGACCCGATACTCCACATCAACAGATCCTTTTCTAGGGCAAGTATATAGTCAGTTCCTAGAACAACCTGACTCCACATTGGGAGTGTCCCCTAGATCCACCAGGAGCCTTTCCGAGTTTGACATGGTGCATCTTGTGGATCAGCTGTTGACAGCCAGAGGGATATCCACTCCATCTAGGACCCATCCACTTGCAGGACCTGGGTTGGTTTCTCCACGGACTCCATCCTCCATTGACCATACTGGTTCCAAAGTCTTCAGCTCTGACATCCTATTCAGAACCCCCCATTTTCAGCACCAGTAGTGGACCTCACTGTAGCTTCAGAACCAAGCCTTCCTCAACTTTGTAATTGGGCTGCAGGCTCTTCGGTTCGGAGTATGGTTTCAAGTGTGTCTATGGTTCTGTCCATGGTGCTGGGAGCTCTGTCTGCACTGATCCTGGTTGAGGCTCCTCTCTCTGGAGTGGGTTCAGCGGAGCGGGGTGTGACCCTGGTTCCAAGGTTGTCCGTCTCGGTTCCAGGCTCCCATCCCTCTTCAGGCAGACCTGCTGTCCATGCTATGGAGAGGGCACTTGCTTCTGGAAGCATTCCACCAACACCAGAACCCCAGAACTCCTTTTCCCCTGAGATACAGCTGACAAAAGCCACCGCCCCGGGATACCGGCACTAAAAATGCAGGAGACCCCGTTATAGGACACCCCCTATTCCAAGTGCTCCTCAGAGGCTCCAGCTGAGGAGCCACCATGGAAAAGATCATGCAAGAGGAAGCATGTAGACTCTCCTGAAGAGTCTCTGACAGAGGATATGGATTTCGATGACAGGGAAGGGTCCGCACGGTCACCCCCTGATGATGTCTCCTTTGGGGCCATCCTTGAAATGTTGAAACATAGGGGTGATTGGAAGCCCACTAACCCTTCTTCCGTGAAGTCTGTGTTTCTGCAGGCTTTCTGTGCCTGGCCATCTACCTCTTTGGTGACCCCGCCTGCGGACGAGCTGGTAGAACTCAGGGTGCAGCATGCCTGGAAGAACCCTTGATTCTGTTGAGTCGATCCCTCAGAGACCTGACAAGATACTATCCCCCACCAAAGAGAACCCACATTGGTCTAGAGGTTTACCAGTTGATGCTATGGTGGTGGCGGCAGCCACAAAAAAGGATCTCACCAAAGAGAGTCATACTGTTCATCCACCCAACAGGGAGTCCCGGGCTGTGGACAGATTGGTGAAGCGAGTTTTTGCTTCAGCGACATATGCCATACAGTCTCTGAATTATTTGGCACATTTTACGAGGCTCTAAAGAGACTTGGTTTCCGAACTCTCTGGAATGCTCGCAGGACAGGTGTCTGATGGGGTAAGAGACAAAGTTGCCTCGCAGCTTGCAACCCTGGAATCTATCTCCAATTTGTTCATGAGGTTACTCTCACATGCAACCGAAGGGGTGGCTAGAGCAGCAGGTTCAGGCATAGTTATGAGATGCCATACCTGGATGCTCCTCTGTGACTTTGTGGACCCTTTTAAGTCTTCCTTCCTGAACGCTCCAATTGAAGCATCTTCCCTTTTAGGCCCTAAGATGAAAGACACTCTAGCCAGGTGTGAAAAGGATGTTAAGATCCTGTCTGCCATAGATCTATGCTTTTCAAATCCACAACGTTCCTTTTCCAGGAACCAGAGGAGTGGGGAATTGTGGCACAAAAAAATCTCGGGGTCCTTTCCGTGCCACAAGTGGCGATACCTCCAGGGGTAGAGGGGGGTAACAATTCTGGAAGATGCCCCTATCAAGGCAGAGGGGGGGGTCCATGTAATCAGGAACCCAAAGATTCTTTCTCTGGGCAGCCTTAACAGCGCTCCTGAAGAGCGGCCCAATTGCTTTCCTCTAGAAGAAATCAGGGGACGTTTCTGCACCACGCTGCCTGGCAATCAATAACTTCCGGCCGTTGGTTGCAGAAAATTATAACCAGAGGCTACACCATTCCCCTCATCACTTATCCAAAGCTTCCTACAAAACTTCACAACATTCCACCCAGTCAAAGGGAAGAAGCAGCCGCAGAAATAAACAAGCTGTGTCAAAAAAGAGTCATCCAACCAGCTATTTTGCCCTATTTCCCCCACAGGGGGAGTCCCCAAGGGACACTCTGATTCATGATTGGCCCACGGGACTCTTATATCCTATTCCCCCATTCCTCTGATTCCCCAATTCATAAAGAAAGCTATTCGGTTGAAATGCAAAGTGATCTTCATAGCCCCGTTTTGGCCTCGACAAGTTTGGTTCCCCTTACTTTGGCCTTGCCTAATATGTCGACCGTGGATTCTGGACCCTTTTCCAGACCTGATTTCTCACCCCCAAAGGTTGAGTGACCCGAACCTATCCAGTCTCAAACTGACGGCTTGTTTTTTCCACTTCCGTTAATCACCAGGCAGGATAACCTCCCCTCACCAGTACATGACATTATCATGGCCTCACACAAACCATTCACTAGAAGACTATCTAGACAAATGGAAGAGATTCTCTATTTGGTCTAAGAAAAGAAGGCTAGACCTGTACTTGGCTCTAGTTACAGTAGTCTGACAATATCTGTCACAATTTTTCAAGAATGGAGCTGCAGCTTCTACCATACGAGTACATCTGGTGGATATTTCTAACTTTCGTGATGGGTTTGATAATTCTCCCCTCATGTCTCATCAGTTATGCAAAACCTTTCTAATAGGGGTCTAGCACATTAGGCCTTCAATCAAACAACCTATAGAGCCATGAAACCTCCCTTTGAGCCTGCAGCAAAGTGTGACTTCAAATTTTTATCTTGAAATCGCTTTTCCTGGTCACCATCATGTTGGCCAGACGAATTTCGGAGCTCCATGCACTATGCATTAAAAGGCAGTATTTAATCTTCCACAAGGACAGAGTATCACTCTGGACAAACCCTTCTTTTCTTCCCAAAGTTATTTCAGATTTTTCCATCAATCAAACCATTGATTTACCAGTATTTTTCCTAAATTTTACTAAGAAAGGGGAATAGTGTCTACACTCTTTGGATGTGCATAGACAATTGAGGTTTTATCTAGACAGAACTACAGCAATGCATAAAACTGACCAACTTTTCATTTCCTTCTCTGGACCTAGAATGGGAAATTCCATTTCCAAGGTGACTTTATCTAAATGGCTTAGGGACTGCATACATTACATCTATTTGCTTGTGAAAAAGCCTATACCACAGAATGTTAAAGCTCACTCTACCAGATCTATGGCAACTTCTGTAGCCTTCCATTCAAGAGCCTCCACGGATAATATTTGTGCAGGAGTGACATCTCACACCTTTATTAATCATTACAAATTGGATGTGGTCTCCAGAGGGAGAACTGCCTTTGGCTCAGTGGTGCTCAGGAGCATTCTTCCATTAGGGCTGCCCAAGGAACACAGGGTAGCTGGGGTTTCTGTCGCATCAGTGATGAATGGAAAGAAGATAAACATCAGGTAAAGAAGTTATGTTGTACCATAACGTTCCATCTGTGTTGTTGATCTTTTATTCATCACTTCCCACCCTCCTTCCCCCTCCAAAAGCTCCTGGGGGATACTTTGGGTCCAAGTGGTGAGTCAGGACATTTGCACAAAAATGGCCTCTGCTTTACTAATGTTGGGCAAACTCGATCTGAGGTAACAGGGAGAAAAGCACTATGGGTAAAAGCTTAGCTCGAGAGTTTTTTGGCTGGTGTGAGCTTGGTATTAGGCCGACTCGGTTCCGAGGACGGAACCAACATCCCATCAGTGAAGAATAAAAGAAGATCAACAACACAGATGGAATGTTATGGTAAGACATAACTTCTTTTTTTGAAGCCTTTTGACCACATTTGTAAAGATTCATGGGACTTCCTATTGAAAATGAAGGATCTTGAGTTTTCAAAGGACTGTTTATTTTTGACTGTTGATGTTATGGAATTATTCAATACCATACCACATGAACAAGGACTTGAATGGTTCCATGATTTTTTATGTGAAAATACGGATTTCAATAATGACACAGCAAATGTTTTAGTCCTTTGTATGGAATTGGTTTTAAAATACAATTTTGTCTTCCTGGAAGGTTAGTATTACAACCAAAGAAAATGGGGTAGCAATGGGGGCCTCATGTGCCCCCATATTTGCTAACATTGTGCTACTGCAATGGGAAAGATATTTTGTTCAGCCATTTGATGTCAAATCATGGAAATTGTATTTACGATTCCTGGACGATATTTTTATCGTCTGGGATAGGTCATTGACAGAGATAGATGGTTTTATGGAATTTATTAATTCCTCTACAACTTTTTTGAGGTTTACTCATACTGTTCATCATGAATTTATTAACTACCTAGATGTTACCATCTCCAAGGATCATCAAGGTGGTGGGCCAGCACAATCTATGGAAAACCCACATATAGTAATAGTCTACTTCATTTTGAGAGCAATCACCCCCTACACCAAAAAATGGGAATTATTAAAGGCCAATTTGTCAGAGTGGCCAGAATGTCTCTTCTCACCACGAATTGGTGGTGGAATGTGAGAAATTGAAAACCATGTTTAAAAATGGATATCCTGAGACTCTGGTGGCTCTCATTTGTGAAAACATCATTCGGAGTTGATTGAATGGGGACATAATGCCATTAATACATTCTACATATACCACAGTTCCTGTAATGAACAGTGGGGGGCCTGTGGATCCAACCAGGATAAACCAGACTTTTGTGACTAAGTATTGCAATGAAGCCACCCAGATTAGACAAATTTTGGCCAAAAATTGGCAGACCTTTTCCCTTTTTAAGGGTATGGGGGGAAATATTGGTAAGGGTCCCACAATTGTGTTTAGGAGGAGTAAGACAAGAAAAAGCTTTTTGGAACAAGCCCCCATACATTGCAAGTATGGCCATAGTAATAAAAGAGTAGGCACATATAAATGTGGCCATTGTAATTATTGCAATGATATGTTGGAGGGTGACCGCCTCACTGTTAACCACATGTTCATTAAGTCTGTGACGGCCATGCCCTGGCCCAGCAATCAAGGAGCCTCAGTCCTCACCACTAACACCAGAGAGGGTGTCTCATATAAAAGGAAAGGATAACAAATACACTCAGTAAAGTACAATTTCCCTTAAGTGCAAACAGAGATCACAGTCAGTCTGGGTCTGGTTGCTCCCTTGCTCCCCAGGTCCAAAAATAAGACTCCCTACTGGCACAGCTATAAGGTCCAGATCTCAGCCTAGCTGGCAAGCTAACCTCCAGTACCCTCTCTGTCCAACCAGTGCTTTGTTTTCCTGCCCAAGTAGCTGACACACACACACACACACACACACACACACACACACACACACACACACACACACACACACACACACACACACACACACACACACTTTGAGATAAATATTTATACAACTTCACAGACACTCCAGGGAAAGGCTGACACAGATTCTCCAGCTGTGCCCCTTTTACCCAGATGATATGGTAGTAATCACTGTCACCACCAGCTAATAATTATCAGCTACTAAAAGGCTCTTAAAAGGGTGTCCAATTATTACTGTGCAATATTATTATCCAATAGTAGTGTAACGTAAGCAATCTTAAGGCTTTGGAAGGGCTTATTACAGGATCACTTATAAGCATGCAATGTTCTCTAGAGCTTAACCAGCCTCAAGTAAAAGTTTTTTTAAAATATTTAATAATAAATATTAAAAACACAAGGCAATACTACTACACCACAGTGCTATTCAAGAGTTCAGAGATCACACAGAAACTTAAAATAATTCAGTAGTACAGTTCTGACATAACAGAGAAACACTTAGTCTAAACTTTATAGTCCTAGCTATTTCTACAAGAAAACACACTTCTAAAATAACTTACTTAAGACAACAGGCAGCGCTGAGGTTGGATATCAAGACAAAAATGCTCAATAATCTCTGGTTCTCACTGTTTAAATTGAAACTGCAATTTTGCTAAAACATTACATCATCTTTTTGCACTTCCTGGAGTTCCCAGGCCCACTGAAACTGCATTTACATTATTTTACACTTAGAGCAATAAAGGACATTCCACATGTAAATTCTGGTCATTAACTTTAGCCTTAAAACAATAGGCAGGATGCTTCCTCCAGACTCATCGACTCCAAATTCTAACTTCAAAGGCAGTCATGAATTAATTTTAATTTCAAAGGACCAACAACAAATGCTTGACTTAGCTTTCCTTACAGCAGATGGCAATGTTGCTACAATCTTGAAGTTCAGCATTTTACAGTGTTTTCTTTCATTTAAGAAACAAGCTTGTATTTTACATTTATATTTACAAATGCCAGAATTATGTATCAAATTCTATTTGATTAGGCTAGCAGCCTTCACTCTTCTGTAACAGTCTTCACATCTCCCCCTGGAGAACTCAAGCTAATTTTTCAAGTGACCCTTGAATGCTGCTTGAGAAGGTTAGGTCTATCTGGGTGTACCTCACCCCATTCCCTGTCTTGAGAGCCCATATGCATTGACATTGCTAATCCCACTGCTGTGCTGCACTGACATATAATATGTTTGCAACCCCAGGCTCCATCTTAGCAGCTTGTCATTTTGCTGACTGGCTCTGTTTAACCATGTTAGAGGGTTGTGATCTGTCATTACAGTGAATTTACTTCCATACAGATAAGGCTGAAGTTTCTGCAGTGCCCACACTATGGCTAGACATTCCTTTTCTACAGCTGCATAGCATTCCTCCTTGGGTTGGAGTCTATGACTGAGATAAACCACTGGGTGCACTTCCCCCTCTGAAGAAATTTGGCTAAGTACAGCCCCCACCCCATGGTTCGAAGCATCCACTTGCAGAACAAATTCTTTGCTGTAATCTGGACTGGCTAACACAGGGGGTCCTCCCAAAGCTTCTTTAAGCTTCTAGAATGCCTGCTCAAATGCTGGGGTCCACACTACCTTATCTGGCCTGTTCTTCCTTGTTAGGTCTGTGAGGGGAGCAGCTATGGTACTATAACTAGGGGCAAACTTTCTGTAGTATCCTGCTGTCCCTAAGAATGCCCTCACCTTCTTTTTAGTAACAGGTGCAGGCCATGCCTGAATAACTTCCACTTTGGCAGGTTCTGGCCTTATCTTACCACTCCCCACTCTATGTCCTAGGTAGGAGACCTCTGCCATACCCACCTGACATTTGCTCGGCTTAATGGTCAACCCTGCTCTCTGTAGTCTGCCCAACACCTCCCTGAAATGCTGAAGGTGCTGTGGCCAGGAATGGCTGTAGATGGCAATATCATCTAGGTATGCAAGGACAAACCCTCCTGCTCCTGCTAGGATATGATCTACCAGCCTCTGGAAAGTCGCTGGGGCATTCTTCATACCAAAGGGCATCTTTGTGAACTCATACAAGCCAAAAGGAGTCACAGAGGCTGACTTCTCTCTAGCACTGGGAGTCAAGGACACCTGCCAGTAACCCTTGGTAAGATCAATGGTTGTATGATACTTAGCCCCACCCTATTACTGTGCAATATTATTATCCAATAGTAGTATAACTTAAACAATCTTAAGGCTTTGGAAGGGCTTATTACAGGATCACTTATAAGCATGCAATGTACTCAAGAGCTTAATTATCTCTACATAAACCAGCCACAGGTATAGGTTTTTAAAATATTTAATAAATACTAAAACAAGACAATATTAGTACACCACAGTGCTATTCAAGAGTTCAGAGATCACACAGAAACTTAAAATAATTCAGTTGTACAGTTCTGACATAACAGAAAAACACTTAGTCTAAACTTTATAGTCCTAGCTATTTCTATAAGAAAACACACTTCTAATATAACTTACTTAAGACAGCAGGCAGTGCTGAAGTTGGATATCAAGACAAAAATGCTCAATAATCTCTGGTTCTCACTGTTTAAATTGAAACTGCAGTTCTGCTAAAACATTACATCATCTTTTGACACTTCCTGGAGTTCCCAGGCCCACCAAAACTGTATTTACATTCTTTTACACTTAGAGCAATAAAGGACATTCCACATGTAAATTCTGGTCATTAACTTTAGCCTTAAAACAATAGGCAGGTTGCTTCTTCCAGACTCATCGACTCCAAATTCTAACTTCAAAGGCAGTCATGAATTAATTTTAATTTCAAAGGACCAACAACAAATGCTTAAATTAGCTTTCCTTACAGCAGATGGCAATGTTGCTACAATCTTGAAGTTCAACATTTTACAGTGTTTTCTTTCATTTAAGAAACAAGCTTATATTTTACATTTATATTTACAAATGCCAGAATTATGTATCAAATTATCCTTCTCTTCCAGTCTTCACAAAGTCCAGGAGCTTTTGCAATTAATAGCTTTGGGCTGGTGTATGCTGCTATGTGTCAATCTTGTCAGTGTTACTATGTTGTCAAAACTAAGAGAAAAATAAAGGAACGTATATATGAACATAAAACTGACATCAGAAAATTGGATCATAGAAATGCTTTGGCCAAACATATCATGGAATTCCCTGGTCATTTTTTTGTGTTGGCGCATGTGTTGCAGGATATCAGGGGGGATCCATGGGGTGACATTTTAGAAGAAAAGTAACTGCATTGGCAGTTCAAACTGAATGCCACAACCCACCCTGGTTTAAATGAGGGAACTTCCATATTTAGTGTTTTAAGACTTATATCATGTATAGAGTAGTTTACTGCAATATGAAGAATATTTATAACAAGGTTTTATACTTATGCAAGATATTTAGAATGTTTTGGCATTGTCATGTTTAAACAACATACTTTTTTATGTATATTTTATTCTGAAAGTATTATTGTTATACATATTGCTCTTGAAAGGTTTTTATATATGGAGTACTGGGGCTTTTAAGAAATGTGATTTAATTGTGTTTGTTTTACACGTGACTAAGAGGTGGGATATATTAGAATGGTGTCAACTTTTTTTTAATTGATTCTGATGAAGTAACTGGTTTACAAAAGTGCTCAATCCTTGTGTATTGAATAAAGCTTTTGGATTTACATTTGCCTTCATTTTTTTCTGGGATTGCCTTGCTGGTTTGTGTTTTTGGTTTTCCACATTTTTTTTCATTTTGGTTACTGTTCTAGCTGTGAGCCAGTTTGCAACCCACCTAACGTTATAGGGGTTGATGCCTAGTTTGGTGAGTTTATCAATAATTCCTGAGTGAGGAATTGTATCAAAGGCCTTGGCCAGATCAAGGTAGGCCGTATGAACTGCCTTTCCTATGATACCTTTGTCAGACAAAATCTCATCTCTGTATGGAAAATAAGACTGCAGTTCTTGAGGTAAACTAGATTGCTTTGATGGCCATCCATGATTGATAAAGTGGTTGAGCCTTTGTAAAACTGAATCTGTGGCTGTGTGATCTCTCAGCTCATCAAGACATGGAAGATAAATTTCTCACTTCCGTGACTTCAAAATCAAGGTACTCATTCTCGTGCTGTTCTGTGGTGTTTCTGGGTGATCTGGATAATGTATCAGCAAGATAAAGAAGTTTGCCTTTCTTGTAGAGAAGATTGAAATTGTACTTTTGCAATCTCAGCATCATATGTTTCAGTCTGGATAGAGCTGAATGCATAGGCTTTCTCAGGATAGTGACTAATGGTTGGTGGTCTGTTTTGATCTGGATAGGTCTACCATAAACATAATCATGGAACTTCGAACATGCAAACACAACTGCCAAATGCTCTTTCTCGATCTGGGCATATTGCATCTCAGTTTAGATAAGAGTTCTCAATGCATAGGTAACAGGTTGATCCTGTTGTAGAATGACTGCACCAAGTCCAGATTTCGAAACATCACAAGAAAGAGTAACTGGTTTGTGATCATCATAGTATCTGAGAGTAGGCAGACTAGCACTTCTCTGTTTCAGGACATCAAATGGTCTTTGGTGTTGCTCTAACCAAGACCAGGATACATCTTTACATGTCAGCTCTCTGAGTAGTGCTGATAGTTGGCTCAAGTCTGGAATGAACTTGCCTAGGTAGTTGACCATGCCAAGGAAATGTTGCAGGGCTTGAACATTGTCTGGAGCTGGCATCTCGAGAATGGCTGTTTGTTTTGAAGGTCATAGGCCTGTTCTTGTAAATAAATGACCAACATAAGTAACTTCTTGTAGGCTAAATTTTCATTTGTGTGGATTGAGCTTAAGATTTACTTGATGTGTCTTTTCTAGAACTTTTCTGAGGTTTATGTCATGTTCTGCTTCATCACGACCTCCTACCAGTACATTGTCTGCTATGATAGCACAAGGATACCCAAGAAAAAAATTTGCTCCATTGAACATTGAAAGACTTCACTTGCAGAATTTATTCCAAATGGCATTCTCAAAAATCTGTACCTGCCAGAGTACTGAAAGTAGTGAGCAATGATGATTTTTTTTGTCAAGCTGAATTTGCCAAAATGAACTCTTCGCATCTAAGGCAGAAAAAATAGTGGCATTTGGATCAAGGCTGTGACTTCTTCGACTGTGCAGATAGGGTGATGAGGTCATTTTGTGCTTTGTTCAAATCTCATGGATCAATACATATTCTGATGTCATCTGAGCTTTTCTTATGAGCTACCGCCATGGAAGATACCCACTCAGTTGGATTTTCAACTGGACAAATCATACCTTGTCTTAGCATTTTATCTAACTCGGCTTTGACTCTGTCCTGCATGGCTATTGGAACTTTGTGTGATAGTCTGATAACTGAACTGACCTCTGGGTCTAACCTCATGGAGTACACAACTGGAAGGTTGCCTAGTTTGTCTTGGAACAGATCAGCATAGGTAGAAAAAATGTGCTAGGCAAAATTTGAGTAGTGGTCTTTTAAGCTAACATGGTGGACTTCCTTGTTAAATAAAAGCAGTCCCATTTTCAAACTGTCTCTGAGCCCTAATAATGACTGAACGTGCCTCTTGACCACATAAAATAACAAGTTGTAGCTTCTTCCAGCAGAGTAACATGAAAGCACTACTGAGCCTTCTGTTTGAATTTCTTCACCTCCATAAGCAACAAGCTTCACACCCTTTGCCAAATCAAAGCCTTTCACCTTTACACACTTTAGCAAATGTTTCTGCTGACAAAACATTACACTTGGAACCTGTATCAACTTTGAGCTCTGTGGGTTTGCCATTTATCTGAACAGTACAAAATACTTCATTCTTTGCCCTTAAATGTACTGCATTGTTTCATGAAGCACTGACACAACATTAACATAACAAGTAGAATTACCACTGTCTAACTGATCAACTAGTTTCTTAAAATGTTCCCTTTTAATAAAAGAATTTGGGCCTTTTGATTTTCAAAATCATTGAAATTATACCAGTTATTGCATTTGTGGCATTGTTGACCAAAGGCTAAACATTTCTCCCTTTTAGATTCATGACTTCCACCACAATTATGACAGTAGGCAATGAAACTGGGTGCGGGCCCACGCTTTGAGTTTGCTGACTCACTCTTATGCTTCACTGAGACTGTGCAAACTCTGGAATTTGCTAGAAAGTTATGGGGTTTACCAGTGAGTGCTGCAGGGGTTACAGTTGCTGCCATGTGCTTGGCCCTGTTTCTTTTAATAACGTGCTGCATACTATCAACATGAGCTTTATCACTGTGCCTTCTAGAGTTATTTTCATTTGTAAGCATATTTGTATGCTTTTCTGTGAGCTCGTATATCTGACAAATCTCAATGGCCTTATTCAAAGTTAAATCACTGTCAAGAAGCAAAATCTTTCTCACAGCATCATCTTTTATACCACACACAGTTCTGTCTTTTATCAACTCATCCCTTAACTCACCAAATCGCCACATTTTAACTTTATTTCTCACAGCAGTTGTATATGCTGCAAAAGTTTCACCAGACTTTTGATCCCTTGTGTAAAATAAGTGCCTATCCATAGTAACATTTGTCTGGGGGTTACACATTTCTCTAAATTTATGTTTTAAGCACTCTGGGTCCTCCCTTGACTCAGCCAGTACAACAATATGACAGTTTTCCCCCTCTTCTGTATAGATAGCAGGTGCATACACAAATGAACTCTCCCTTTCAATAGCTTCTGACCCAGCTAAATTAAGCAGAATAAATGCCTTTGTACAGTCTTTATTAGAAAATGCAGCCTGTATGAAAATGTCATACTCCAGTTTTCAGCAATATTACTGTCAAACACAAATGCACTGGGTTTTTGAAATCCATCTGCCATGCTCACGAAGTATGCACAAAACACTGAAAATATGGTCCCTGTAATTATGTATGAACAAACAGTGCTATGAGCTTGTAATAACATTCAAATGCTCAATAAACTCTTCAAGATGTAGTACTTTATGAAATATGCTCTGCAATGGCTGTACTTTGTGAAATATGCCTTGTAATGGCTGTACTTTGCAAAAGAGCTTTACTGTAACACTGCACAAAAAAGCGAACACTTTATACACTTCTGATAACTCGGATATCTTTGCTTAATAAGAAAAATAAAACATGCCATGCGAAAATGTAGTTTCCCCTTATTTTATTCATTTTATGCAATTCTTTATTTCAAACAATTTCCATAGTATTTTGAATATTTTTATCAATATCATACATATCGGTTTATGTGAATATTAATTAGAAAATTCTGTATGCCCCATTTCATATTATACAAAAAGAAATAGTGATGAGCAAATTTTAATACCTGAAATTCGTTTCTGATGTGTTTTGTGAAGTTTGCACATTTAGGAATGGTCCACTCCTGTATATGCCACCAGGATCTAAACAAGTGCCTTAAGTCGTTTTAGTCAAGTCATTTCTAACTCCATACCCCTTCGATATGCTTCTTTTAACACCATGTCCTTTTAGACATGCCGCTTCGGACACCATGTCACTCGTTTGTCTTGAACGCATATAACAAGAAGGCTTAAGGTTTTGCTCAGATGCTTTAATACATACAAACACATAAGGATGGATAACAGCATCATTAAATATGAACGAACTAGTTAACAGACAGAGCTTACATGTGTACATGCTTACATCTCAACAGCTAACTACAAAATGGCAGTCAGATTTGCATGTTCTCAGTATTTATACACTTGTGCAAGCCCTTGGATAGCTTCTTAAAGGCATGTACACATATACTGATCTACAGTTGATATGAAGTCTAAAATATACATGCTAATTAACTGACTCTGTGGAGTAATGCGTACTTTTTGGGCTAGATGGCAGTAGTTTACACTACAGCTTTAACAGTTATAACTGCTTTTTCACATAACCGCACTTTTATGTGCGATGCGCACCATCACACAATTATGCTTTAAAGAAAAGAAATGGGAAAGATAGGAAAGTGGTGAGATGTAGAGTAAGCAGGGGGAAGAACAAAATGAAAGGATGGCAGGAATGTCCAGGAGAGATGTATGAAAGAACCATAGATATCCATTTCTTCAACAGTGAAAAATGTTCAGATGTGAAGAATATTAGCTGAATTTGCAAAGTCAACCTCAGAGAGAGAGAGGGGCGACCACCACACAATCATGTTATATAGCCAATTGGACCGAATAAAGTGTGTCAAGATGACACATGTGCAAAATAGAGAGCTATGTATAGTACATTTTTTTGGGACAGGTGCCTTTTTTTTTGAGAGGAGAGAGAGCAATGTTGGTGAATGGACATAGGTATGACTGGGTCAGGTAGGTTGGGTAGGGGAGGAAGCAATCACAGACAGGACATACAAGACAAGACACAGGGACAGTGAAGGAAACAGGAGGTGGATGAACACCATGGTTGGGATGAGGGTGGGGAATTGCGAACCCTTGGACATCAAGCTGGGTGACTGTGAGAATCGAGTCATCACCCACTGGGCTGTCATCACTGTCACCTCGCTGTCCCAGTGGCTGCAGTGGCTGACATCTGCATCTCTTTGTGTTATTCAGTACAGTGATGGAGAGCAGTGGTTCCATCTGGCATAGGTGTGCACCAACTGTGTGGCACACAATCCTACACACCAACTCTGGCAGTTCATCGCACATGATAAAATCACCATCTCTGCCACTGCTCCCAGAGGGAACTACTAACTTATCCTCCAGGGCAGAACTACCTGAGGAGCCAGGTAGTGCAGGGGAAGCAAAGGGGGTGCTACCAGGTTGCACACCAGATGTGCTGGGAAGGTGTGTTGTAGCCTGTCACCAGTGTAGTGGGGGCAGGAGGATCCCATGGGACAGGCCTACCCAGCTGTGCTGTGGGGAAAAAATAAAACACAACAAATAAAAAAATTAAAAAAAGAGAAGATAAGGAAGGGTTGGGGTCAGAGAAAAAAAAAAAAAGAACATTAGTAACTTCATATGTGACATACAAGCCATTGATACAATTATTTGACTCTATTCTGTTACCTTTACTTTTAACACTACAAACTACTAATTTCTTTATTACTTTTAAGACTACTCAGTTTATAACAGATGCACACTATACTACAGACTGCAGCAAGCAATCTTTGATGTGTGCATACATTGCATATACGCATGTTCTAATAATACTGATTACATTATACAGCAGGCCAGTGGTGCTATTGCTTTAGCGGTCTGACAGTACATTGCAGTACTGATGAATACTTAGTATTGTATATTGGGGAAGTGTGGTTTTAGAACCCACAAAGTCTGACTACTCTCTAATACTGAACTGTTGTTTTGGCCTACAGACTAATACATGCATACTTTCCTTTTACAGTTGAGAGATGCATCCTCAATTTGATACAACTGTATAATAAACCAAAAAAGGTGTCTACTTTTAATGCTAAATAACAGTTCTGTTCAGTTGCAGGCATACCACATGCTTGTTGCACCAATCAGAATCTAGTGACATGGATTTGTGCATTCAGTTCTTGGTCCATAATGGCTGTGGAAAAAAACAACAGAATACCATTACAAATATCAATCCTGACTATATCCAGCTTTTAACTCTTACAGGTAGTCTCTGTAAGTGATACTTACACATATGTGGGGTGCCCCCAATCCTACCTACATTCCTCGATCCAATGGTTGATGGTATCCTTCTTCCTCATACAGAGGTCTCTTTAGTGATTCCTATATTACTTACCAGTGTGGGGGATACTGGTAGCACTGATCAAAGGCCAGGCAAGACTATTCCATGTCTCTGACTTGCAGTCTGAGCCATGATAGTCCCTCTGTAGTACCCTGGACCCATGTTCATTCACTAGGAGTTCAGCTAACACTTTGGACTCCTTGACACCCCATTTTTGAGCATGGAATCTTAAAACTTCTCCAGGAATGCCTGCCATGTCTACCACAGATCAAGACCAATGAAGAATGATGTTTTCTTACCAATTGCAGGTATCGCACATACTGAGAGTGGAGACTTCTGGATTTTGCAACATCTAAAAATATTGCACATCGCTTACCATTTCACATTGTGCTCGAGAGTGTGCACTAGTGGGCAATGTGTTTGTGCAATGGCCAATAGTATTAATTGAATGCACCCAGTTTATGTTTGTGGCTGTCTGGTTCCTGTCCACTGCTTGGGTGGTCCATTCTCCATTTTGTGCACTGCTGCTCCACTCGTAAACCAGACGAGCATAGCCAAACATGTTTGTGTTAAGCAGCACATCACGCAAACAGTGGCTGCAAAAAAAAAAAAAAAACAACTGAGAAATAGTTGAAATGAGGAAAATCAGTCTATGACCTTCACAGTAGAAAATGTTAGTACACGAGATATGTTTACATAAGTTTGGATTTCAACTCCCACTCCAAATACATCTTCAAAAAACAGGATGGATGCCTTATCCATCTTTGCCACATAAACAGTTTTGCAGCAAAGAAATGATGTAATTTTTCACACAGCCAAGTGTAACTGAATGTACGCTGATATCAAGGCATACACTATTTGTATTTTTATTATATTTAATATATTTAGATACAGTACACTTAATGATCACACAACCTGTTATCATTTTTGCTTGCAAATATACAGCTTTCTCTTGCCTTTCTGTGTTTCTTGGTCATTCATCAGTTATCTGTGTAAGCCAAGTGTATATCATTTACTTTAAAATGTGTGAGGATATTAACTGGGAATACTATGATATGCAGTTGCCATCAAATGAAGGGCAGGTTAGAGTGCACAAACAAGCATAGACTGCTCTTTTTTTTTGGGGGGGGGGGCAAAGATGAGTTCCTGTTATGGCACATGCAAGGGTACACTGTTCTTTCAAGGGGGAGCCAAGCTGAGCTACCGTTATGGCACATACAAGGATATGTTGCTCTTATTACTCGCCTTGCATTGCATCCTGTCTGTTTGATCTTGTGAGGGCTGTGAAGTCAGAAACTGCAATGTGTCTCATTACTTTCTAACTTCTTTCTGTAATGATTTCCCATGACTAACATATGGTGCTAAACTGAGGGCATGCAATGATCATCAGTACTTTGAAGAGGTATGAATGTATGACTCTTTGCTGCCTGAGGCCTATTACTTGCTAATGGACACATACAAGTCAAATACCTCTGCTGTCATGTTACATTACTTTCTGTAAAAATTTACCACCTTGTACCTGCTTACTGTAACAAGTTATGAAATACGAGGACATGCCATAATATTATTATACATTACAGTACATGTTTAGGACTTACTTTGTAAATGCAGCAGTTGCCACAGTATTATTTCAGGGCTGACTGTGATGCAAGTAATACACAGCCAGTACATGGGAAGGTAAAGGTTCTGTCTCTGAGTTGAGGCCAACAGTGGTCCCAGAGTTCCTGTAGTGTGTCCCTATCCACCCTTTAGCACTCTACAATGTCCATGTCATGTATGTTATGACAAGTTAAATGCGGCCTGAAAACTCTTCATGTCAAACTAACCAAATATTAAAACAAACTTAAAAAAAATAAATAAATAAAGATGATGATAGTCCCAACAAACACGATTTATTGTTAGCGCTTTCGTCTACTACAATCAGTAAGCTTCTTCAGATATCTACCATTCATTCACACAAGATTAAATAACATATGCAACCATGACATCACTTCCTGACATTCTTAAAGCTACATTCTACATAAAATTCACTTGTCAATGCAAATGTTATAAATGCATTTAAAATATAAGATAAAAAAATTCAGTGTTCAATGTAAGTGTAAAAATATACATACAGTCACACACAAGACATTTATTATCTGTCTAGTGATTTTAACTTAAGTACACATTGCATTGGATGTCACTATAGGACATAATATGTCCAATACTGGCTATAATCTGAGCTTCATTACCCCATTTTCGAATGATGCCAAGACACTTGGGAATATTTTGACCAAATATTGGGCTTTAATAAATGAAGATATTGGAATTAATAAGAAACTGGGTGATACACCTAGAATTATTTTCAAACGGGCATGAATTTGAAAAACCTACTAGAGTCCAGAAGAAAATGTTACATACCAAACAGGGATATGAAAAAATGTGGACACTGCCACTATTGTAAATATATAGAAGTTACAGCAAAATTTAAAATAGTTGGCAAGATTTTTAACATCAATGGGAAATGCACATGTGAAACAAAATGTGTGGTGTATTTGGCTCAATACCAAGTATACCCAAGTTTCTATATAGGAAAAATGGAACATTGTGTAAAACAACATATTTATGAACACCAGTATGTTGTTCTTCTTTCGGCTTTTCCCGGTTAGGGGGTCACCACAGCAGAACTCCTGTCTGCTAATGATTGGCAGTAGATTTTTTATGGTGCCGAGGTGCCAGCTCGACATCCAACCTTCAGCAAAGGCACGCCCATTCTACGCATGTCTTTCAAATGCCACTCGACCACGGGGAGGACATGCAGACTCAACACAGAAGGCGCTCCAGCCGAGAATCAAACAGGAGAATCTCTTGCTGTGAGGCAACAACGCTACAGCTGCACCACCGCGGCTTATTTATGAACACCAGTATAGCCAGTATAGTATATCTAAAGCCAATCATACTAATGCCTTGGCTAGACATGTTATGGAGTACCATGATCACAGTATATCTAAAGCCAATCATACTAATGCCCTATCTAGACATGTTATGGAATACCCTGATCATAGTATATCTAAAGCCAATCATACTAATGCCCTGGCTAGACATGTTATGGAGTACCCTGATCATAGTATATCTAAAGCCAATCATACTAATGCCCTGACTAGACATGTTATGGAGTACCCTGATCACAAATTCTGGTATATAGTAATTGATCAAGTACAACAAGATGTTAGGGGGGAGCTTTGCCATAGCAATTGATCAAGTACAACAAGATGTTAGGGGAGAGCTTCGCCATTAAGGTTAGAGAAGAGAGAATTATTGTGGCAACTCAGACTGAATGCCCAAGCTTCCCCGGGTCTAAATGAATACAGTTCCTTGAAATGTGTACTAAAGTTAAAATCACTTGACAGATAAATGTCTTGTGTGTGACTGTATGTATATTTTTTACACTTACACTGAACACTGAATTTTTTATCTTATATTTTAAATGCATTTATAACCTTTGCATTGACAAGTGAATTTTATGTGGAATGCAGCTTTAAGAATGTCAGGAAGTGATGTCATGGTTGCATATGTTATTTAAACTCATGTGAATGAATGGTAGATGTCTGATTGTAGTAGATGAAAGCGCTAACAATAAATCGTGTTTGTTGGAACTATCATCTTTTTTTGTCTTCATCTCAGCCCAGGCCTATTGGCAGCAGCAGCATTGCTTTCAGCCTCTAGCACTTACAAACGGATTAAAGCAGGAGCAGGAACTCCTAACATTCTCGTGTGGACTTTCTGTGTCTGTACTCCACAATGTCTGAAATCCACAGCAAAATCCAGCATGGAGTCTACATGGATGCTTTATAACTTATTGAATATCTCCACCCCATTGGTTGACTTGCATGCAATTCAGCTGCTTATGCTGTAATTAGCATCTCTGAAACACAGGCTAAGACCGATGCAAACTATTAATAATCTACTCCATTATCGAAAAACAAATGTGTAGCTAGGCAAACTGATGGTGAGAAAACATGAAAATAAAATGCTGTGTGATAAATATCTACAAATGTTTCACAGACAGGTCCAGTGAAGCCAGTTTTACCATTGCAAAGATGTTTTATTGGCAAAAATTGTTTATTTGCCTGTTCTTTGTGGGTGAGGGGGAGCAAAGAAGAGTTGCTGTTATGTCACAAACTAGAATGGACTGTTCTTTTTTTTGGGGGGGCACAGTTGAGTTACTGCTATGGCACATACAAGGATTTTTTGCTCTTACTACACTCCTTTTTCTGCATCCTGCCTGTTAGTATTTCACATCTGTAAACTGTTTTATGCTTTTCCAGTGGGTAATACTGACTGGGTACCTTTACTGTTTTATCTGGAAACCATTATTTTGTAGTTATGTGATACTTACGTATATTATCATTCTTTTGTCTTTTGGCACACAAACAGTGTCAGTGAGGTGGAGACCCCCATTCAGCGATGCAGAGAGCAATGTAGTTCTTGATGCTCTCTGCCAACATGGGGCATTTCTGCTGGAAGAGGTCGGCCCAATATAGCACACAGGCTACAATTATAGCAGCAGATTGTTGACAACATAAATTCTGTCAGCGGGCACAACTGAACCTATGAACAGGTGTGCCACAGGGCCACTGACATGATTACCGCTGCACAGAGGTGAGCAGTTGCAGTTGCCTGAGACCAAAGGGTAACTGGTGGAGGGCCTGCTACAGAACTCCCTCTTACCCCCAGTGAAGAGTTCCTGGCAAATATCCTCCATCATGAGAGCTCACAGCAGAGTGGACCACAGTATATCATTGACATGGGGCCACTCCAAGAGGAGCTTCCAGGTTGGCTTTGTTTTAAGATCAGTTGAATATTGTTGTACAGTAAGCCAATTGACATAAGTGTTACTTCTGTGTCACATGTCTTTTTTTGGGGGAGGATTGAAAATTGCTACAGTTATAATCTTAGTTTGGAGTTGTCACCCACGTTCCTGCAGAAAGTAGAGTTAATGCAGATATACAAGTATACATGTACTACCCCCAGTCTTACTGTTAAATGTGAAGACATTGTCCTTACCTCTTGCTTAACTTCTTTCAGGACTGTCAGGAATCCAGCAAGATATGCCTCCTGCAGATGGTAAGCTAAATAAATTGATGTTAATACCACAGATCAATTTAAAGAAATATCATAATGTGTCATTTTAAGCCTGTTGTGTGTATTGCTGTACTGTCTGTAATAGTGGCAGCGCTGTTAGCTGTTTACCATATATTGCACCATAGTAGTGCAGGTATTAATGTATTCCTGTGTTTTTTCCTTTTTATCACAGGTGATTATGACAGTGGGAGTGTGGGTCCTGTGCCTCCTGATGTTAGTTTCTCAGAAGACACTGATGATGATGGTGAAATTGAAACACAGTCAGGGAGTGCAGAGGTTGAATCTGACACAGAGGATGACATCCAGCCACCCCCTTCATTTTCTCCGGACACAGCCAGTAGGCCTGTGTCTACGCAGTCCACTGAGCCCACATATATTGGAAAGGTGGAGGATGAGGACATTGATCAGGGAAGTGTGGCTACTGCAGCTTCAGTGCCTGTTGTCTTTGGCCGTAGCCAAAGTGTGGGTGAGGTGACACTCTGGAGGGTTAATATGGATGCTTCGAGGTGGCCTGCTGTCCCTCCTCCATGTGGTGCAGGCATTTCTTCCCATGTCACTCTTTGTATGCTTAGGTCTGTCATGGAGGCACAGGCACATTCAGAAAGGCTCTACAGACAAATGCTCAGGGTTGTAGATGTGGCACAGGCTGACATTAGTGACTGCCTCCTCCTTGTTGCTGATTCACTGGATCGGATGAATGACAGATTGGAACAAAGGGGTCTGTGATGTACAGATGGGTGTCTGTCATGGAGCCAGCAGTGTCTGTGATGGAACATCTGCTGGGAGGGGAACGGCATCCTCATGGGTGTAGGTCAGCCAGAATATCTGCTGATAGCCAATGTGGCTGTACCCGATCAGACTTCTGTAGTGGCAGTATTTCCACTGCTCTATCGGTGAGTGTGCTGTCCACACCCAGACATGGCAGGCCATGGGATTGTGGTCCTGGACATGCCAGTGAGGGAAGCACATCCAGCAAACATCAGTCATGTTCAGGTAGCAGCACTGCATCTGACCTTGGGTGTTGAGGTGTCAGTGCAACTCCTGGCAGAGTCAGTTCTCGTGGTTGGGGGCTACAACGATGAACTGCCAACCCTACCATGCATGGCCCACACCTGCTTGACATACCAAGACATAGAGCTAGCATTGAGCTTGGCTGTGTTCATGCAGAGACTCACACACCACTTTCACATGTAGGACCCCTACAGACACACACATAACAGTTACATGGTTCAGCCTGGCTGCTTCCCTTTCTTACTCACACACACTCACTCACCTTTTCTGCCCCCATAACATCCTGTGCAAGTGATGGTAACTGTGCCATATCCCTGTTTTCTCTCTTCTGGATTCAGGGATGCAAAAGCATTGTGTCTGATGCACAGGGTGCATAGCTACACTAGTGATTAGTATATCTGCATTTGTGTTGTTGAACTGATAATTGTACCTTTCACTTATATTTGCCTTGTCAAGTTATATAGTAGGTACCCTCATCATTTAATTACTTTATGGTGTATTCTCTTGTAAGGGTTGTGAAGTCAGAATCTGCAACGTGTCTCAGTACTTTCTAATTTTTCTCTGTAATGCTTTTCCAGTACAAACGTATAGTGTACATCATAAGTCATGCCATCACATTCAGATCTCAGGATTGTATGACAACACTGTAGTCAAATCTTATCAGAACAGTAATATGGTATAATACTCTCTTTTGTATGTACCTCACCAGACACATGCAGCAGCTGGACAGACCACATGACTTTTTCATCAAGATAGCACATGGCCTTCAAACCATGCCATGATGTATGTGTATAGATTAAAAGACATGTCACTGTAATCTGTCTGGTATTGGATGAGGTGAAATCTGCCTGGCCTCCTGGCCAGTGTCTGATCATGCCCTGGTGGGATGACTGCATATGCAATAATCTGATATAGCTGATGAAATCAGCATTGTCTGTTCAGCATACAGTGTCCCACATGCTGGTGTAAAATAATCTCTGTAATGTCAAGTAACAGCTCACACACACCAAGTTCACCAAGTTCACACACACTAAGTTCACTGTGGTAAGAACGGAATGCCTACCTAAGTGCACAGACTACAGTACACCATATGTTACGCAAGCATCACAGTACAAGTCTGACTATTACATGGCTGTAGGCCAACTTATAGTGGATGACATCAGTAGGCCATGTGGGAGACAAGAGGTTGTGAGGGCTGCATGAAAAGTATGTGCAGGCTTGTGCAAGTATCAAAATAGTGGCAAGCCATGCCATTGGAGAAGTAACTGTAGGATAGCATGTCTCCTCTGCTGACTACACATACACACACACACACACACACACACACACACACACACACACACACACACACACACACACACACACACACACACACACACACACACACACACACACACACACACACACCAAAGTGACTGCAGTGAGAACAGAACCCCTACCTAAACTCAATTAGCTTAGTGGTTAGAGTCACAGCTTGGCATGTAGTAGGTGCATGGTTTGAATACCATGACATGACATTTAATCATCTACTTAGAGGTGATCTCTGTTTGACTTACAAAGCCATGTCTGACCCAGCACTACTTGAAATGCTACACCTAAAGAAATCCCAATCCCCCGTGCCACAGACTCCACAGATCACAACCTCATTACCACAATTAGCAGAACATGCTGGAGGGACAGGTTCATTTCCCAAAGACTGCCCATACTCTTGAATAAGCTTCCCATTCATGTCAAGCAGAGCACCCCACTGGCCCTCTTCAAGAAAAATCTTGACAAGTGGATGGGTAACAGAAAGTTCACCCCAGGGATCACTCCAGTTGCCCTACTGGATAGGGGCACTGTGAAGTAACATCAGGTGGCACAGCGCCTGGGCAATTATTTTGGGCTAGGCTTGAAAAGGCTCCAGGGCCATTAGCCTAGTACACACCTATGAACCTATGAAGTGCATAGACTACAGGACACAATACATTACACAAGCACCACAACACAAGTTCGTTACATGGCTGTACTTCAACTTATAGTGGATGACATCAGCAGGCCATGTGGGAGAGAAGAAGTTGGGAGGCTTGCATGGAATGGATCTGTAGACAGGTGCAAGTATCAAATACTGTCAGTTTGTAGGATTGGGGTGGTAACTGCAGGATACACACTTGCTTTTCTGGCTAGAAAGACAGACAGACACACACACACATACACACACACACACATATACACAATTGACTGTAGTGAGAACAGAACCTCTACCTAAGTTCACAGATTACAGAACTTAGTACTTTAGGCAAGCACCACCACACAAGTCTGATTTATATAAGACTGCAGGTGAACTTATAGTAGATGACATCAGCAGGCTTGTGGGTGACAGGTTGGGAGGCCTGCACAGGCACATAGATTCATAGGTTCATACGATACCAGTAGCCTAACAGCACTAGGGTGTGTAGAAGCCTAGCTTTGTAAAACCACAAGTACCCTTATTGAGCATAGTTGGATGTTTGAGTTTAGCAGAGTGAGGTTGTGAGCACCACCAGCTGGACCTGTCCATGAGGGAGCAAACAACATTATATATTACAGTTTGTAGTGTGGTTGATATATGTGTGAAAAATACTGAGACCCCATGGTTATACTGCTTGGGTGTGGGGGGTATCACATGAATGTATTGCAAATATATGACATGTAGTTAGACAGTGCCCTTAGTTTGCAATGTTTCCACATGTAGTTTTAAGTCATATAAAGGAAATGGACAATAAACACCAGTAATAAAGCATCATATATACAGTTTCATTGCACAGTGAGCAGTGATTTTGCACTATGGTTAGCAAACTGTACACACATGCGAGTTACACCTGTTTGCACATAGGCAGGTGGTGCCCAAATGTGAGCCACACTGCTAATGCCTGATCTGACAAGCAAAATGCAATAGTAGCAACTGCATGTATAGCCAGTTGTGTATGCGTTTTTCGCAAAATAGTACACAGTATACCCACAGTCATACATTTGATGATAAATGTGATAATACATAGATTATTCCATCAGTAAAAGTAATACTGTATGGAATATGCTGTATTCAAACCCAGGACCATGTGTATGGCAGTGCTACACTTACACCTCTTGCCACAAGAATTTTGAGGAAACCGTTGTCTATGTTGCACTTCATTGCTGTAAACTGTAATGTTACAGCAGTAAAACAAAGGTTGCACAGTCTGTACTAGAACCCAGTACCATCTGTACTACAGACTGGGTTTTCACAATGGCCAAGGACATTCATTGAATGCATCCGGTTTCTGTTTTGGGCTGTTTGCTTCCTAGGTGGTCTGCCATGCTTAGCGCAAACCAGATAAATGCAGCCATTTCCCACCTCCATGTTTTATTGGCAAGTCAGACTGAATACAAGATGTGTCCCTGGTATGATTCAGCACATTTCAATAGACCCAATTTTAAAATTAAGAGCAGCTAAACTCTGAGTACAAAAATTAAGAGCAGCTAAACTCTGAGTACAATTTTGTGGAGCAGTATTTTATTCTATTTTACCTGGACATTAAATTGACAATATTTTTATGTACATTTTTTATTCGAGAAAGTGGTAAAACATGGGTAATACAGTTTTACACATTTAAGTGTTATGTTTATTTGAATTCATATTTATTTATTAATACACTTTTTAATTTGAATTTTATGTCTTGTCTATTTAAGTGTACTACAAAAACTTTTTACTTAGAGCTCAAGGGAATATCTTTGCATGTTGTTGTTTTGTGACAGCAGCTATATTTTCTATGTAAGCTTGGATTAGGGTCTTTACAACTTTAGATTTAGTCTCCATTTTGTTACCTCTACCTACTTAAACTCTACCTCCAGTTTGAATATTGTTCTGTTGAAGTCCAAAGATACATTTGTTTAGGAGAAAAAGCGCTTTTAATATATTTTTTTTTTATTTCTGTATGACCTATCATTTTTATACTGATGACTTATTAAAGCATTTTTTTATCTGGGTAATTCTGTTTGGTATTTGGAGGCCGTTACTTCTGGATTCTGCTTGGTCCTCTTCTATTAATCACAAACATTAAATAATCCAACAAATGGTGTACTCTTTACCTATTTATGTAATAGTAGTATAAATTATTCATCAAATATTCCTAAACTATTTGCTCATTCAACATTATTATAACTAGATCTCTAAATAAAAAAGTAGAACAAAGTGGGACCTGAAGAGAGAAAGATTTCTGTAAACTTACAGGTGCAGGTAATCTTATCATACTAAACTATTATACAAAAGAAAAATCAATGCACATATTGTACATATTCATTATCGAAAAGGATAATCACATATTTTATAGATCTAAAAAAGCTGTGAATTAATTTTAAAAGTACAAGTTTCTATATCTCAAAATTGGGTAACACTCTTAATATGATATATGTTAAAACATTTAAAAATCTTTTAGCTTATTAAACTAATTCATAAAAATGTGTACATTACTGATGTCAAAGAGAATGTCTTGCTATTTCTATGAAGTAAATAAAAATGCAGTCTATATTGTATTAAAAAGTTACAACATACTTAATTCAAATCTCATTCTCCCTTCCCGAGTTCAAATATATTGAAACATCTACTTTACCTTCTATCAGAATGGATGTACTGATTCAACAATATAACACTCAAATTTCAGCTCTGATATATGAAATGAGTTATTTCAGTTAGTATTAGTCAATTTAATAACACACAAAGGTGGGAGGTTGGCTTAATGGTTAAGGTGATGTGATTTTCTATGTAAATTATATGAGATCTTGTACATTCACATTTCTGCCATATGCAGGCATGTGTAATACATGTCTTTCTTATAAGCAGTTTATTTAAATATATTTATTTTCTGTCTTATTTGCCCATTAATATTCTACCTTATTCTATATAACTTGTATTTCTAAAACCTTACAAGAAAATTATGCTTTAAGGAGTACCAAAAACAAAACAACTTCAAAATAATAATGGTACCCTGGGTCTAGGATACACAATAAGCTCCAGAGCTGGAAAATAAAAAGAATCTTTATTAAAACAATAAATGTTAAGTGCTTTCATCCCTTTTAGCTATTAAGGGGACTTCATCAGAACAGTTAACTATTAACACACAACCCTTATATACAGGAAGTACCACAAATCAATTTCCTTTGTTAACTGATACTTAGCAATGTCAAAATAAACTTTTACAACTCTTTCCTAGAAAAACAGTTAAAAACATTTCAAGCACATTTTTATTACTCAATAAATATAATGCTTATAAATTGAAGGCTGTTTTCTTCAAAATAGGTAATAAAAAAGATATTCATTTAACCCTGGGGGAAAAGGGAGTTTAACTTAACAATCCATTGGAATTATTTTACTTCAGTGTCTAATTCTCACCAACCACCCCTAACATTAATAGGCACTTCCTGTATATAAGGATTGTATTTTAGTAGTTAACTGTTCTGTTGAAGTCCCGTTAATAGCTAAAAGGGATGAACTCGCTTAATGTTTATTGTTTTAATAAAGATTCTATTTATTTTTCAGTTCTGGAGACTATTGTGTATCATAGACCCAGGGTATCATTATTATTTCTAAAACCTTGCATCAAAGAACTATTTAATCATCAACTTGATATCAGAGGCAGTACGTGCATGCCTATTCTTCATAAGATGTTTGTTCTTTACATCACTTCTAGTATTAGAAGCAATCTTGACTACATATAACAGATTTCATGCTTGTTTAATTTGAATATGATCTGTGTTTTCAGCTACTGTGAACAGCTGTTCTGATCTAAGCTTCGCATTCTGACATTAGAATTTGATTACAGCATGTGAAAATGACAACTCTCAGCACGCAGTAGCTGCTAATTTCCTCTGTAAGTTTGTTCTTAATTCTTTTAAACTGTTCTAATCATTAAGAAACATCTAACTTTGCTTCTTTCCATTAATATGTACAGGTAGAGATAGTAACACTACAGCATAAGCTATTAACATTCAGCAAAATGTAAGCAAATTAGATGCTAGCAACACCTCAATATAAAACATTACTATAGCTTTTGTTTTTCCAATTCTTCACTTCTAAGAAAATGAAAAATGTATATTATTGTGAGTAGATTTGTCACAAATATACTTAAAAAAAAGAAAAAAATCCTCTCTGTTTTCACAAATATCAGTGATGATTTTCTTCTGAACAACAGCTCAAGGCAGAAAGGAAGGCAAGAAGAACCATGCATTCTCACACAACTGGAGCATTCTTTTTTTCTCAAGCTTTTTAAGGTGTCAATTGCTTTATAAATGACATGTGAAAAGAATGTGTTACACAGGCACAAAGGATACAAAATCACCAGCACTTTAACACTTCTAATTAGCATATTATTTAGAGATGACATTCAGTTAACCCAACAATGCATATATTAACCAAAGTTAAACACAAAATAATTCTTATCTTGTATAGTCTTAAAGTTATCATTTCTATTGCTTATAATTTAATGGCATTCTCTTACTGGAAGTATCTGCTTAACATGTCTAAATACATTTATACATTTAGTTAAATGAAATATAAGTCTTTCACTATAAATATAGTAAAACAGTACAATTAGCCATTTATATTCCTTATCATGAAAAATATTTTAGCTTAAAATATAAATACATATTCATATATGTTTTGAAGCTTAAAGTCCAATACAAACCTTTTACTTAAAGGGTAAATCCATTGTTTCAGAAAATAATAGTCCTGCAAGCAGAGAATAAAAGTGACTTGTTTTAAGTTTTTTAATTTTAGAAGCAGTTGTCCAGGAATTTGACTCACTCTATTTTTGGGGGGATGTTGTATTCCAATCCATTTCATCAGTATTATTAAAGATTTTACTGTTGTTGATAAAACTGGATGTCTCCTCCAGGATGTGAAATATTTTAGTTCCTTCTGAAAGAAATAATTAGATTTTTTTTTCAGGAAACACCAAAGTGGCTTTAATATTGTTCTAAGCTCCGTGATCAGTGGTAAGCAGGATTTTCTTTTACTCATTACTTTGCTGTAATAATCATGGTCAAATTTGACTACATGTTCTAGGTGGGCTGGACCATGCTGTTTTTAATATTTGATCTTTTTCTAAGCTTGACATAAACTTGGCAATAATGGAACATTATTGTGAGTTTCCTTCTTCAAACATGCTCTCTGGGATCTATGTACCCTTTCAGTCCCAAAAGATATGCAGCCAGGTTGCTAAGAAGTTTATTATATTTTCTTCCTCATACTTTTCAAGCATACCATTAATTCTAACATTATTTCATCTATTTACTAAACCATCATCTTTATCTATGAGCCGGATATTTTGTTTTAGAACAAATTCAGCCTGAGACTCACCTTCAGTTATTTTCCATTCATGATCATTTAAGGATTCTTCCACACTGCTGATTTGTGCACTTTGTTGTTTTATAAGAAATTCTAAACGCTCCATCATCTTTCTGGTCTCTTCTTTGAAACTTTCTATTTTGATAACCAGTTTGTCCTTTTTAAGGAATACATCATGCATACTTGATATTAGTGACTGGATGTCTTTTTTAACACAGGAATCCTGAGAACCATTTCTTAAGTGGCTCATGTTGGTCTGTTCTCTCTCTTAACCAAGTCATTGACATTCTGACAGGAAAATTACAGCTTTTGAAGAACTTGAAGCTATAAATCTTTTCTGACTATTACTGAATAAAATTAGCTAACAAATATCTCCAAATTTAAATTTTTGATTATATTTTATGTTAGAGAAAAAATTTCAGTCACAGACATTTCACCAGTTGCTGCTCTCTGTTAGCCTTCTTAAGCTTATCATCACATTTTAATTCTCAAAGGCTTCAATTTTTATTTTACATTCTTCTGTGTCTGCTTTACATTTTGAATTCTCTGTTCTGCCCTTTGGTTTGTCAACAGCTCCAAGAGAGTTTACAAAGTGTGTGGTTCCTGTAATAACTCATTGCAGGTTGGATGACATTCACACATTACTTTATTTGATGACAGTCTTATTTTTGCAAATTCTTTCACAAGTTGTCCAGAATCTCTGCCTTTGGTGAAAAAGCTTTTTCTCAGTCTGGGTTTTTAGGTGAACATAGATAAATCTTCTCTCATCCTGCCACACATGTAGCACAAAGTAGTGAGTAGTGTTTCTGGGATCTTCTGGATGCATCCACATTGATGGCTTTTTGTGAAATGTTACACGGGGCAGTTTTTGATATTTTTTCATTTAGTGTCTGGCATCTGCCAAGGAATATCTCAGAATTCTAGGTTTCATGGTGTCATGATGAGAATTCAGTGGTTTATCAAATCAGTTTTGACCTACCACCAGTACCTGCTTTCATTTTAGATTACAGTGCTGGAATTTGTGAAACGCAATATTCCCTGGTGAGTGAATCAGTCTCTCAACTCAGGTCTACCTTTTTGCCTCAACTTGTCTATAACCACAGATGCAGCACACCTTCCTTGGGGAGTTATGTCAAGGGCCTGTGGAACAAGCAAGACAAATCAAAGCACATAAATGTCAAAGAAATTATTGCTTTAATAAATACTCTCAAAGCTCAAAACCATCTTTGGACTCCAGGTCCTCTTCTAGTAATTAATGCTAGCACAACAGTTTATATACATTGGGAGGGAGGACAGGTCCAGCCTAGACTACCATCTCTAGTCTGGACCTGGTACCCCCAGGAACTAGTAACTCATTACAATCTATCCCTTCAGGCTACCTACATTCTGTCAGAACAAAACATTGTTGCAGACAAGCTTAGAAGGACCGGAATAAACCTTAATGAATAGAGGTTGTATGAGGGGTCTTCCAGGAACTGATCTGTGGGAAACTCCTAACACAGGACTGGAAGATCATTGCCTTTAGTTGCATTGCATAAGAATGTTCCTGTATGTTTTTATCTTTCCTTCTGATAACCAGGGTTCTTCTAAAGATTCAGAAGGACTCCCAAAGTATAATTCTGCTGACCCCCCTTTTGGACTAGACAAGTGGTTTTCCCTTCTTTTGAAAATGGCCAAGGGCAATTTCCACAAGTGTCTTCATAGAATGGACTTATTCATACAGACAGAGGTTGTTTGATACACCCCAACCTTCAACGTTTTCAAATGACTGGATGATAGAATTTTAATACCTTTTAGGCACCTTCTTCTCCAAGGACTTGCAGCAGGTATTAAAGGAGACAAAGAAACTTACCACTAGAAAATTATATATGGGTAAGTGGAAAGGATTTTCTAGTTGATGCCACCTTCATTGTAAAATAAATGTATATGTTGTCTGTTTTGCAGTGGCAAAGGGGTCATGTGCTGCAGTATATAAGGTTGGCTATCATTTTTGAAGTTTTTTTTAATTATTGCATATAGTACAAAATGGAAAATGTGAATAACAAATCAAAAATCAGATTCCATAATTTGAAAAAAAAAAAGAACTGTGATCTATATATAATGGCAGAAAGGTAGGCATATGACTCATTGATACTGAAAGTTTGGCTGACAGTGGTATAAAATGATAATCTTCAAAGTTTTTCTAAGTATGGACAATGTGACATTAAATAGATTAACTATAATATCTCTGAATGGATTCCAGTCAATTAATATCATTAGTAAAGACACAAAACTGAACGTTCTACTTAGTGATTGGTCTGATAACAGTAGTAAGAGTAAGAAGTGACAGGCAAAACTGAGAATTGTACTTAGTGACTAGTTTCATAACATTAGTATGAATCAGAAGTAACAAAAAGGTCCTGAAAAGCTGGGAGATGTATAGTCCTTTTGACATATCCAGCAAAACTGCATGGAGTGGTCTCACAGCACCTGAGCTTGTCTGTGGCCTCAAAAATTAGTTCAGGGAATCCTGTCATAAATCTGTAAAAATGTATACAGTACATTGTTAGTCAAGAGTCAGAGACTGTTTTACCATTTCTGGTATGAATGGCAAGCTTGTTAGTCCCATTCTGCTCTTGCTTAAATGAACTATGGTACATTGCTTTGTATTCTATCCAAGTGTTATTACTGCATCCAACACAGATGTAATGAAGATAGTACACCTGTGTGGGGGGTACTCATAACAATGCATTCTCACACAGGATGCCTACTGTTGGAGGACCTCCCACCCTTAATTCCACTTTATGTCTCTTGATTTTCCAATACTCACTGGCAAACTCTTTCCAATATTCACTGGTGAACACAAGTACCTAGCCTACAAAAAATGTACTGATGATTTATTGAATGCTAAGGCAGCAAATGTCTCCAGAATGTTTTTTCAATATCTGGATAAATTAAAGATTGATCATAAGGTTGATGATGTTGTTTATGAGATTATGGAAAATGGGCAATAGGTGATATGAAAAACAAATGGCAGTTACATAATGTTTTCAGATATGAGAGCTTTCATCCTTTCTATATTGTCTATAACATTTCAATGAGTCAGATATCCCCTGCTTCAAAGAAAGGGAGAGTGAGAGACTGTAAGCTAAAGAAGCTCTTTAGAGTAAGGTTTTATCCAGGTCAGTGTTTGGATATAAAGTATGTTAAAGTTATGATGAACTTGTTGATAGAAGCATATACCTTGACTAAGCTGTCATGGTTTGACGGGAGACTAATTATCAACATTTTTACCAAAGCAAGCAATGTTGCCAATTTATATTTTTTACAGCTAATAAAACAATAGCGGCACCTTTAGAAGTATGAACTGCAGCAATAGCGGCACCTTTAGAAGTATGAACTGCAGCAATAGTGGCACCTTTAGAAGTATGAACTGCAGTACTTGGAAGTTTGCTAACTACACTGACAGTTTCAAATATCCTCAAAAAACCCTAAAAAAATCTTATGAATTTTTTTGTATGGTGATTGCTGCAAATATTTCTTTTTCTGAGGCTGGTTAAAACTCTTTGAAATTTAATATTGGAAATCAGAAAAGAATTTGCATGACAGGACGGTAGATTATAGACATTTTTTTTCAGTTAATAGTCTCACTGGAGCTAGATCAAACTAGCTGCACCTCTGTTCTGTAGGAATTATTTATACATGCACTTTCATTTTGCTACATTCCATTAGTCATGGCAAGTCATAGATGCCATTCAACTCCAGATTACAGTGACATATCAGTGCTACTCCACCCAACGTATTAATTATGACGACTTGTAAAAGCTAAAATCCTGCAAACTGTTTTTTTGCTAAAGCATTAACATTTCTCTTTTAATATTACAGTGGTGATCTAACATCCTAGTATGTGCCAAATATTTGAGGATTGGTGATTGTAAAAGTAAACCATAACACTTGCTTTTTGTTTGGGGGGTCTTCCAACAGCTGATCTATAAATATACTATGACTTTGGTCACATTGGTTTAGAGGAGGAAGAGCACTGTATTTTGTTTCTTCTGAGCTGGTGCATTCTCAGAATGAGTATATGCAGATGTCAGAGGTATGGCTGCAGACTCTCAGTGCTGGAGATGAAGCATGAGCATTTCAAACAGTATTTTCATTTACATACCTAGCATTGATCAGGTAGGAGAGCAAGACAGTGTGGTTGATTATGTGAAGCTTCAAAAATCTTAACATCAGTTCCATCAAATCGATCCTAAAATTAAAACAAAGAGAGATCAATTTGCATCTTTTCAGATGAAAGGAAGGAGAGATGCTTTACTGTTATACTGATTATTCCTGAGAGATATTTATTATGTTGTGTACTCACATGACTATAGGGGAGGGGCACTGTAACAGTAAATCATAACATCTGGGTAGACTCCCAAACAATACTACCATGTGCAAAGGAGGAGGACAGTTACAGGATCCCATGCTGCACAGATGTGCCAACACTTCTTTCACCGACGGACTGTTCATCCACCTTACACTGTTTTGTAAAGTTATGGACAGCACTCCTTGTTACAGCTTCTAAAATATTTCATGTAGACATATTCTTAAAATGGCTGCTGTCCTATGAGTGAACTTCCACTACCACTTGCAAAGGCTTAGTATATTTATGATTTTATTTACTTATCCTTTGTTGACTGGATTAGTTCCGCTAGGCTATTGGCCTCTTGAGGGGAGATCGGTGGTGGTATTTAAAATGCTACTGGGTAAATTTGGCCAGGGCATTGGGAAAATGTTTTTTGATTGATTGAAAGGACATATCAAAGATGTTTATGACTGGAAAGGATTTAAAAACATTGATATGGACATGTTGTTTGAGAAATATAAAGTTGGGAGTGAAAAAAGAAATTGAAACATGGGATAAAATTTTATTCATTGCTATTTGGTGTTTATGGAAGATGTGAAGAATTGCTGTATAATAAACGAAAAGATGATGAGAAAGTGATATGTGATATAAAGAAATGGTTATTGTGGAAAGGATGGGTGGATGAAATGGGTTTTAATGTAAAGTGATGCAAGTGTAAATATAATGGATGCGTAAGTAATGAAAGAAAGATGGAAAAGTGTTTATATAATAAAGCAACCCCTACTCTTTGCAATAGGTGTTATGGGATATTTTGCATTCCCCTGAGCTACCACCAACTCTGACAGATGGGAGCTCAGTTTAACATTTCATCAAAAAGACAGCACACTCAGGAGTGTGGCATGCCCCTAATAATCTTCTTCTTTCAGCTTTTCCCGGTTAGGGGTTGCCACAGTGGATCACCTGTCCGCTCATGGTTGGCAGTGGAGTTTTCCAGTGTCGAGTTGCCAGCCCATCGCCCAACCTTCCACAGAAGGCACAGACACATGCACTCACACCTAGGGCTAATTTAGAGTGTCCAATCCACCTGCAGCATGTCTTTGGGATGTGGGAGGAAACTGGAGCATCCGGGGGAAACCCACGCGACTACAGGGAGGACATGCAGACTCCGCACAGAAGGCACCCCAGCCGAGGATCGAGCCGGAGAACCTCTTGCTGTGAGGCAGCAATGCTAACCACTGTGGCCACCCAGCATGCCCCTAATAATCTAATCACCTGAATTAAAAATAGATCCCACAGCCTTCTGGTTTTCCACCATCAAAGATGTGTTTTTCCTGCTATACCACTTCCACAAAACATGATACAATGTGCTGGCCATTTAAAGAGTCTGCTTATTGACTGATTAGCCTTCTTTCCCCTTTGGTCGGCTAGAAAAATGTTAAAATTATTAATTCTTACTGTATAGCATCTCAGCTGCCTAACCATCCAAAAGACAAAGGCGGTGCCCTGAACTATTCAGAGTTTGCAAAGAACACTATCATCTAAATGGATTAAGGGTCACTGCAGAAGTTGCTTTTGTCATGGATGTTGGACTTGTTTTCAGTGACACCATTTCATTGTGAAATAACAAGTAAGATGGTTTACATGAGAAATCTTGCAATTCTGATGTTCTTATGCTAGAAGACACAACAAAAAGAAAGAGTGCTTTCAATGAGAGATATCTTAACTCTAAAGCTCCTAACTCTCAAGAAATAGAAGTTATGTCCTTACCATAACGTTCCATGTGGAGTGTTCATCTCGCCTTTGTTCTTACACATGGGTTCGGAGCCGATCCTCGGCTCCGTGTTGGCCGCTTGCAAGCTCTGCATCGAGAAGAAGCTCGAGACAACCTAATACCCACAATCCCCCTCTGCCTTTACCTCAGATCTAGTTTGCAAGCAAACCAGCAGTCAGAGAGAGAAACACTCATGCCAATATCACATATGCACAGAACTAAGAGTCTATATATATACATATATATATATATATATATATACATGTCAACCATATATACAACAACTGCAATGCAGAAGCAGAATGCCCCAGACCAGGCACCAAACTGAACGTTCTTCCTAAGGGTGGGAGGGTGGGAATGTAAGAACAAAGGCGAGATGAACACTCCACATGGAACGTTATGGTAAGGACATAACTTCTATATGTGATAGTGTTCAATCTCGCCGTTTGTTCTTACACATGGGTAGCGCCCCTAGCTCCTTGTTCCTGAGGAACTCACGGAAGGACGTTCTTGAGCACAGTGGAACCAAAGGTTGCCCTGTCCCTAGAAACCTTGTCTACCTTATAATGAGAAATGAATGTATGTGGTTTAGACCAAGTAGCAGCCGCACAAATAGCGTCTAGTGGTAGGCGAGCTGCATGAGCCAGGGATGTAGACACTGACCTTGTGGAATGTCCTTTGGGTTTGTGTAAAAGAGTTTGATCTGAAGAATCATAGACATAGATGATACAATCAGTTAACCACTTAGAAAGAGTTCTTTTAGTAACTGCTACTCCTTTTCTGTTATCAGCAAAGGCTACAAAAAGTTGATCAGATTTCCTGTGATCTTTTGTTCTATCCAAGTAAAACCTTAGTTGTCTGTGGACATCTAATTTGTGTAACATATACTCCATTTTATTGGAGTGATTCTTGAAGAAAGTGGGTAATTCAATGGACTGATTAATATTGTTAATAGAACAAACTTTAGGAAGGAAGGATGAATTAGTGCGAAGAGAAACTCTGTCAGAGTGAAAGATCAAATAAGGGTGTTTAATGGAGAGAGCTTGAAGTTCAGATACTCGCCTAGCGGATGTAATGGCTACCAAAAAGAGAGTCTTCCACGACAAAAATTTCAATGGGCAAGAGGAGGCTGGTTCAAAGGGGGGCAGCATCAACTTAGATAATAATAAGTTTAGACTCCAAGGTGATGTAGGAGATCTGATTGGTGGTCTAATATGAAAAGACCCTTTTAAAAAGGCTTTACAAAGTCTGTGGGCCATAACAGGAGCCCCACATTCTTCCACATGGAAATTAGAAATGGCAGCCAATTGAACTCTTAATGTGGCAGGAGAAGCACCCTGATGGAACAATTCTGTTAAAAACTCCAATATTTTATTCAAAGGAGCTATAACAGGGTCCACTTGCTGTGTATCTGCCCAGAATACAAAGCGCTTCCATTTACTAGTATATGTTTTAGTAGTGGAAGCTTTATGAGAAGCCACTAATATATTCTGAACTGCAGGTGAAAGAAGATCAGACCTGGCTAAGTTGGGAATTGGAGCAGCCAAGCTGCTAGATGGAGGGACAAGAGCGAGGGGTGGGGAGCCCCTGACGAGTGAGTCAATAGATCTGGCTCTGGGTCCAGGATCCAGGGTCCCCGAATGCAGTGTGTCATGAGAAAGGGGAACCAAATTTGACTTGACCAGAATGGGGCAATGAGGATTATTGTCCTGTGTAGGTTGTTGGCTTTCTGGAGAAACTTTGTGATCAGGGGGAAGGGAGGAAATGCGTACAGGAGACCCGGGGGCCAATCGTGAATCAGTGCGTCCCTGGGGACTTCCCCTGGAGGGGGTAATAGGGCAAAGTAGCTCCTGCATTTGGCGTTCATTGGAAACGCAAACAGATCGCAGGAAGGCTGGCCCCATGTGCGAAAAATCTTTTTCGCAACTGACTGTTTTAGGGACCACTCATGCGGTAACAGTATTGCTCTGCTCAGCCTGTCGGCTATGACGTTGGATGACCCCGGGATGTGCGTTGCTATCAGAAAGCGACCCGTGGACTCCGCCCATTGCCAGATTCTCATGGCCTCTCTGCATAGCTGATAGGACTTGGTTCCCCCTTGTTTGTTTATGTACCAGACTACAGACATGTTGTCCGTCTGAACTGCAATAGTTCCCAGAGGAAGAAGGGGAGCAAAGTGTTGCAACGCTAGAAACACTGCCCTCAACTCTAGAACATTGATGTGCAGATTGTACTCTAAATTGGTCCATTCGCCTTGGACTGTCTGTCCCTGAAAGATGCCCCCCCACCCTATCAGGGAAGCGTCCGTGGTCACCGTAGCTGTCGTGGGTAGCACAAATGGTCTCCCCTTGGAAAGGTTGCAAGTCTGAAGCCACCAGTTTAGATGTGATTTGCATGTGTTCGTTATAAGAATCTCGTGTGTCAGAGGTAGTTGTTGGAACGACCATTGTGCAAACAGTAGCCATTGTAGGACTCTCATGTGCAGTCTTCCCAAGGGTATTGCAATAAGAGAAGCTGACATGAGTCCCAAAACCTTCAGTACCAGTTTTGCTGGGGATTTTCTGGACAAAAGAAGAAGACGTATGTGAGTCTGAAGTGAAAGTATCCTTTCTGGAGGAAGTCTCAGAATTAACTGATGTGTATCTAATTCCGCTCCTATGAATAAGATACGCTGTGATGGCTGTAGTAAGGATTTTCCAAAGTTTACGGAAATTCCGAGGTGAACACACAGTTGAAGAGTGTAGTCTCTGGCCTGTACTAGTTGACGCTGGGTGGTGGCAGAAAGGAGCCAGTCGTCCAGATACGGAAACACCTGGAATCCTAGGCGTCTCAAGTGAGACGCTACCACTGCCATGCATTTGGTGAAGACCCTGGGGCTGAGGTCAGACCAAAGGGCAGGGCTCGAAACTGAAAGTGACTGGCACCCAGCCGAAGCGCAAATGATCTCTGGATGCCCTGGCCATTTTGATGTGGTAGTATGCATCCTTCAGATCTATTGAGCACATCCAGTCGTCCTTCTGTAAGAATGGAAGGATCGATTGAAGCGTGACCATTCGGAACTTTTCTTTCTTGACGAAGGTATTGAGGTCGCTTAGGTCCAGAATGGGCCTCCAGTCCCCTGTTTTCTTTGGAACTAAAAAGAACCTTGAGTAAGTTCCGAATCCTCTTTGGTCCGCTGGGACTGGTTGGATGACTCTTTTTTCTAGCAGCTTTGAAATTTCTATAGCTGCTGGCTCTCGCAGATGGGGCGGCACATCTGGGAGTCTTCTCTTTGGAATGGGATAGGATAGAAATGGTATATTGTAACCTCTGGTAACTATGCTTTTTACCCACTTGTCTGTAGTTATGTTTTGCCAGGCCTGAGGGTATAAAGCTAAGCGACCTCCGACTGCCTCCAGAGCAGGACAGTCGGGCCTCCTCTCAGGAGTGCTGGAAAGGCTTACCAGGGAGTGTATCCCTGTCACCTTGATTCTGCGGACCCCCTCTGCCGCCAGGGCGGCGTCTTCCACCTCTGCCCCCTCCTCTGCCTCTAGAAGGGGCATCACCCTGTGTGCCTGGGAAAGATCCTTGGGGTTTTTGAAACCACATTTTTCCACCACGTTGCCCTTTGGGGTACGGTCTGGATGGGGTGGAAAAATGGACTCCGACAGCAGACAGAGTCTTTCCCTCCTGCTCACACCGGGTAAGGGTCTCCTTTACTTTGGGGCCAAAAAGCGTGGCACCGTCAAATGGGGCATTAGTAAAGGAAGACTTGAAGGCTTCCGCAAATGAACATAAGCGCATCCAGGATTGTCTGCGAAGAGCAATCGCTGAAGCTGCTGCCCTACTCGAACCTTTGGCTGCGTAAGAGATCAGCCTCATGGACGAGTTCACAATGGATGTAAGGGTATTAAGTTGCGCTGTCACTTTCTCTGAGACAGCAGCATCTGTAGTACCCTGGAGGGTATCTCCCAACTCTTTGACTAGATCCCTCCGTAGTCGTGTAAAGTGGGTCAAATAGTTCAGGGATCGCATGGAAAAAGCCGCTGAACTAAAAATGCGCTTCCCATACCTGTCCATAGTCCTAGAATCTTTATTAGGGGATGGACAGATGAGGAAGATTCCGACATCTCCTTTTCGTGGCCGCTGCCACCACCATAGCGTCCACTGGAACTCCTTTTGTCAAGTAAGTCTTGTCCTGGGGTGCAGTGATATACTTATTAGGCTTCCTAGGGACTGGTTCCACTGTGTCAGGAGCCTCCACGCCTTCGAGCAATAAGTTCCATTAATTCATCGAAGGCGGAGTGACCCAGGAGGAGGAAGGGCGAGCACCAAATGCCTTCAGCAAGACTGACTCATCCTCAGAAGGGGGGAGGGACTGCCAGTCACCTCTCTGTTTCAGGATCTCCAATATGTCAGAAAAAGAGACATCTTCTGAAGGTGACTTAGGGGACCCTTCTGACTCATCCAAGTCAGTATCGGATGTCAAAGATTCTTGTGGAGAATCTAAGTGTCTCCTCTTACACAATCTTTTCCTAGGGACCTCTTCGGGGGGAGCATCCGAAGAAGCCTCCGAGGAAGAGGGGGCACCCTCCAGGGGTGGCTGAGACACCGGTGCTCGACGCTTGGATGTGGCCGTTGGTGCAGAGGAAGATAACGGTCCCTTATGGGGAGGAGAGGCTGCTTCTACTGATGTGGTTGTCTGGGTAGACAACACCTTCCTCATGAGATCGAAGGCCCCCGGGTCCCGAGTCGAGGAATCCCCCGGTTCCGAAGAAATGGGAAGAATCCCCGAGACAGGCACCGAAGGCATCGACCCCGAGGACGGAGCCGAATCGATCCGCGCCGAGGCCCCGAGGGGGAGAGTCGGAACCGAAACATCGGTTCGACTCTCGGCCCCGGAACCAAGGACAGATTGTCGGCTCCGAGACTCCGGTACCGGATCCGACAGAGTCGAGGTGAAAGGAACAGACTGAGAAAAGGACGGTTCTGGACCCGAGGGCTCCACAACCAGTAGATCAACCTCTTCCGGCTCCAAAGACTGGACAGGTCTCGGAGGAGGAATGGATGGAGACAATGGGAGGCCTTCAAGTTTCGACACCAACTGGGTGGAAACCGAAATAAGCTTGGATAGGGCCGAATGTTCCAATAACTTCTGCACCACATGGTCCACATCGATATCGGAAAGCTTAGAAGAACGGGTCGAAGGAATCGAAGACGGAGCCGACCTCAATAGTGTCGAGGGAGGGAGCTCCATCACCGGTTCCAAGACTCGCGGCTCCGAAACTGCCAACAGTTGAACACTCGGCTCCGAAGTCTGTGGAACCGGTGATCTAACTTTACTCGAAGAGCTTGGAGCCGATGACCTGGGCTCCGACGTCTTCGATTCCTTCGAGGATTTGGATGCCTGGTCTGAAGCATCCAGAGCCTCCTGAAAGGAAGGTTTTAATAACCCCCTGTCCATGAGTTTCCTGCACCTATCTGTCATGACCCTCCCACTAAAAGAGTGACAAATTGAACAGTCCTCTTGTAAGTGGAGAGGGCCAAGGCAGTAGACACAGGAACTATGGTTGTCAGTAACTGACATTTTTTGGCCACACTGGCAACGTTTAAAACCTGATTTAATTTTCTCAGACATCTTAAAGAAGAGACAGGTAAAGAGAAAAAGGTCAAGTCCAGTAGAGTGACAAATCCAGTAAATATGTCGAATCCGATAATACAAGTCAGTCCGGTTGTCAAAATCAAGTAAGGGGTGGTAGGCCCCGAAAAACTCTAATAAGTTTAATTAAACTTAACGGTACCGAGTATTTCTACCTTACCACACACACATACACTATGTCACCAAATAGTACTTTAGAATAAATTTTTCCTGAAAAATAACAATAATAAAAGTTATTTCTTATCTGAAGTTGCTCGAGCTCGATCCCAGTGATGCGAACGCAGCAGCGGCAAACTAGATCTGAGGTAAAGGCAGAGGGGGATTGTGGGTATTAGGTTGTCTCGAGCTTCTTCTCGATGCAGAGCTTGCAAGCGGCCGACACGGAGCCGAGGATCGGCTCCGAACCCATGTGTAAGAACAAACGGCGAGATTGAACACTATCACATCATAAAGTTACCATGAAGTTCAAATCCTAAGAATGGGTGATGTTTCTTTCAGATTTTAAGTGGTGGCTTTCTTAAAAGAGACCTTAATATAAGGACAAACTACTGTCTGTGGTATAGCTGGTAGTAAGGCACTGAGTGCAGAAACACGCAACTTAACTGGTAAATTAGTCATAATTTGAATCAAATTGGTATGGGGTTGTGTAAAGAATCTAGCCTTTGTACAACAGTCAATGAAGTCTCTTTGTTGTTATACAGGGAGAAATTTTGCGAGCTGTACTTTAGGTGTTAAGGCCAATGATGACCTCACTTCTAATCATTCTTTCAGCCACTGGTAGATGCACAAGGCTTCTATATAAGATCAACACTGTTAGAAGCTTCTTCAATTCTTTGAGTTTATAAAAAAAAAATCATACCTGTGTAAAAGTATGGTTTACTTCAACTTATCAAACTTAAAATTATTTAAATCCTAATGGCTTTGTTTTTTTTTTTTGGCAAAGGGTGTTCCCCTACACCACCAATGTGCCCCCCCCCCCCCCCCCATAGTCTCAGTCTCGAACTATATTATGTCTGAGGACATGCTGGCAGGAAAACATTCTCTTGTGCCATGTTTTTTAGCTTCTATTAAAATATTTGGCACTTGTAAAAATACTTGTGGAGAAACAGCACTGCTGCCAGGAATCAAAATTCTATCCTCCATGCTGACAGATTAAAAGCTTTCAGGAAGGAATATAGAATTTTGCCCTTTTTTGGAAGAGCAATGTCTGTGCAAAAGTAAATGTCATCATGAAAAAGTAATCAGGCTCATTAGCAGTGAAAACCAACAGGGTCTGTGCCAAATATGATCTATCAAAATCTGATTGACTTTTTAATTTCTTACTTTCAGCAGTATTGCATGAATTAAGGAACATGTACATCAATGCCTGGTTCTACTAAAATAATGCATTATTCTTCCAGAGTCCAAACTAACTTATGAGGCATCAAGGAAGGATGCTTTGAGTTGATATTTGAGGTAAGCAGTGGACAGCTCCTTTTCTAGAATGGCCAACAGGGTAATTTGATGAAAAATCTTTGGGGTCCAGTTTCCTTTCCTAAGCCAGTGTGACTCTCTTGCTGAACACACCTGCTAGCTGATTTTATAGGCTTAAAAAAATTATCTGGTAGAAACTGGAGGGTCTGTTGCAAACCCCATTACCAAAACTGAAACATCTTATTGCAAAATTGAAAAAAAATATTTCCTTATTTATATATTATTGTAGTACTGTAACTCTGCAGTAGAATTGGTCTAGAATGCTTTTAGGGCCCTATATATGACTTCCATTTGATCCACATTAGTACGAAGCATTTTTTCTTGTCAAGACCAACTACATCCTTGGGCTAAAAAGCTGTTGAATCCGGATCAACATGCATAATCCAATGAGGCTGTGGCTATAATTTGAACTTTGTGTCATTTAAGTAATGTGATTCCTATGGATAAGTTTTCCATGTCTGTCTACTATGGGAATTCCTTCTTTAGTTCTTGTGATATAGGAATCATCATACCAAAAGGATCTGCAGACTGGCTACAAATGCATCTTGAGGTGCCACAGTTTTCTTTTTATATAATCTTGCTTGACAGACCTTGAGAATGCAAGAACATACATATGTACCAAAGAGCTCTATCTTAGAAACTGTCTTGGTGCTGAGAAAATGAAAACAGAACACAGGACTAAACATATATTGATGAGTTTGTACTGAGTTTGAAAGACTTTCCGTAAATAATGCATAAACAACTGTAAAGTTCCTGATTTTGAGAAACTCAGAAAAGATTCCTTGTATTTTATCATTATTCCTGGAGACTGGAAGAAAAAAAATATTTTTGATTGTAACCTCAGTATTTTTTGTTCTGTCTTATAACCAGAAATTGTTAAAATGTTAATCACTGTAATCTGTTTGTGGAGCTTTTCTCCCCAGGACTCCATTGAAAACAGGTTCTTTTGGCCCAATGGACTATCCTGGTTAACCAACTGCAAATAAATAAATGATTTGACTGATGTGTTGCAGGAGTAATTCCTTCTGTTTTGCCATGATCATTCACCCAAATAATGGCAACCATCATATTTTGCTTCCTTAGACATGCAAATATTGTAGTTCAACATTTTGTTAATGCTCTGGTTGATTGTAGCTAAACTAAAAGACAGAGTTGAAAACTGAAAACAATTAGCTTACTTGAGTCTGGGATATTTTTATGAGAAGGTCTAACTAGAATACGAGCATATGCATCCTCCAGTTCTAATGTAGCCACATAAACTGCCTTAAATTAAGAAAGGGAGTACAGTCTTCAGAGTCACCATCTTGAATGGTTTTGCATTTTCAAACTTGTACTGATATAAGTTTAGAAATGGATTGCAGACATTGTCCTTGATGGGACCAAAATAATGTGAAGTCTTCTTTGACTTTTAGGAACTTTGAAGACCATTTTGTGCCAGCAGAACTTTCCTTAGACTAGAATTAATCTGTCTTTTATAGAAATTATCTTCACTTGAGAAGTCAGGAAAATTATTTTTTTTTCTTTTCTTATTTCCTAAAAACTTTAGAGGTACCAGCAAAGACTTGCATTTCAGTGCTCTGTACAGAAAATTTATATTAGTCCACTGAGGGTATCAATATAGGTCTGTTTTCCTCTACTAAACTAAAATACACTTCAGGAAACAAAGAATAATTGCAGTAAAAAAGTAGCCAAATTAGATGATGTTACACATGTAGCAGACAAAGGACACATCAGTGAGACCCATCCTTCACAGACCCCCCTTGAACAAACATGGTCACAGTAGACATCACCATGCATGCTGCTAAGGTTGCATCTTTTAGCAGCAACAAGATTGACTAGAAGAATCTTGGTACTTCAAAGGCTTCATGTCTCTCTTTTTGGAAGCTATTCACAGTGCACTATCATCCTCAAGTGTAAGAGGTGGGCTTTTGTTCATTTAGGTCTTCTGAAGTTTCCTTCAATGATTTTACAACCTTATCTCTCTTCTCCTGGACTCTAAAAACTCCTCTTTCAGAGAATAATGTGTTTTAAGGAAAAAGTATGAAATATAGCTATATTTGAGACAAAAAAATTAGGCTAGACTATCATAACCACAAAACACTGTAATGATATTTTAGATGCTTTGATAAATGATGGGGAAAACATTAGTGTGTGTGTGAGAGAGAGACACCATGCAGATTAAATTTCTCTAGCATCAAAGTAAGATATAAAGCACTTGCAGTGCTGAAAAGAGTTCCTCCCAATGCTTGCCTTATATAGGAGTCTCACATACCTGCCAACAATTTATGGAATTCAGGTGCTAAAGCAGCACCCTTAATAAGAAGCAAGGGACAGCTAGGCACATTTCTGGCCAATAATTACATGTAAGGTGACCTTCTCTGAATAAGATTTGAAGATGACATAAGTTAATGTCAATTTTATATAGTGTCAGTAGAAATGCAAGGTAGAAGGCACCATCTTGAATTAGTGGAATGTTTAGATGCTCAAAAACACAAACTGGGTGGATACTGATAAGACTAAGAGATTCAGTTGTCTTATTGCTATAACTCCTCCTTGAAGAAACATCAATTATGCATCCAGAGGAAATAAACACATTCTTCCATCAGCACTAAAAAGCAATAATTTCCTTCAGGTCCAGAATGTGATGCATCTCTAGATTACTTGGAAACAAAAAAAAAAAATTTAGAGTAGAAAGTTCTTTTTCCAACTGTCTGTTTAAAACAGTGGTACCTGAATTGTATACACTGCTAATGAAAACTACTCGAACTACCACCGCAATTACCTAGTTGAAAGACTCTTGCTGGGTTTCTGATATCAAGACAGGGAGAGACTGCTGCAAGCTACATGTATGGGTGGGACTCAGTTTTCCTTCTGTTGCTCTACCTCACTTTTTAGAAGGTAGGAGCAGGTTTATTTCAATCATATGCATTGTACCAGCTAGGTCAAGTGCAAATTTCAAATAGTATTGGGTTATAACTTAAGCCCCTTAAGGATTTGCTTCACAGAATCAGTGTAATCAAGGGAAATCCATAATTTATGCAGGATGAAATGACTAATAAATGTAACTTCACCAAGCCATGAGCCTTGCTAAACTATATAGTTTTGAACAGGTACTGCAGCACTACTTTACTAGGGTCAGACGTCCTCCATTGACACTGGAGAAATCTCTTCCATTTTGATAACATTTCTTTGTAACATTCTTCCAGGTTTTCCTAATGATGTAAGCACATCCTCTGAAAATGGGTGCCTAATGGGTAGCAAGGTTACATAATCCATAATGTCAATCTGAATGCCCACCAAATGGACCTCTTGAACTAAGTCAAGAGGTTTGCATGTACACACGAGTAAAGGGTTTCTTTACTGTTAGTTCCAGGTGACAGAACAAATGTAGTTTTATCCAAATGGAGTACTATGAGGGATATATCTGGCCTTCCCTCCTACTCATTTTGGATAACAAAAAGGAGTAGGGGGATGCTGAAACAGATCTACCCAAATGAATAATGTATCCACTGTCCAAACGTGTGGAGCTCCAGAGAATAATTTTATCTGCTGTCTCTTGCTCACAGAAGCTGAGGTATATTTCTGATATGTATCGTCCATGAATGAGTTCTAGAAATACACACCTGCCTAGAGTCCATTTATGGGAATGTTTCTGCAATGCTCATTCTGCAAAGATGCTCTGTTGAGATGGAATGTATGAATCAACTCCTCTAGGGGCAAAGATGGTGGAAGCAGTGTACCCCACTCCAAGCAGGCATTTTCTTGTAGAGAATGCATTTCTTTGTGACACAGCCAGGAAGTACTTCACTAGTGAATCATTTTTTTCCTCTGAGGCAATAAGGTTTTCTGACTAGAAGACTCTAGTAAGGCCCTCACAAAACACCATTAAGGATGGATTCAGATTGGACTTAGGGAGGCAGAGAGAGGCTGATGTTCTAAAACAGTTCAGTGTTAAAAGTGAATGCCCTCCATCACTTCTTTCAACTGGGCCTAAAGGAGGCAATCATCTGAATAAGAATAAATGTGAATGTTCAACAAAAAGAAGTTATGTACTCACCATAACGTTCTGAGTAGTTGCACTTCATTGGTCTTCAACCTGTGGGTATTCGGATCTGGATCGAATCTGAGATGGCAGCATCACTAGTACTGATCTGAGCTCCAAGCTCTTCCCTTACCCATAATGCCCCTCTATCGCCTTCCTTCTCTCAGATTGAGTTTGCTGAACAAGAAAACATAAGCTTGACCCAATTAGACCTTACCACTAAAGGGTCTTCACAGAACCTAAGGCCAAGCGTGAGCGGGAGAGCCACGATAGTGCCCTCTCCTACATACCAGGATAGGACAATAATGACAAGGTCAGGAGGAAGGAGGGGGGGGTGGTTGAAAAGAAATGAAGTACAACTACTCAGATGGAATGTTATGGTGAGTACATAACTTCTTTATCTAAAGTAGTTTACATCATTTAGTCTTTAACCTGTGGGACAGAGTCCCCAGCTAACAACACTGGGTGGCCCTCATGGAAGGATATTCTGTAGCACAGCAGAGCCAAAGGATGCCCTATTCCTGGATACAATGTCCAATTTGTAATGAGATATGAAGGTGTGAGATGAGGACCAAGTAGCTGCAGCGCAAATATCATCCAGCGATACCCTAGACCAAAAGGCTGCTGATGTTGCCACAGATCTAGTTCAATGGGCTTTCACCTGACCCAGAGGGGAGATACCTCTATCAGAATATGCTCGAATAACACATTATGAAATTCAGCAAGTGATCGTAACTTTGGAAATTGGTTTGCCTAGAAAAGGGTTGGAGTAGGAGAAAGACAACTGGTCAGATTTATGAAAATATTTTGTTCTGTGTAAATAAAACCTCAGTTGCCTGTGCACATCCAATAAGTGTAACTTGTATTCACCCCTATTTTGGAAGTTTGGAAAGCAGACAGGCAAATTAATAGTTTGATTGATATTTGCTTCTGAGGTCACTTTAGGGAGAAAGGCAGGATTAGTGCACAGGGAAACCCTGTCTTTATGAAAAAACATGTATGGGACTTTGATGGACAATGCTTGAAGTTCTGACACTTTCCTTGCCGAAGTGATAGCCACTAAGAAAGCTGTCTTCCAAGAAAGAAACTGAAAATTTACTGATGCTGCAGGCAGGGGAACCAGACTTGGTGAGGCAAGAATGGTGCAATGAGGATTACTGAGCTCCCCAACCTGTGAGCGTTCTGAAGAAACTTTGGGATGAGAGGTAACAGGGGGTAAGCATAAAGAAAACTGGAAGACCAAGCACAAACTAGTGCAGCTCTAGGGGTTTCCCTATGATGGGGGGTTCACAGCAAAGAACTCGCTGCATTTCATGTTGGAAGGAGATGTAAAGAGATTGCAGCAAGGCTGACCCTACTTGAGGAAGATCTGTTCCGCTACTGAAGGATTCAGAGACCACTCGTAAGGCATCAGAATAGTCCTGCTGAGCCTGTCCACCAGAATGTTGGACCTTCCCAGAATGTGCATTGCCAATAGAAAGCGGCCAGTGGAAATCACCCATTCCCCCACTCTCATGGCTTAGCAACAAAGGGGATAAGATCTGGTTCAGACTACGAACATGTTGTCTGAATAGCAATCATCCCTAGAGGAAGATGGGCATGAAGGGCTTGCAATGCTAGAAGAACCGCCCTCATCTCCAGAACATTGATATGCAAATTGGTCTCAGAGGGGGACCACGTGCCTTGGACCGTTCTCCCTGAGCAATGCCCCCCACCCTAGGTGTTAAGCATCTGAGGTCACTGTGGTGGTGGGAAAGGCTGGGAGAAATGGACGTACCTCGACAAGATCTGGGGAGAGAATCCACTAAAGAAGAGAGTCTCTGCACGCCCGAGATATACAAATCTGGTGGGACAGAGGTAGGTCCAGAAGAGACCATTGAACTTGATAGCGTCCATTGAAGAACTCACATGTGAAGTCGTGCAAGGGATAGAAGATTGATTGTGGCTGCCATGGAACCCAGAGTCCACAGCACTGACTCTGCTGATGGAAGGAAAGTCTGTAGAATGCAAGATACATGGACTCTTTCATTGTGGACCCTCTCTGGGGTGAGGTAAATCATCATTTGAACTGCATCCAGCCGGGCTCCGATAAAGTTTAGACTTTGAACTGGAATCAGTGACAATTTGCTGAGGTTGATGGTAATGCCCAGAATGTTTGGTAATACAAGGAAGTAGTCAATGGCTCAGCAAGGAACCAATCATCCAGGTAGGGGAAGACCTGAATCCCATGAAGCCTCAGGTGAGCCGCTATCACCGCCATTACTTTGGTGAACACCCTGGGGGCTGTGTGACCAAAGGGTAGGGCCCTGAACTGAAAGTGATTAGCCCCCACCCAGAAGTGATGAAACCTGCGGGGAGCACCAGTTCATTTTTATGTGATAGTTTGCATCCTTGAGGTCAATCAAGCACATCCAATCCTCTGCCTGTAGATAGGGCAGAATAGACTGAAGGGTGACCATCTGGAATTTCTCCTTGGCTACAGACAGGTTCAAGGTGGAAAGATCCAGAATTGATCTTAGGTCCCCAGTTTTCTTTGGCACCTGGAATAGCTGCCCAATCTGGATTGGTCTGGGGGACGGGCTGGGTGACCCACTTTTTTAGCAGCTTTTCTATTTCTCATGCTGCTACCTCCTTTTGGGTGCATGGAATGTCTGGGAGGTGTTTTGGTGGGGGAGGTGGATCCAAAAATGTGATGGTATAGCATCTGGATATGATTTGTAACACTCAACGGTCTGTTGTTACGGACTCCCACTCCATTAGGTGTAATGAGACATGGCCGCCGACTCACTCCAGAGATGAGCAGTCAGGCAGCCCCTCAGGGCTGCTCTGTGGGTCTGTCCAAAAAAGGTTCTCAAGATACAATGTTCTTCAGACCCCCTCTGCCTCTGGGCTGGCATCTATTGTATCCCCCTCTAGAGGAAGATGTGTCCCGAGAGAACTGAGACTTCTGGAACCACATCTTCTTTGCCCCTCGCTGATTCCTTGAAAAGGATCTTTGAGGGGTGGAGAAGTAGATCCTGATGGCAGACAGTGTCTTCCCGTCCTTCTCACTCTGGACCAGGGTCTCATACACATACTTCCCAAAGACGGAAAACCATTATGGGGCGTTGGCAAAGGATGTTCCAAAAACTGGCATAGCTGAAGCCAGGTGTGCTGCCTCATAACTACGCTGGACCCGGCAGCCCTAGTGGCTTCTACAGTGGCATGGGAGAGGAGATACATGGACATATTTTTGACTGCTTTCAGAGTGGCCATACATGCAGAGAACGTTTTCTTCCCCTCCGCTGACATGGACTCTGGGGTGACTCAGCGACTTCCTTGACCAGGTCTCACTGTAATCAGATGACATGCACCATATAATTCAGCTCCCTTATGGAAAAGGTTGCTGAAGCATATACTCGCTTCCCCAAACAATCCATAGTCCTCGACTCCTGGTCAGGAGGATAGACAATAGAGCTCTCCTGCATGAGCTCTTTCTTGGTGGCAGTTGCCACCAACATAGTGTCTACTGGGGACCCCTTACTCCAGCTACTCCTGTCCGGTGGGGGGGGGGCTGAGTTCCTTGTCTGGGCTTCTTGGGATGGGTTCCATGGTGTCAGGTTCCTTCCATGCCCTGGTGATGATCAGGTCCACAAGTGGATCCACGGGGGGGGGGGGGGGGCACCCAGAAGGTACATGGGCCTGTGCCAAATTCCTCTAGGAACACTGACTCATCTGGGGTTGATTTTTGGCTGGACCACCCTCCTCTTTGGTGCAGGAATTTCATGATGTCTCCGAAGGAGATATCCTTAGGGGGTGATCTGGAGAGCCTTCCCCTTCCTCCAAGTCAATGTCATCCATGAGGGACTCTGGAGAGGAGTCCAGCTGCCTCCTTTTGCATGTTCATTTGCGAGGTACCTCCTCAGTGGGACTCTCTGGGGAGGACCTGCAAACTTTCTGCTGTTCCCGAGTGGAAGCCTCCTGAGGCAAACCAAGCACAGGCTGTCCCTGAGATGACAGAAGAGTTAAAGCCATTCCCAGAAGAAATGGTCAGGGGTCTCAACCCACTCAAGAAGACCCTCTCCACCACGTCAAATTCTGAAGGAGAGCAGGCATCCTGGAAAACAAGTAAGGGAGGTGCTCTCCTCAGATCCAATGGAGAAGTTGGAGCTGAGCCCACAGGAGTTGAGATGTCAAGGGGGAAACTGCGGTCCGACAGACTTGGAGCTGACGCCAAGGTTACAGCTCTGAAAGCTTGGATCCGAACTAGTCAGATCTGACACACTCAAGGCAACAGCCAGCTTTGAGGTACAAAGCACTGTCGATGCCGACCACCCCCCCCGACCCGAGACTTCTCAGATCCAAAGACTCCAAAACTGAAGGTCGGATTGGAGAAAGAGTTATGGGGGTGAAAAACGGTTGCGAGCTCCCTGCTCTGGAGGGAGAGGGGGCTGGCAAGACTCCCAACTGGATCTGGGTGCAGATAAATTTCCACATCATTCGGTCCATCTCTGCCTCGCTCAAACTACTTGTAGAACATGAAGAAGAAGCCACCGATGCCAGCCTTGAGTGCCAGTGAAGAGAACATTTAGATAATGGGGACACCTCCTGCTCCGGGGAGAATCTGGGTGAAAAGAGCTGGGGGTACTAGGCCTAGAAGTGGTCTTTGTCTTGTGAGGAGGACCCGCCAGAGACCAGCGGTCCGGGGATCACTTCCTTGGTGTATCCTTTCTAGAGTTCTTCCTGTCCGCAGGCCTCGAGGTAGGATGTTGAGTCCCAGAGGCCTGGTAAGGGGATGAAGCAGTGGCAGTTACTGACGTGGCTGGGCTAGAAGCAACAGGGACAGTTGTCCCCGAAGAGGGAAGAAGCCCTTTCATAATCAGCTTAGCCCTTCTATCCTTGAGGGCCCTAGGATTAAAGCCCGCACAAATAGAGCAGGCCATGAGTAGATGGGCCACTCCTAAACACACTACGCATACAGTGTGGCTATCAGCTGGGGAGAGCTTATGGCCATACTCCATGCAGTTCCGAAAAACAGGCTAGGGGGTTTCAGTTATGCTTGGGAAGTAAGGCCCACACATACACACAACAATCACACACTCCACTCACTAACAAGAAGGGGTAGTGGGGGGGGGGGTGAAGAGGAAACTACCACAATAAAACTTTTTTTTTCTAAAACAACTGACGACTAAAGTGCGAGGTAGGGGAAGTTGAAAACGAAAGTAGGGGAATCCTACACTAAACACCTGTAGAGAAAATGGACACTTACCCAACGATAAGCCTGGAGCTCAGCGACCACGATGCATAGCTTTTCAGCAGCAAACAAGATCTGAGGTAAGGAAGGAGATAGAGGGGCATTATTGGTAAGGGGAGGAGCTTGGAGCTTGGATCAGATGCTAGTGATGCAGTCATCTCTGATCCGATCCGGATCTGAATACCCACAGGTTGAAGACCAAATGAAGTAAACTACTTCAGATCAGGTAATTAACTATAGTGGTAAATGGGGACATAAGATGAAGTATTAAGGTGTCTGGATTAAAACATTATGTTATGGCATTTAAGGATACATTGAGAGAGACTAAAAAGATAATACAAAAAATGAAAACCTGGAAACTTGATTATGGGTATGAATAATAAGACACAAGCAGTGAAAATGCTTTCGGTTTTAGTCTTGTGCACAGGTCAGGCATATTTTTTATCAACCAGAAGAGATCATTAACAAAGAGGTAAATAAATTTATTTCAGAAGGGAAGTGGGCAAAGATTAAGTGGAGTGACATTATTCTCCCTATAGCAAAAGATGGTTATAAATCAAAGTGGAAAGTGGTGATGAAATGGGGTGGGAGAGTTCGAGAAATAAAGAGAGAATAGGAGTTTGGATGTAGGTCCTTAAGTAGAATAACATCCATGGGGTATATTATACTCATAAAACTGCAGAAAGTGTTATAAGAACTAAACCAACACAGGAATGGAGAAAGGAGATGTTACCAATAAGAGTGACTGTAAGAAGGGGTACAGATAACAGGCAGCAGGAGGCTAGAATTTACTGGAGAAACTTAGCAAAGGAACTAATAATTAGAGACGAAAAGATTAGAGCAGGATGAGGTTAAGCAGAAGTTTGGACTGCATGTCACAAACTGCTTTCGCTACTAGAGACTGATAGAGTACAGGCAAAGAGAAAGTGAGGGGGATATACTAAATGAAAGATCAACTTTGGTAGAGTTTTTCATTGAGACCAGTTCTAGATCAGACGTTGTTGTTAAAAGGGGATAATTAGTAAGGTGCATGAAGTATTATGGTAACTATAACAATCAATCAGCTGACGTTAGAAATGATTGGGAAAGGAGAAAAGAAATTTACAATTGGAGGACATATGTATAGTTCTGAGGTATACCACAAAGTCCAGAAGGTTTTAAGTTTCTGCATGGAAGTGCTTGGATGGGTAAGTTTTATACCCCCAAGCAAACGTCCTGCTGTAGATAACTAATATTGGAGATGTGATGGGAAACAGGGAAGTAATTTAGGAACATGTTTTTGGGAATGCAATGAGTTGGCAGATTTAAAAAAAATGTCTATCAAGTACTTTGTTAGAAATGTTGGGACAGTAAATTGTGCTATCTAAAGAAATCATTCTTTTGAGCTGTGAGGAAAAAAATAATTACCTGAAAATGGAAATGATCAACTGTATTCTAAATCATGCCTCTCAACACTTCAGAATTTCACAATGTCCAGATTTTTCCTCATATTTTGGTCTGCTCCTCTTAAAACTTGTGGTCTTCTGGCAAGTTATTAAGGATTAAACGTACTAAGTAAAGACATATTTGAGTTTCAGACTCCATATCTTTCAGAAAATATATTTTAAAGCAAAATCTGTTATTTTTAGCAACTTAAGTTTATAAAAAGCAATACTTAGATGTTTTCCTGATTTTGAGACTGCCTCCCATTATTTTTGGCTTTGTCCAGAATTTTTGCTCTAATAGGCTGAGAGACACAATTGACATACTGAGTATTGTAAAGGAGATTTAAAAAATGGAGGTGGTATCTTTAGAAAAGGGAGGATGCACATTACATATAAATAAATAGAAATCAAGGGAAAATACATGCAGAATAATGTTCTAGAGGTGGTTTGAGGAAGTGCAGGAATTGAACAATTTATATAATTTGGAGTGAATGAAAATTGTTGAAAGGAAACCATACTGAAAGAGAACAGAAATGTATATGGACTATTGTAACTGTTTTAACAATGGAAACCAGAAATACAAGTTGTTAACTTCAGTCCAGCAAACTTCAGAAAAATAACTGAAATTAAAATTACTTTATAGCTAGGCCATAAAAGATGGTATCTTTCAGTTTTCAATGCAGCAAGAGACACCATGTCTGTACTAGGAAACTTTTTGTATTGTCTTTAGGGTGAACTAATCTTGAAATCATGAAGGAATGCAATTGCTTTATGACTTCCAGCATCTGCCAAAGATCTGAGGAAAATCCTGTGTCATCCTTTTTACAGGTAGATGCTACATGCTGCCAGCTTCTAGTAATGGAGGTTTCGGCCTGGGAACTAGTAGAAGTCAGATGCCATCCTGAAAGCTATCCCAGCAGTAATATTTGAGATATTATTTTGAGAAGTATCTTAGTGTGACAGAGCATTCTGTCTTGGACCTGGAAACAACCAGAATATCTATTCACTACATATGCAAGTTACAAGAGGATACAGTCAGGAACATAGTAAAGCTTAGTTTAGATGTTTTCTTTGAGACTGTCCTGCAATGTTGTTTTAAATATTTCCTGTGGTTTTGAACTCTGATGTCACTTTAAATATATATTTAGTTTTGTTTTTTTATTATTATTATTAAATATATATAAACCTTTCATTGTGGATGATCTGTATAGAGATATTTAAGTTTTGAGAGCACCTGCATGTTTATATGGTGACACTGGGCCATTCCTAACAGCCTTAGTCTCGGTCAAACTACCATTTGTATTACTATCAATATTGCACAATGAAATTGGACAACTGTTGTTAAGGACCTTAAAGTAGCTAATAAGGGATTCTGGTGGCAGTGGTAACTACATTATAGTCTGGATAGAAGGGCGCATAGCTAGTAGACCTGTACCAGCCTTTCCCAGGCATGCATATCAGCTACTTGGGCAGGGACACGAAGCACTGGTTGGAGAGAGAGTTTTGGAGGACTTAGCTTAGAATCCTGGCTAAGGACTCAACTCTATAGCTGTGGTAGTGGGGAGTCTTATTGGGGATCTGTAGAAAGAGGGAGAAACCTGCCCCGGACTAACTGTGGTCTCTGTGTACTCTTAAGGGAAACTGCACTTGATGCAAAGAGCTGCATCTGAAAATACTGTGTGTACCTGCCATCCTCTCAGTGAATGTCCCCCCACAGGTGACAGTGGTGAGGACTGAGGCTCCTTGATTACTGGTCCAGTGATGGGGCATCACAATACCAACATCCTGGAATTGGTCCATTCTCCTACCATGGGTAGGAACACTCTTGACCTTGTCAAAGGTCTATCTTTGACTAATAAATGATGCCAAAGTCATGGTATTAAGCTCAATGCTAACAATGCAAAATTGTACCCTTTGGAAAATCAACTATCCTGGCTAATTACCATATTGATAATACACCCCTAAGAGTTGACCCATGCACATAGACAGTTCTTAAGAGTCGACACATGCATATAGATAGTAGCCTTACCTTCGACCACCACATGGCCACAGTTGTAAGGAAATCTTTTTATGTTATAAGGGCATGGCATCTAGGTCCAAAGAGGTCATTATCCCACTGTATTCCACCATTATCAGACCAATCATAGAGTACAATGATCCCTTTGGTATGTACCTGACCAGGCATATTCAACTAGAGCAACCTCAAAGGTTCCTCACAAAATTAATACATGGCGTAACAAACCTGCCTTATGCAAAGCACTTTAAAGCCTTTTCCCCTCTCCCCAGTCTCCTATAGATTGCTGGGGTCTATATTGAATCAGTGAACACTGATTCATCGACCCTATATAAGTGAAAGCTTACAATCACGAACACTCAGAAGAGCGATTTTTTTCCCAGGGAATAAAAATCGCTGTTCCACGAAAAAAAAAAAGTATTTTTTAAGAGTTTGCTGAATCAATATAGACCCGATTGCTGAGTGGTGATCTATGCTTTGCTTACAAGTCATCGACAAACCCTAAACTTATGAATCTCCTATATATTCAGTCAATGCATACCAGAAATACAAGGTCTAGGTCCCTAAATTTTGTCTGTGACAAACAGAACATACTGGAGAGAAAGATATGCATCCCAGAGACTGCTCCTCCTATGGAACAGGTCTCTCATCCATGTGAAGCTTAGTTCGTCTATTACCCAGTTTAAGCTCAACCTAGGGAATCTGCAAATTTATTTATTTATTTTTATTTTACATTTGTTATCTGGGAAAGTCTGATTTGGAACAAGCCAATTTCAGTGAAGGCCTGGGGAGAAATGCTCCAGATGCAGGTATTTGTAACATGGGAGGAAACCCACACAGATGCAGGGAGGACATGCAGACTCTGCACAGAAGGCACCCCAGTCAAGAATCGAACTGGAGAACCTCTTGCTGTGAGGCAACAACATTACCACTGCGCCATCCAGGCCTGGCACCTATGTCCCTTATGGACAGAAGTAGCTTATAAATGCCTGGCCCTCAATGTCCTATTTGGCTGCAGGACATAATTACTCCTTCAGGAAAAAACTTGGCTAGGCTTAGAAAGGCTCCTTGGGTCATTAGCCTAGTAACAGTCTATGAATCCATGACGGGCAGGAGTGCATGTAAGGTTAGTATCTTGAATTCTAGCAATTTCAAGTACGTGTGATAAGTCTGGAATGGTCTTCCAAGGCCACCCTTTGTAGGCATCAGAAAAAATTCTGAATAGAAGCCTGTGCTCTTTTCTCTGTTTGGCACTTTACTGCCTGTTGATTTAGTAAGTCCACCAAAAGAAGTTAAACCAGATGTCTTTGATCTTTTGACACTGGTGGAAGCTCTTATAACCCTGAACCTCAAAGAAACTGCAGCTTGTGCCCTCTTGAGACCATCTGTCTGCTGCTACTTCTTTCCACTATTGTGCAATCTAGCCAATTATTTTCTTGTAGTTGTTGGGACAGGGGTATTTGGATGGCAGGGACAGGGTGTAGGGGAGGGAGAGGGGAAGAAGCATAAATAGCCATTGCTGCTCCCTGCCTGGTCTTCAGCCTTCCTGGCTCAGATGCTTCCCTTTTAGACGGCTTGATACGTTTCTTTGTGTACTCTTCTTCCCCTTCACCTGCTTACCGCTACCTACATGATAGCAGAAGGGCCAACCCTTTGCCAGGAAATTTCTCTCAGATCTAGAAGATGAAACAGTTGCTTATAAAATTTGTGTAATTTTGCCATGTTTCTCCAGCTTTTTGAATATTTCGAGGATGAAGCCCAAAATACAAATTCTTTATCTAAGAAGGAATTAAGAAGTTGCACTTTGAGAATACAGCCCCTGCAAAAGAATGTCAATCAGGCATGTCTCCTAATGATGGTGACCCAATGGTTACAGCTCTAGCTGCTGCATCAACAGCTTTACAGCTATGCTAACTGGCATGCTTACTCACTTGAAAACCAACTAGGTTATTCAAGAATATTTATCTTCTGAGTATTTTCAGCAATTTCCATTGCTTACTCCTTCAGTTGATTAAGGTGCTTTGCTTGAAATCTCTCAGCCATCAGACCAGAGATGCTGCTGTAATTTTCTTCCCCAATCAGTTCAAAACTCTGTTCTACTAGTCGCAGAGGTATAAGATGGGCTGGACCCAGGTTAATCTTTTTATCACTATCCAGGAACATTATGACTCTACAATGAGATTCTTATGATAGTTGCAGGAATCCTGGACCCTATAAAATTGTATGGCTTCATGTGTGCAGGGATGCTGATCAGCTCTAGGGATGCAGCGAGAAAAGGCACTGTGCAAAGCATCTAAGACTAGAGGAATGGCCAAGGGCTTCAGGGTATCTAAAGCTAGGTCAGTATATCCTTTCTGGGTATCTGAAACCTCCTACAGTACAGTAATCCCTGATGTTCGTTAAGGTGTCAACAATAAGACAGCCACAGGGGACATGCAGATGACAATGGATCCTTCTTTTCAATATCAATCATTCCCTGAGGAAGAAAGGCATGAAGGGCCTGTAAAGCTAATAAGACAGCCTAGAACACTGATATGCAATTTGGTCTCACTCAGGGACCACGTGCCTTGGACTGTCCTGCCCAAACAATGCCCCCTACCCTAATTAGGAGGCATCTGTGGTCACTGTGGCTTGGGGAGGGGCTGCAACAAAAGTTTATCCCTCAACTAGCTCTGGGGAGCGTATCCACCAGAGGAGGAACTTCCTGCATGCATTGCTTATGTGACTAGGATATGTCAACGGCAGATCCAATAAGCACCACTGGACTGCTAGTGTCCACTGCAAAACCCACATATGAAGACGAGCACAGTGGAGAAGAGTAATGGTGGCTGCCATGGAACCTAGGGCTCCTAAAACCACCTCGGCTGGAGGAAGATGAGACTGAAGGATCACAAACACATGAAGTCATAAGTTCTGGACTCTCTCTAGAGTTAGAAAGACCTTCATTTGTAATGTATCGATTCTCACTCCTATGTAGTCTAAGACCTGAACTGGGTCTAGAGAAGACATGGATATGTTGATGGTAATGCAAGTCTGACACTTTCAGGAAATAGTCTCTGGCCTGAAAGTAGATGCCTGGTGGGAGCAGCAAGGAGCCAGTCGTCCAGGTACGGGTAGACCTGTATCCCCTGAAGCCTCAGGTGAGCCACTACTACTGCCATGACCTTGGTGAACACCCTGGTGGCTGTGGTGAGACCGAAGTGTAGGGCTCGGAATTGATATTGATTGGCCCCTAGCCGAAAGTGGAGGAATCTCCTGGAATGTCTGTGCATTTTGATGTGGTAGTATGCTTCTTGGAGATCTATTGGGCAGATCCAGTTGTTCTCCTGCAGGTAAGGCAGGATGCATTGTAGAGTGGCCATCCAGAACTTCTCTTTGGCAACTGACAGGTTTAGAGTGGAAAGGTCCAGAATAGGCCTTAGGTCCCCTGTCTTTTTTGGCACCAAAAAGAACCTGGACTAGATGCTGGATCTGGACTGATCTGGGGGGATGGGCTGGATGACTCATTTCCTTAGCAGCTTTTTTATTTCAAGTGCTGCTGCTGCCTCCCTTTGCATGGGTAGAATGTCCAAGAGGTGTTTTGGTGGAATGGAAGGAGTCAGAAAGGGGATGGTATACCCTCTGGGTATTATTTGAAGCACCCAACGGTCTGATGACATGGACTCCCATGCCCATCAGGTGCATGGGAAGGTGACCCCTGACTACCTCTAGAGCAGAGCAGTCGGGCAACCCCTCAGGGCTGCTATGCAGGCCTGTCTGAGAATGATTTTTCGAGACCCAAAATTTCTCGGATCCCCCGCCTCTGGGCTGGCATCTGTCCTGACCCCCTCTGCTTCTAGAGGAAGGTGAGTCCTGAGTGTCCCGGGAATACTGAGACTTCCGGAACCACATCCTCTTTTGCCCCCTCTGATTCCTGGAGAAGGATCTTTGGGAGTTAGAGAAGTAGATTTTGATGGCAGACAGTGTCTTCCTGTCCTTCTCACTCAGGACTAACATCTCACGAACTGTCTTCCCAAGCATGGAAGAACCATTGTAAGGGGCATTAGCAAAGGATACCTTAAAGGGTTCCGTGAATTGACAAAGCCTAAGCCAGGCATGTCACCTCATGGCAACACCGGACCCGGCAGCCCTTGCTACTCCTTCAGTAGCATGTGAGAGGAGGCGCATGGACGTATTAGTAACCGCTTTGAGAGTGGCCATCAACGTGGAGAATGTGAGTTTAGCCTCTGGTGATGGACTGGGGTAACGCAGTGTACTCCTTGACCAGGTCTCGATGTAGTCTAGTGATGTGGGCCAAATAAATTCAGCTCCCTTATAGTAAAGGTGGCTGAAGCATATGTCCACTTTCCCAGACGATCCATCGTCCTGCACTCTCGGTCGGAGGGGGATGGACCATAGAACTTTCCTGGGCTAGTTAATTTTTTAGTGGCAGCTGCTACCCCCATGGCGTTCACTGGGGACCCCTTGTTCCAACTCTGTCTACTGGAGGGATCAGGATTTTATCAGGGCACCTGGGGTTTGGCTCCACTGTGTCCAGTTCCTTCCATGCCCTGGTGGCCTGGGAACTAGTAGAAGTCAGATGCCATCCTGAAAGCTATCCCAGGAGGTAGACAGGCCCATGTTGAAGGCCTCCAGGAACACCAACTCGTCCGAGAAAGGTTTGGGAGTGGAAGAACCCCCCCCCCCCGCTGGCACAGGATTTCCATGAGGTCTCCAAAGGAGACATCGTCGGTGGTGATCTGGGGGAAGCTTCCCCTTCCTCCAAATCGGTATCCTCAGTGAGGAACTCTGGAGAGGAGTCCAAGTGCCTCCTTTTGCACGTTCCCTTGCAAGGGATCTCTGTGGTGGGACTCTCTGGAAAGGGCTCGCAAACTACTTGTGGTTCATCAAGGGAAACCATCTGGGGCACATCGAGCACGGGCTGTCCCTGCATGGGCAAAATGGCTGAAGACACAACCAAAGGTGAGGGAGTCGGGGTGGACTCCAATGAGATGGTCAGGGGCCTCGATCCCTTGGACAGAACCCTCTCCACCATGTCAAAAGCCGAGGGAGAATGAGGCTCCTGAGAAACTGGCAAGGAAACTGCTCTCCCCGGATCCGGCATGAGGATCGGAGCCCGGATCAGAGATACTGAGGGGTAGGCCTTGACCCGACAGCATCAAAGCCAAAGGAGAAAGACCCAAACCCTCAAGTCCGACACCCAGGCTTCGGCTCCGAGAGCCGCTCAGGTCCGAACCAGTCGGATCCAATGTGCTCAAGGTAATGGCCGGCGTCGAGGTACATGGTACCATCGGTGCCAACCCTCTGACTCTGGGACCCCTCGGATCCATGAACTCTGATACCAAGGATTGAACCAGAAAAGGCGATATTAGGGCAAAAAAGGGAAGCGAGCTCACCCCTCCAGAGGGAGAGGGGCTAAGATCCCCCATCTGAATCTGGGTGTGAATAAATCTTCACATCAGTTTGTCCATGTCCGCTTCAGATAGACTTCTGGTAGACCGTGATGAGCCCAACGATGATGGCCAGGAGGGTCAGTGTACAGAGGCCCTGGAAAGAAGTCTAAACTCCTATGGCTCCAGAGAAAATCTCAGCAATCAGAGCCGAGGAGAAACTGGCCTGGAAAAATCTGGCTGTTTAGGAGGAGGACCCACCAAATCCAACTGGTCTGGGGGATCTCTTCCTCCCTTTGTTTCTCTCTGTCTTTGCTCCTCTCTTTTTTTGACTTCCTATCCACAGGCCTCTGTCCAGGAGGTTGAGTCACAGCCTGAGAGGGAGAGGAAGAGACAATGGCTAAATTTGAAGGGGTGGTCATGGCTGTGACCGCAATGGAAGAAGAGGCAGCTGCCTCCGTAGAAGGGAGAAGTCCCTTGAGGATCAATTTTGCCCTATGATCCTTTACTGTTCTGGGGTCGAACCCTGCACAAATAGGGCAATCTGAAGAAAGATGGGCTACCCCCAGACACACAATGCACAGTGTGGCCATCTGCCAGGGACAATTTATGGCCAAACTCTGTACACTTTCTAAAGACCAGCTTAGCCTACTGATCTGCCATGCCAACACAGAAGGTACAATGTACCAAAAAGTTTAAACTTAACTGTCCGAGCCCAACACTCACTCACTCACACACACACACACACATTCACTCACTCACAAGGAGTCACAGCCTGGAAAAAAAATGTCTATCAAGTACTTTGTTAGAAATGTTGGGACAGTAAATTGCGCTATCTAAAGAAATCATTCTTTTGAGCTGTGAGGAAAAAAATAATTACCTGAAAATGGAAATGATCAACTGTATTCTAAATCATGCCTCTCAACACTTCAGAATTTCACAATGTCCAGATTTTTCCTCATATTTTGGTCTGCTCCTCTTAAAACTTGTGGTCTTCTGGCAAGTTATTAAGGATTAAACGTACTAAGTAAAGACATATTTGAGTTTCAGACTAAATATCTTTCAGAAAATATATTTTAAAGCAAAATCTGTTATTTTTAGCAACTTAAGTTTATAAAAAGCAATACTTAGATGTTTTCCTGATTTTGAGACTGCCTCCCATTATTTTTGGCTTTGTCCAGAATTTTTGCTCTAATAGGCTGAGAGACACAATTGACATACTGAGTATTGTAAAGGAGATTTAAAAAATGGAGGTGGTATCTTTAGAAAAGGGAGGATGCACATTACATATAAATAAATAGAAATCAAGGGAAAATACATGCAGAATAATGTTCTAGAGGTGGTTTGAGGAAGTGCAGGAATTGAACAATTTATATAATTTGGAGTGAATGAAAATTGTTGAAAGGAAACCATACTGAAAGAGAACAGAAATGTATATGGACTATTGTAACTGTTTTAACAATGGAAACCAGAAATACAAGTTGTTAACTTCAGTCCAGCAAACTTCAGAAAAATAACTGAAATTAAAATTACTTTATAGCTAGGCCATAAAAGATGGTATCTTTCAGTTTTCAATGCAGCAAGAGACACCATGTCTGTACTAGGAAACTTTTTGTATTGTCTTTAGGGTGAACTAATCTTGAAATCATGAAGGAATGCAATTGCTTTATGACTTCCAGCATCTGCCAAAGATCTGAGGAAAATCCTGTGTCATCCTTTTTACAGGTAGATGCTACATGCTGCCAGCTTCTAGTAATGGAGGTTTCGGCCTGGGAACTAGTAGAAGTCAGATGCCATCCTGAAAGCTATCCCAGCAGTAATATTTGAGATATTATTTTGAGAAGTATCTTAGTGTGACAGAGCATTCTGTCTTGGACCTGGAAACAACCAGAATATCTATTCACTACATATGCAAGTTACAAGAGGATAGTAATTCTCTTAGATACAGTCAGGAACATAGTAAAGCTTAGTTTAGATGTTTTCTTTGAGACTGTCCTGCAATGTTGTTTTAAATATTTCCTGTGGTTTTGAACTCTGATGTCACTTTAAATATATATTTAGTTTTGTTTTTTTATTATTATTATTAAATATATATAAACCTTTCATTGTGGATGATCTGTATAGAGATATTTAAGTTTTGAGAGCACCTGCATGTTTATATGGTGACACTGGGCCACTCCTAACAGCCTTAGTCTCGGTCAAACTACCATTTGTATTACTATCAATATTGCACAATGAAATTGGACAACTGTTGTTAAGGACCTTAAAGTAGCTAATAAGGGATTCTGGTGGCAGTGGTAACTACCTTATAGTCTGGATAGAAGGGCGCATAGCTAGTAGACCTGTACCAGCCTTTCCCAGGCATGCATATCAGCTACTTGGGCAGGGACACGAAGCACTGGTTGGAGAGAGAGTTTTGGAGGACTTAGCTTAGAATCCTGGCTAAGGACTCAACTCTATAGCTGTGGTAGTGGGGAGTCTTATTGGGGATCTGTAGAAAGAGGGAGAAACCTGCCCCGGACTAACTGTGGTCTCTGTGTACTCTTAAGGGAAACTGCACTTGATGCAAAGAGCTGCATCTGAAAATACTGTGTGTACCTGCCATCCTCTCAGTGAATGTCCCCCCACAGGTGACAGTGGTGAGGACTGAGGCTCCTTGATTACTGGTCCAGTGATGGGGCATCACAATACCAACATCCTGGAATTGGTCCATTCTCCTACCATGGGTAGGAACACTCTTGACCTTGTCAAAGATCTATCTTTGACTAATAAATGGTGCCAAAGTCATGGTATTAAGCTCAATGCTAACAATGCAAAATTGTACCCTTTGGAAAATCAACTATCCTGGCTAATTACCATATTGATAATACACCCCTAAGAGTTGACCCATGCACATAGACAGTTCTTAAGAGTCGACACATGCATATAGATAGTAGCCTTACCTTCGACCACCACATGGCCACAGTTGTAAGGAAATCTTTTTATGTTATAAGGGCATGGCATCTAGGTCCAAAGAGGTCATTATCCCACTGTATTCCACCATTATCAGACCAATCATAGAGTACAATGATCCCTTTGGTATGTACCTGACCAGGCATATTCAACTAGAGCAACCTCAAAGGTTCCTCACAAAATTAATACATGGCGTAACAAACCTGCCTTATGCAAAGCACTTTAAAGCCTTTTCCCCTCTCCCCAGTCTCCTATAGATTGCTGGGGTCTATATTGAATCAGTGAACACTGATTCATCGACCCTATATAAGTGAAAGCTTACAATCACGAACACTCAGAAGAGCGATTTTTTTCCCAGGGAATAAAAATCGCTGTTCCACGAAAAAAAAAAGTATTTTTTAAGAGTTTGCTGAATCAATATAGACCCGATTGCTGAGTGGTGATCTATGCTTTGCTTACAAGTCATCGACAAACCCTAAACTTATGAATCTCCTATATATTCAGTCAATGCATACCAGAAATACAAGGTCTAGGTCCCTAAATTTTGTCTGTGACAAACAGAACATGCTGGAGAGAAAGATATGCATCCCAGAGACTGCTCCTCCTATGGAACAGGTCTCTCATCCATGTGAAGCTTAGTTCGTCTATTACCCAGTTTAAGCTCAACCTAGGGAATCTGCAAATTTATTTATTTATTTTTATTTTACATTTGTTATCTGGGAAAGTCTGATTTGGAACAAGCCAATTTCAGTGAAGGCCTGGGGAGAAATGCTCCAGATGCAGGTATTTGTAACATGGGAGGAAACCCACACAGATGCAGGGAGGACATGCAGACTCTGCACAGAAGGCACCCCAGTCAAGAATCGAACTGGAGAACCTCTTGCTGTGAGGCAACAACATTACCACTGCGCCATCCAGGCCTGGCACCTATGTCCCTTATGGACAGAAGTAGCTTATAAATGCCTGGCCCTCAATGTCCTATTTGGCTGCAGGACATAATTACTCCTTCAGGAAAAAACTTGGCTAGGCTTAGAAAGGCTCCTTGGGTCATTAGCCTAGTAACAGTCTATGAATCCATGACGGGCAGGAGTGCATGTAAGGTTAGTATCTTGAATTCTAGCAATTTCAAGTACGTGTGATAAGTCTGGAATGGTCTTCCAAGGCCACCCTTTGTAGGCATCAGAAAAAATTCTGAATAGAAGCCTGTGCTCTTTTCTCTGTTTGGCACTTTACTGCCTGTTGATTTAGTAAGTCCACCAAAAGAAGTTAAACCAGATGTCTTTGATCTTTTGACACTGGTGGAAGCTCTTATAACCCTGAACCTCAAAGAAACTGCAGCTTGTGCCCTCTTGAGACCATCTGTCTGCTGCTACTTCTTTCCACTATTGTGCAATCTAGCCAATTATTTTCTTGTAGTTGTTGGGACAGGGGTATTTGGATGGCAGGGACAGGGTGTAGGGGAGGGAGAGGGGAAGAAGCATAAATAGCCATTGCTGCTCCCTGCCTGGTCTTCAGCCTTCCTGGCTCAGATGCTTCCCTTTTTAGACGGCTTGATACGTTTTCTTTTGTGTACTCTTCTTCCCCTTCACCTGCTTACCGCTACCTACATGATAGCAGAAGGGCCAACCCTTTGCCAGGAAATTTCTCTCAGATCTAGAAGATGAAACAGTTGCTTATAAAATTTGTGTAATTTTGCCATGTTTCTCCAGCTTTTTGAATATTTCGAGGATGAAGCCCAAAATACAAATTCTTTATCTAAGAAGGAATTAAGAAGTTGCACTTTGAGAATACAGCCCCTGCAAAAGAATGTCAATCAGGCATGTCTCCTAATGATGGTGACCCAATGGTTACAGCTCTAGCTGCTGCATCAACAGCTTTACACCTATGCTAACTGGCATGCTTACTCACTTGAAAACCAACTAGGTTATTCAAGAATATTTATCTTCTGAGTATTTTCAGCAATTTCCATTGCTTACTCCTTCAGTTGATTAAGGTGCTTTGCTTGAAATCTCTCAGCCATCAGACCAGAGATGCTGCTGTAATTTTCTTCCCCAATCAGTTCAAAACTCTGTTCTACTAGTCGCAGAGGTATAAGATGGACTGGACCCAGGTTAATCTTTTTATCACTATCCAGGAACATTATGACTCTACAATGAGATTCTTATGATAGTTGCAGGAATCCTGGACCCTATAAAATTGTATGGCTTCATGTGTGCAGGGATGCTGATCAGCTCTAGGGATGCAGCGAGAAAAGTCACTGTGCAAAGCATCTAAGACTAGAGGAATGGCCAAGGGCTTCAGGGTATCTAAAGCTAGGTCAGTATATCCTTTCTGGGTATCTGAAACCTCCTACAGTACAGTAATCCCTGATGTTCGTTAAGGTGTCAACAATAAGACAGCCACAGGGGACATGCAGATGACAATGGATCCTTCTTTTCAATATCAATCATTCCCTGAGGAAGAAAGGCATAAAGGGCCTGTAAAGCTAATAAGACAGTCTAGAACACTGATATGCAATTTGGTCTCACTCAGGGACCACGTGCCTTGGACTGTCCTGCCCAAACAATGCCCCCTACCCTAATTAGGAGGCATCTGTGGTCACTGTGGCTTGGGGAGGGGCTGCAACAAAAGTTCATCCCTCAAGTAGCTCCGGGGAGCGTATCCACCAGAGGAGGAACTTCCTGTATGCATTGCTTATGTGACTAGGATATGTCAACGGCAGATCCAATAAGCACCACTGGACTGCTAGTGTCCACTGCAAAACCCACATATGAAGACGAGCACAGTGGAGAAGAGTAATGGTGGCTGCCATGGAACCTAGGGCTCCTAAAACCACCTTGGCTGGAGGAAGATGAGACTGAAGGATCACAAACACATGAAGTCATAAGTTCTGGACTCTCTCTAGAGTTAGAAAGACCTTCATTTGTAATGTATCGATTCTCACTCCTATGTAGTCTAAGACCTGAACTGGGTCTAGAGAAGACATGGATATGTTGATGGTAATGCAAGTCTGACAATTTCAGGAAATAGTCTCTGGCCTGAAAGTAGATGCCTGGTGGGAGCAGCAAGGAGCCAGTCGTCCAGGTACGGGTAGACCTGTATCCCCTGAAGCCTCAGGTGAGCCACTACTACTGCCATGACCTTGGTGAACACCCTGGTGGCTGTGGTGAGACCGAAGGGTAGGGCTCGGAATTGATATTGATTGGCCCCTAGCCGAAAGTGGAGGAATCTCCTGGAATGTCTGTGCATTTTGATGTGGTAGTATGCTTCTTGGAGATCTATTGGGCAGATCCAGTTGTTCTCCTGCAGGTAAGGCAGTATGCATTGTAGAGTGGCCATCCAGAACTTCTCTTTGGCAACTGACAGGTTTAGAGTGGAAAGGTCCAGAATAGGCCTTAGGTCCCCTGTCTTTTTTGGCACCAAAAAGAACCTGGACTAGATGCTGGATCTGGACTGATCTGGGGGGATGGGCTGGATGACTCATTTCCTTAGCAGCTTTTTTATTTCAAGTGCTGCTGCTGCCTCCCTTTGCATGGGTAGAATGTCCAAGAGGTGTTTTGGTGGAACGGAAGGAGTCAGAAAGGGGATGGTATACCCTCTGGGTATTATTTGAAGCACCCAATGGTCTGATGACATGGACTCCCATGCCCGTCAGGTGCATGGGAAGGTGACCCCTGACTACCTCTAGAGCAGAGCAGTCGGGCAACCCCTCAGGGCTGCTATGCAGGCCTGTCTGAGAATGATTTTTCGAGACCCAAAATTTCTCGGATCCCCCGCCTCTGGGCTGGCATCTGTCCTGACCCCCTCTGCTTCTAGAGGAAGGTGAGTCCCGAGTGTCCTGGGAATACTGAGACTTCCGGAACCACATCCTCTTTTGCCCCCTCTGATTCCTGGAGAAGGATCTTTGGGAGTTAGAGAAGTAGATTTTGATGGCAGACAGTGTCTTCCTGTCCTTCTCACTCAGGACTAACATCTCACGAACTGTCTTCCCAAGCATGGAAGAACCATTGTAAGGGGCATTAGCAAAGGATACCTTAAAGGGTTCCGTGAATTGACAAAGCCTAAGCCAGGCATGTCACCTCATGGCAACACCGGACCCGGCAGCCCTTGCTACTCCTTCAGTAGCATGTGAGAGGAGGCGCATGGACGTATTAGTAACCGCTTTGAGAGTGGCCATCAACGTGGAGAATGTGAGTTTAGCCTCTGGTGATGGACTGGGGTAACGCAGTGTACTCCTTGACCAGGTCTCGATGTAGTCTAGTGATGTGGGCCAAATAAATTCAGCTCCCTTATAGTAAAGGTGGCTGAAGCATATGTCCACTTTCCCAGACGATCCATCGTCCTGCACTCTCGGTCGGAGGGGGATGGACCATAGAACTTTCCTGGGCTAGTTAATTTTTTAGTGGCAGCTGCTACCCCCATGGCGTTCACTGGGGACCCCTTGTTCCAACTCTGTCTACTGGAGGGATCAGGATTTTATCAGGGCACCTGGGGTTTGGCTCCACTGTGTCCAGTTCCTTCCATGCCCTGGTGGCAATAAGGTCCACCAAGGGAACGGCAGTGGGGTGACACCCAGGAGGTAGACAGGCCCATGTTGAAGGCCTCCAGGAACACCAACTCGTCCGAGAAAGGTTTGGGAGTGGAAGAACCCCCCCTCCCCCCCGCTGGCACAGGATTTCCATGAGGTCTCCAAAGGAGACATCGTCGGTGGTGATCTGGGGGAAGCTTCTCCTTCCTCCAAATCGGTATCCTCAGTGAGGAACTCTGGAGAGGAGTCCAGGTGCCTCCTTTTGCACGTTCCCTTGCAAGGGATCTCTGTGGTGGGACTCTCTGGAAAGGGCTCGCAAACTACTTGTGGTTCATCAAGGGAAACCATCTGGGGCACATCGAGCACGGGCTGTCCCTGCATGGGCAAAATGGCTGAAGACACAACCAAAGGTGAGGGAGTCGGGGTGGACTCCAATGAGATGGTCAGGGGCCTCGATCCCTTGGACAGAACCCTCTCCACCATGTCAAAAGCCGTGGGAGAATGAGGCTCCTGAGAAACTGGCAAGGAAACTGCTCTCCCCGGATCCGGCATGAGGATCGGAGCCCGGATCAGAGATACTGAGGGGTAGGCCTTGACCCGACAGCATCAAAGCCAAAGGAGAAAGACCCAAACCCTCAAGTCCGACACCCAGGCTTCGGCTCCGAGAGCCGCTCAGGTCCGAACCAGTCGGATCCAATGTGCTCAAGGTAATGGCCGGCGTCGAGGTACACGGTACCATCGGTGCCAACCCTCTGACTCTGGGACCCCTCGGATCCATGAACTCTGATACCAAGGATTGAACCAGAAAAGGCGATATTAGGGCAAAAAAGGGAAGCGAGCTCACCCTCCAGAGGGAGAGGGGCTAAGATCCCCATCTGAATCTGGGTGTGAATAAATCTTCACATCAGTTTGTCCATGTCCGCTTCAGATAGACTTCTGGTAGACCGTGATGAGCCCAACGATGATGGCCAGGAGGGTCAGTGTACAGAGGCCCTGGAAAGAAGTCTAAACTCCTATGGCTCCAGAGAAAATCTCAGCAATCAGAGCCGAGGAGAAACTGGCCTGGAAAAATCTGGCTGTTTAGGAGGAGGACCCACCAAATCCAACTGGTCTGGGGGATCTCTTCCTCCCTTTGTTTCTCTCTGTCTTTGCTCCTCTCTTTTTTTGACTTCCTATCCACAGGCCTCTGTCCAGGAGGTTGAGTCACAGCCTGAGAGGGAGAGGAAGAGACAATGGTCAAATTTGAAGGGGTGGTCATGGCTGTGACCGCAATGGAAGAAGAGGCAGCTGCCTCCGTAGAAGGGAGAAGTCTCTTGAGGATCAATTTTGCCCTATGATCCTTTAGGGTTCTGGGGTTGAACCCTGCACAAATAGGGCAATCTGAAGAAAGATGGGCTACCCCCAGACACACAATGCACAGTGTGGCCATCTGCCAGGGACAATTTATGGCCAAACTCTGTACACTTTCTAAAGACCAGCTTAGCCTGCTGATCTGCCATGCCAACACAGAAGGTACAATGTACCAAAAAGTTTAAACTTAACTGTCCGAGCCCAACACTCACTCACTCACACACACACACACATTCACTCACTCACAAGGAGGGGTAAGGGAGATAAGGCCTGCTCTACCTACAACACATAAAACAACTTTTTTTTTTTTGAATGAGAAACGTGACACGAAACAAAGGGAGGGAAGGCAAAGGACAGGAAACCTACCTATACTTACAGCAACTCAAACACCCACGAAAAAAGCAGAAAAAGTGCCTACCATGCCTGGAGCTCTAGACCATGCTGTTCGGCAAAGCCACGGCAAATGAGATCTGAGGGAAGGAAGGAGATGGAGGAATATTATGGGTAAGGGGAGGAACTTGAAGCTCAGATTAGATGCGGGTGAAATTGCCATCTCGGATCAGACAACCCACAGGTTGATGATCAAATTAAGTCTGCTACTTCAGATTGCTCATATAAGCATTTGTTCAGGCTATGCCCTGTTTTACTGATGAAATGCCTAATATGAACATAGGGGAATACGGACAGCACCACTAGTATTAAAATTGAAATTACCTACATAGGGTACTAATCACATTTGGTCCTTTAAATATGAGGGCAGGAGGAACAAGCAGCATACCTGATCGGCCTTCAATTGTTGGTATACTTAGTACTGTTACACTTAAAATGCTTTTAATATTACAGGTAGCTTTGCAAGTGAAACAGAGTTGGCCCCAGTTCCTTGAGATCAGGGTTGTTTAATAACCAAGTCCCAGTTCATTACTATAATGTCCTGCAGCCCCTTGAGTCAATAAAATACACATTCTTGTATAAAAAAAAATGTCTAAAAAAGCAATATTGGGATCAACAACCTCTGTTTATGGAACTTGTACTGAAAGAACACATCTTCCTCTTCACCTTTGAGGGTGAATATCTTAAACAAATGTCTAGGATTGCGATGGAGGCAGCTTGCACCCCCATTATTGCTAATATCGTTATGCTTTTGGGAAAAAGTCCACATTTTTGAGAGCAAATACAAACCATTTCTCAAAACTTGCACTAGGTTTTTGGATGACTTTTTTTTTTGCTTGGCAGAGGCTTAGGGACATTCTCAGAGTTAATGGAATACCTGGAGATTTCCACTTTTTGGAATTTACAAGCAAACTGGGAGATTTTGGTATTGCCTTTTTTTATAGACATCTTTTAATACAAAAATGCAAATTTTACTGATTCAAGACTGATTATGAGACAACTGACTCGACGTTAAAGGCATTTTTGAGTGTAACAATAATAGAAGAATGACTTAAGTGTGATGCTTGTTCCTATTCCTATAGTCAATTATATTTGAAAGACCAACCATTATTAGGATAACTGTGCACAAAGTAGTACCCTGTGCAGCGAACCTTAATTGTAATACCAGTGGTGTTGTCTATATTGCCCTGTTTACATTGTCCAGTATTTTCTGCTGATAAAACAGAGTGCAAACTGAACAAATGCTTACATGATTATATTGAAAGTATCAGGAAGGGTGACAACACCAATGGACAATTTAAGCACTCCCTCATGTGCAAATATTTTAAAAAGTTTTTATCTTTTATACTTGAGAGGGTAAACAAATGCAGTACGGGTGTAGATTGGGAAATTTTACATTTAAACAGAGAATTGCACTAACAGATTTTACTGAATGATGTCCACCCCTGGTTTGAATGAGCATTTGTCTATTGTACCTATTTTAAAAGCAAGGGATAGTAGTCTGAACATGTAGCCTATCATGTCATGAACTTATTTAAAGGGGGTGAGTATGTTGCTTAACTTCATTCTGATGAAGCTCTTTCTACAGGTAAAATCTATATGTACTTACCATAACTTATTATCTGTGTTGTCCTCTTCTCATTCTGCTTCACTGATGGGTTTCAGATTTGACTCTGCCGCCTTCCACAGACCTCAGCTTCCAAGCTTGAGCTCCTCTCTTACCCACAATCCTCTGCCCTAGCCCAACTTCCTCAGATCGAGTTTGCTGCCCCTATTGAAAGAAGGCTGGAGAAAAAGGAATCAAGGTCTCAACCAGGAACTTGGGTTCCAACAAAAGCTTTTCCAGATCCTCTAGAACCAAAATGTTTTTGGAGGGGGATGGCTGGGCAGGAAGGTGAAGCAGAATGAGAGAAGGTCAACACAGATACCAAGTTATGGTAAGTACATAACTAATAAATCTGATGTTGTCCCTCTCATTCTGCTTCACTGATGGGTCAGAGTCCCCAGCTACATTTCTTGGGTGGCCTCAAGGAAGGATATGCCAGAGCACTGAGAAGCCAAAGGACATTCTGCTCCTGGAAACCATATCCAACTTATAATGGGGCATGAAGGTATGAGACTTGGACCAGGTAGCTGCAGCACAAATGTCATCAATAGGAATTCTAGAAGAAAAAGCCACTGACGCTGCTATGGATCTTGTTGAATGGGCTTTTGGAGGAGTATGCAACTAGACCATTTTCTAATAAACAAAGGATATACAACTGGTTATTCGCTTTGCTATTGTTACTTTCAAAACTGCTTGATCCTTACGATTAGATGAAAAAGAAACAAACTACTGCTCTGATTTCCTGAATTGTTTCGTACTAAGAAAGTAGAAACGTAACCGTCTGAACATCCAAGGAATGTAACATGCATTCTTTTTTTTTTTGAATAGTTAGGAAAGAACACTGGCAACTGAATGCACTGATTTATATTAGCCTCTGTAGCTATGCTTGGCATGAATAAGGGATTAGTATGGACGGAAACCCTATCCTTGTGAAAAATAATGTAGGAGGCTTGGATGAAAATGCCTGCAACTCAGAAACTCTTTTTGCTGAAGTAATTGCAACAAGTATAGCAGACTTCCAGGATAAATACTTAAAGTTAACAATCATTAGCCAGTTCAAAAGGACTTTGGGTCAAAGGTTGTAGGATGACAGTGAGATCCCACGGAGGAGTTGGGTCCCTGACTGAAGGTCTAAGAAGAAAAATACTTTTCATAAAGGCTTTACATAACCTGGCTGAAGCAATAGATCCTGAATGAAAATTGGATATAGCTGCTAACTGGAGCTTAATGTTCACAAAACTAGAACCTTACTTAAATAAAGATTCCAGAAAAAAGGAAAGGATTGAGGGCATAGAAGCTGAAAAGGGATTAATGTGATTATCAGCAGCACAAATAGAAAATCTTTTCCACTTACGCATATATTTTCTTCATGGAAGCTTTATAAGAAGCTAGTAGTAGTAAGTTACTTACCATAATGTTGCATGCGAGTTGTTCATCTTGACTTCATTCTTTACTGATGGGTTCAGAGCCGATCCCTCAGCTCTGAGTCGGCACCTTCTACAAAGCTCGAGGATTTCAAGTAGCTCGAGGCCAAGTCCCTATCCCATGATGCACCATGAGTTACCTCAGATCTTGTTTGCTGCGTATAATACCATATATAATTTTATAACTCCATAAGAAAGAGAGAGTGTAGAAGGGTTGAGTGACCAGGAAGGATCTAGCATCTAGGTCTTCTCAGAGCTCAGGAGGGGGTAGGAGAGAGGGATGTAAGAATGAAGGTGAGATGAACAACTCACACGGAACGTTATGGTAAGCACATAACTTCTTTATGTGAAGTTGTTCTATCTCGCCGTTTATTCTTTACTGATGGGTAGCATCTCAATCACCATCTACCTTGGGTGGCTCACAGGAGTATATTTCTCAGGACCATGGATCCAAAGGAGGCCCTGTCAACTTTGTAATGAGTGATAAAGGTATGAGGTTTTCACCAAGTGGTTGCTGCGCAAATGTTATCAATAGGAAGTCTGGCAGAAAAAGCAGAGTATGTAGAAACTGCTCTGGTTAAGTGAGCTTTAATTTTATGCTGTAAGGGCATATTGGCAGCTGAATAAGCAAAGGTGATACAATCAGATAACCATTTAGACAGAGTTGTTTTGGCCACTGGCATACCCTTCCTAGAATCTGAAAATGAAACAAACACCTGGTCTGAGTTCCTGAAATCTTTTGTTCTATCCAAATAAAATCTGAGTTGTCTGTGAACATCAAGTTTGTGCAGCATGTGCAGGTTGTTGGAATGGTTGGGGAAGAAAACTGGCAAATCAATAATTTGGTTGAGATTAGTTTCAGTGCAAACTTTGGGCAAGAAAGAGGGGTTTGTTTGAAGTGAGACTGTCAGCATGGAAAATCAAATGAGGAGGCTTGATGGACAAGGCTTGAAGCTCTAACACTCTGCGGGCAGAAGTAATAGCCACTAAAAAGATGGTTTTCCATGACAAAATTCTGAGGTCGCATGAGGACGCTGGTTCAAATGGCGGACGAATTATACAGGAAAGCATAACATTCAGATTCCATGGAGAATAGGGATATTTCACAGGTGGTCTAATATGAAACGTCCCTTTGAGAAAGGCTTTGGATAATTTGTATGACATAACATTCAATCCTTCAAATCCCAGATGAAAGTTAGAAATGGCAGCAAGTTGAACACAGACTGCTGCTGCTGCAGCAGCTCCTTTATTGCATATCGTGTTTAAGAATTCTAGAATAGAGGCCATAGGGGCTTGGTAAGGATCAATCTTGTTTTTGGAGGCCCATATAGAGAATTTTTTCCATTTGCTGAGGTATAGTGTCCGCATAGAGGATTTATGAGAGGATAGGAGAATTTGCTTTGTCTCACTGGAAAGACGTGGAACCTGGCTATGATGGGAATTGGAGCAGCCAAGCTGTCAGCTTCATTGACTGCAGAGAGGGATGAAGTTCCCCTGAGTGCATCAGAAGATCTGGAACTGGGACCAGAATCCAGGGGTCCTCCAAAAGATGAAGTCAAAGGAAGGGGAACGAAATCTGACTAGGCCAATGAGGAGCTATTAGAATAATGGTCCTTCCCAGGGCTTTTGCTTTCTGTAATATCTTGGGTATCAACGGGATTGCTGGGAATGCATAGAGGAGACCCGGGGCCAATCATGAACGAGTGTGTCCCTTGGGTTTTCTCCCAGAGGAAAAATCAGGGCAAAGTAGTTTCTGCATTTCATGTTCATGTGATTGGCAAAAAGGTCACAGCAAGGCTGGCCCCACCTGCGGAATATCCTGTCCTCCATTTCCGTCTTGAGGGACCACTCATGGGACAACAAAAATTGCTCTGCTCAGCTTGTCTGCTATCACGTTGGATTTCCCCGGGATGTGCGTTGCTAACAGAAAGCGCTGGGTGGAAATAACCCACTGACATACTCTGAGGGCCTCGTGACAAAGGGGGTATGATCTGGTTCCTCCTTATTTGTTCAAATACCAGACCACTGGCATGTTGTCCGTCTGGACTGCGATCGTACCCAGAGGGAGAGAGTCCTAGAAGTACTGCATTGTCAAAAGTACTGCTCTCATCTCTAGGACATTGATATGCAGATGTGTCTCTTGAACGGTCCATGTGCCTTGGGCTGTCTTTCCCTGAAAATACCTCCCTCACCCTATGAGGGAAGTTTCTGTGGTCACTGTGGCTGCTGGAGGGGGTAACACAAATGGGCATCCTATCATAACATGAAGTGAGGCCAACCACCGCTAAAGATCCTTTTTGCAGGAATTTGTGATCATTATGTGAGACATGGGTAGCTCTTGGTAAGATCATTAAGTGAACAGCAGCCATTGCAGTATCCATGTGTGCATATGGCCCAGTGGTATGGCCAGAATTACTGCTGCCATCATTCCTAAAAATTCAGAACTTTTGATGCTGGTGCTTTGTTTTTGGATATTAGAATGCAGACATGCTGACAGAGAAGTAAGACTCTTTCTACTGGAAGTCTTAGCGTGGTGGTGGTGGTGTCCAGTTTTGCTCCGATAAAGACGATATGCTGCGATGGTGACCAGGCAGATTTTTCTGAGTTTATTGTAATGCCCAGGTGATTGCAGAATGACAGAGTGGGCTCCCTGGCCTGAATGAGTTGATACCTGGTGGTGGCGGTAAGAAGCCAATGTCTAGGTACGGAAACACCTGGAATCCTAAATGTCTCAGGTGAGCCGTGACCACTGCCATGCATTTGGTGAACACTCTGGGGGCTGTAGTGAGACCAAAGGGCAAGGCTCAAAACTGGTAAAGACTGGTTCCCAGCTAGAAGTGCAGATGATCCCTGGATGGCCTGGCCATTTTTTTGTGGTAGTATACATCCTGGAGATCTACAGAGCACATCCAATTGTCTTTCCCTAAGAAGGGAAGTATTGACTGAAGCGTGACCATCCAAAACTTCTTTCTTTACAGATTTGTTTAGTCTGCTGAGGTCCAATATAGGTCTCCAGTCCCCTATCTTTTTTGGAACTAAAAAGAATCTTGAGTAAGTTCCGGATCCTGTCTGGTCTGCTGGGACTAGTTGGAGGACTCTTTTTCTTAGCAACATTTGGAGCTCTACTGTTGCTTGTTCCCTGTAACTGGGTGGAATGTTCGGGATTTTCCTTGTCAGTGGAGGGGGTGTGGCGAATGGGATGAAGTATCCTCTGGAAATGATACTTTGTACCCAGTTGTCATTTGTTATTTTGAGCCAGGCATCTTGGTACAAAGATAAGTGACCCCCAACTTCCTCCAGAGCAGGACAGTCAGGTCTCCTTTCAGGACCGCTGGTAGGGCGTTCCAAAGAAGTGATCTCTGTCACCCTGGTTTTGCGGACCCCCTCTGCCATGAGGGAGGCTTCTTCCATTATTTCTCCTTCCTCTGCCCCTGGAGGGGGGTTCACCACATGTGCCCTGAAAGGCTCCTTGGGATGTTAGGAACCACATTTTCCCTCCCTTTTGACCCTTGAGGGTAGGGTCTAGTAGGGGTGAAAAAATGGACTCCAATGGCAGACAGAGTCTTTCTGTCCTACTCACACCTGGTTAAAGTTTCCATAACTTTTGGCCTGAAAAGGGACGAGCCATCAAAGGGGGTATTCACGAAGGATGACTTGAAGGGCTCCACAAAGTAACACAAGCGCATCCAGGAGTGTCTAAGAGCAACTCCTGTACCCGCTGCCCTACTCGTTCCATCAGCTGCATATGAAATGAGGGGCATGGATGAGTTCACTATGGAACTGAGGGTATCAAGCTGGGAGGCAACTTTGTCTGTAGCTCTTGCAGCTACTGTACCCCAAAGAGCATCTCCCAGCTCTTTAAGGAGATCTCTTTGCAATCTCGTAGAATGGGTTAAATAGTTAAGCGAATGAAGTGCAAAAGTCGCTGAACTAAACATGCACTTCCCATATCTATCCATGATCCTGGAGTCTCTGTTAGGAGGATGGAGAGACGAGGACGTTTCGGACATTTCCTTTTTGATGGCTGCTGCCACCACCACCATGGCATTAACTGGCACACCTTTGGTCAAGAAGGATTTATCTAGTTGGGCAGATATGAATTTATTAGTCCTCGTAGGGACAGGTTCCATGGTGTCCGGAGACTCCCACGCATTTCATGAGACCAGCTGTATAAGCTCAACAAAGGGCAGAGACACCCAAGAGGTGGAGGGCTGAGACCCAAAATCCTTCAGGAGGACTGACTCATCCTCAGTAGGGTTGGTGGACTGCCAGTCACCCCTCTGCCTAAGGATTTCCAGTATCTCTTGTAAATGAGATATCCTCAGAGGGGGACCATGGAGATCCTTCTGATTCATCCAAGGATTCATCCAAGTCAGTATCAGATGTTAATGACTCCTGAGGGGAGTCCAAACATTTCCTCTTACACACACTCTTCCTGGGAACGTCTGGAGAGGTCTCGGAAGAGTATGGGCCACTCAGTGGGGCTTCCTGAGTCTCTGGATCTCTGCTCTTAGCTAGGATCTGTGAGGTGGAAGCAGACACGGGCGCTTTAGGGGATGAAGAAGCTGGACCTGAAACTGAGAATATCTTGGGAGACATAACTCTCCTCATGGCCTCGAAGGCACCCCTGCTCTGGTGCAAAGGGACTGAAGGATCCGAGGAAACCGTCGATACCCCCAGCACCAGGACAGTAAGCTCCTAGCCTGAGGTAGGAGCCGAGCTCATCCGAGCCAAAGCCCCAAGAGGCAAAGTCGGAACAGACAAGTCAGTCTGACTATCCTCCCAGGACCTGACCAGACAGTGTCTGCTCCTAGAGTCCTCGATTGGTGCCGAGGATGTCAGAGTGAAAGGAGCTGAAGACACTGGTGCAGGTGTCGGCTTTGAAGGCTCCACAATCAGCAAGTCCGACTCCTCTGGCTGCGAAGGACAGGTATTGCTCGGAGGAAGAGACATAGCTGGCATAAGGGTCTTCGGCTCCAAAGCCACCTGGCTTGGAGCCAATAATTTTGCAAAGGCCGGTGCCTGAAGAAGCTTCTACACCACCCGATCCACATCCAAATCTGAGAGGCTAACAGAATACCTAGATGAACGGACCGATGGTACCGACTGAAGAAGTGGAGATTTGGGAATTTCTGATAACCGGTTCCGAAAAGAAAAGACAGATGACTCAGAGATCTGTGGAGCCGATGTCACAGACTCTCTTGATTTTTTTGACTTTTTCGAATCCACGGAAGTCTTGGAGGACTTTGAGGACTTACTAATCCATCCTGGTCACTCAAAACCTCCTGAAAAGAAGGTTTCAACAAACCAGTCACTGAGCTTCCTTTTTCTCTCTTGGAGGACTTGAGAGGAAAAAGAATGGCATATGGAACATGTTTCTTGTTTAAAGCACCCGAGCAGTAGACACAAAGTACAGTTGTGTACCTACCATAAATGTAGATGTTCGAGTGTATTCACTGTTGCAGTCATTACTCTTGGGTTATCCTGCTGGCAGGCTACCCACAGTCGGCCTGAATTCCAAAGTCTTGGTCCGGCGTCGGTTGCTGTCACCTCTTCCCTGATGTCAGTGCGCCAGGGGTATAAAAGATGCAGCCGATGCCATTGTCTTCAGTTTTTCTTGCCCCAGATGTCAGGTGCCCCCAAATTGGTGGGCTGAAAATTATACCAATAAGTATGCATGCACAAAAATAAACATTTCCTTCATCTACAAGCAAATACACCACATAGATAGTATAGGATAGAGAAGTACAGATAAGTCCCAGCAAAGAAAAAGGGGGATGGTGGGTGGGTAACCTGGACTGCAACAGTGAATACACTTGAACATCTACATTTATGGTAGGTACACAACTGTACTATGTTCATCGTGTTTCACTGTTGCAGTCATTACTCTTGGGTTGAATCCCAAAGCAGAGGATGGGTGGCTGGGCTAAATAGGATTAGGAGAGGTTATGAGGCCCTGCAGAACTGCAGTGGCAAAGCCTGCTCTGGATTTAGAGTAAAGTGGTAAGTGATAGTGTTTCGTAAAGGTGTGCACTGAACTCCAAGTTGCAGCTTCTAAAATGTCTTTGGTTGGTACTCCTCTGAGGAAGGCTGCTGAAGTGGCTGCTGCTCTGGTAGAATGAGGCCTAATGCCCTTAGGCACTGATTTGCCATGTTGAGAATAGCAGAAATGGATGCAATGGCCTATCCATTTAGAAATGGTCTGTTTTGAGATAGCCTTTCCTTGTGATCCTGCAGCATATGACACTAAAAGTTGTTCAGTCTTTCTGAAAGCTTTAGTTCTGTCCAAGTAGAAGCTTAGCTGCCTGTATATGCCCAAAGAATGCAGAATTTTCTCATCCTTGTTCTGTGGATTTGGATAAAAGGTAGGCAAGTGAATGGTTTGGTTGAGGACCGCACTGGACACCACTTTAGGCATAAATGTTGGGTTTGTCCTCAGAGAAACCCTGTCTGGATGAAAAATGATAAAAGGTTCCACAGCCATGAGTGCTTGTAACTCTGAGACTCGTCTTGCAGAGGTTATTGCTAGGAGCAGAGCTGTTTTCCAGGATAAGAACTTTATATCCGCTGTTGAGGCTGGCTCAAAAGGAGGCAGTGTGAGTTTTTCCAAGACATAATTGAGGTCCCATGCCGGAATTGGTGCTCTCCTTGGAGGCCTGATGTTTTTGGCCCCACTGAGGTACTGCCTTATTAAAGGATGAGAAAAGATAGGTGGTTCCATATTGTAATGGGCTGAAATGGCAGAGGCATGAATCTTAATTGATGAAAAAGAAAGGCCTTTGTCCAACATCTCAGTTAGGTATTGTAATATTTGAGGGATATTTGGTACATACGTGTCAATGCCTTGCTCCTGGTTCCAAACACAGAATCTCTTCCATTTTTCTGCATAAGATTTTCTGGTACTGGGCCTCCTGGCCTCCAAGATAACATCCATAACAGCTTTCCTGAGTTGGCTGTGTAGGATCTGATTGTTTTGTTGGGTCAGCAAATGAGAAGTTTGAGGCAATATCCATGCTGGACCTTGAGACAAGCTCTTTAGGATTGGGTACCAGTGCTGGTGTGGCCAGTCTGGTGCAATAAGTATAATTTTTGGCTTCTCTTGTCTAACCTTTAGGAGTACCCTGGGAAAGAGAGGCAGTGGAGGAAAGGCATATACTGTTAGTTTTTTTCCAGCTGAAGGATAGGGCATCCACTCTCCATGCTTGTTTGTGATAAATCCTTCTGCAAAATCTTTGTAATTGGCAGTTGTGAGGGGAGGCAAATAGATCTATGTCTGGGCATCCTCATTTCCTTGTTATCATTTTGAAGACTTGTGGATCCAGTTTCCACTCGTGGGGATCCATGAGGTTTCTGCTTAGTTCGTCTGCCAGAGTATTTGTTTTTCCTGGCAGGAATTGTGCTTGCAGGTGAACTTGATAAGTCAATGCTGTGTCCCATAAGGTCATTGCTTGTCTGCAGAGGGGGTAGGAATGTGTGCCTCCCTGCTTATGTACCACATGACCGTAGTATTGTCTGTCTTTATCAGTAGTTGTCCTGGATGAAGTAGATCCTTGAAAGCTGTCAGGGCATTCTGAACAGCTAGCATCTCTTTCTGATTGATGTGAAGATGCATCTGGCTTGCAGGTCATGTGCCCTGAATACATTTTCCTGCCATATGGGCCCCCCAGGCATAATCTGAAGTATCCGTTGTCAGTGTCTGTCTGGCTGTGGGCAAAGTGAATGGCAGACCCTTGTTGTGTTGACAGGCCTCTGCCCACCATCGAAACTCCTGTTGCAGGCAGGGAATGAGTGCAATTACTGTCTCCAGGTTGTGGCAATGCTGAGTCCAAACACTTTTTAGGTACCACTGAAGTTTTCTCATATGCAGTCTGGCATATGGAATTAGTAGAATGCAGGATGCCATGAAATCCAAGGCCTGCAGGATTTTCCTTGCAGATAACTGGGTTTTTGTTGCCAATTTTTTGAAGTAATAAGTCAGTTGCTTTTGTTTGCCTGGTGTGAGATAAGCCATCTGAGCAGTTGTATTTAAGCTTGCACCCAGGAATATTATCACTTGAGAGGGTACTAATTTTGATTTCTTTTTTGTTTACTGTGTACCCTAGGCAAATTAGTAATCTTTTTTTTACAAACTCCAGATGCTTTAGAAGAATGTCTTTGTTCTCTGCTTGAATAAGGCAGTTGTCCAAGTAGGGGTATATTTGAATTCCTCTTTGTCTGCAGAATGCAATTACTGGTGCCAAGCATTTTGTGAAGACCCTGGGCGCAGTAGATAAGCCAAAGGGCAGTGCAGAGAATTCATAGTGCATTGATCCAGCTATGAATCTGAGGTATCTTCTGCAAGATTGTCGGATTGGGACATGCAGGTATGCCTCTTAGGTCCAAAGTTACGAGCCAAGCCTTCTTGCCCAGCATGGGCAGTAGCTGCTGTAAAGTCAACATCTTGAATTTTGGAACTTCCAGAAACGTGTTTAGTATAGACAGGTCCAGTATAGGTCTCCAGGTTTCGTCCTTTCTGGGTACTAAGAAAAGTGTGGAGTAAAATCCTTGCCCCTGCTCTTGTTGTGGTACTTGTTGAATGGCTCTCATGTCAATGAGGGCTGAAATTTGCTTTTGTGCCTCTGCCCATTGATTGTGTGGCAGGTCTGGCATACTCTTTGCCCTTGGTAGGGTGGGAAAATGAAACCTGTAGCCTTGGGACACTATGTTCAAGGCCCATTTGTCTTGGGTAACCTTTTGCCAATTTGATGAAAAAAGTGCTACTTTTCCCCCTAAGGGGGCTGTCAAAAGGAAAGTGCTTGGATCTGGCAGTGGAAAGTCATTGTGACTTGTTTCCTGTAAGGTTGTGATTTGTCTTCTCCACTTTTGGAGGTAGTAGCACCCCATTGTTTAGGCCTGTATGAGCCTTGGGGCTGAGATCTGCCTCTGGGACATCTATATCTGCCTCTTCGTGGTCTGTCTGACATTGGAAAGGACCAATTTTTAGAAGGCCAGTTCCTGCTAAACCTGGGTGTCTGTACCTGTAAGAAATCCTTAACTGTCTGCATGGATTTCACTTTATCCTCCATTTTCTTCAACACCTCCTCTACTTTAGCACCAAACAAAGTATCATGCTGTAATGGGGCATCTAATAATTTTGCTTTATCATGATCAAGCAGATTCTGTTCCTTTAACCAAGCATGCCTTTTAATAACAGAACCTGTAACAGCAGCCCTGCAAGAGCCTCCAGTGAATCATAACCACATTGCAAAGTATGCTTTCTCACTTGTTCTGCTGCATGCAATAAGTCCTGCATTTCTTTGTTCTCTGAACATTCAGTATTTGTCAACATTTTCTGCTTAAGCAGTGACATTAAGTATTGCTGATATTTAAGCATATGAAACTGACAATTTAAAGCCTTTACAGCCAAGGTAGCAGAAGTGTAAACTTTTTTCACCATCTGTCTAGTGCCCTAGAATCCCTATCAGAGGGGACAGGGTTTTTTGCAGTGGAAGCTTTGACCCCTTTGGGACCCTGAGATATAGTTTCTGGGTCTGCAGTAGGGTTTTTATATAGGAATTTATGAGAATCCGGGACCCTGTAGTATCTGTCTAGCTTAGCCGGTGCAGGGGGTAAAGAGTCAGGGGACAGGCCGGACTCTGAAAATACATCATCTACAATGTCTAGAACAGGTGGAATAGCAAGGGGCCTGTGCTGAGGAAGTAGCAGAAAGTCTCTGAGCCTTTTCTTAGATTCAGAGTAATCTTGGCTCTCCCAGTGGAAATGCTCCCTCATGGTATGCAGGGTTTCCCCAAAAGAATAATCCTCAGGAGGAGAGGCTGAACGAATGGATTCTTCAGCATCAGAGTCCTCATAGGGAGGCATAGAATAATCCTGTTCAGAAGAGGAATCAGAGGAAATAGAAACCTGATCAGAAGAATCATATTCTGTCTCTTGCCTAGGCCTCTTATCAGGAGGGGGTTGGGAGCTTCTGATCAAAGTAATTAGGTCTTCGGCCATTTTAAGCATCTGTTTTTTAGGCATGGAAGTCTGAGTAGGATAATGCTGTTTCTTTGTCTTTAGAGCTGCTTTGGTCTTTGAAGCTGAAGATGGTTTAACATATAACTGTGTAGGTCTGAAGACACCCTCAGAAGCCGATACCTGCTCAGCAGCTCTGGACCCATCTGAGGGAATGATTTCAGAGTGTCCAATACCTTGAGTATCCAGAGGTCCAGTCAGCTCCACGTGGGAGTCAGGAGCGGCCTGTGACTCTGAGGTAGCGGGCGCCAGGGGCTGCAAAAGTGCCTCACTGAGAACCGGCGACTGGCCTAACAGAGGCCTCATCGTCAGTTTTGGACCTTGGATGCCTATCCTTTTCCTTGTCCTTGCGTTTTTTGTAAACTCTGGTCGTCGGCTGTTCTGACGGCATTATGTAATTAAATCTTCGGCCAAAGTAATGAAATGCAAAATCAAATCGACACTTAATAGTGCGTTGGTTAAATCTAGCACAAAACCGACAGCTAGCAACGTTATGATCAGGGCCTAGGCAAGGAATACAGTAAGAGTGAAAATCCTTATGACGTATTTGCTTCCCACAAGAAATACAATTGTTAACTTTTTCTGACATCGGTCTGGAGCAAGAAAAAAAAGTTTCCCCAACGGGGTACTTAGCTTTAATGAAGACTTCGGTTCTGAAATTCGGAATTGAAAATCTCAGGAGTCGGCCAACCGGCACTTGCAAACTGCTTTTGCTTCGGGCACCGTGTGGCAAGAAAGACTGAAGAAAATGGTGTCGGCTGCATTTTTTATACCCCTGACGCACTGACGTCAGGGAAGAGGCGACAGCAACCGATGCTGGACCTAGACTTTGGAATTCAGGCTGACTGTGGGTAGCCTGCCAGCAGGATAACCCAAGAGTAATGACTGCAACAGTGAAACACGATGAACATTTCACATGGCAGTCAGTAACAGACATCTTCTGCCCACATTTAGGCCATTTTTTAAACCCTGACTTAGGGTGTTTGTCTTTGTCATCAGCCATGACAGAAATGGACACACCCAACAATAGTAAATATAAGTTAGCCTTCTAATAAAAAACAGGCTAACTATAAGCACAGACACACAAATTAACTAAGCAGATAATCTTAACAAGTTAACACTGAATAAACACTTACTAGTCACCAAGTAATCACACAATACTATACTAATAACATATGTGACAAAGGTCACTGAATAAACAATTTGTAGTCAGAAAATTTAAAGAGGCCTAAGAAGAAAAATGAGGACAAATATATAGCTAAGAAAGCACACAGGGAAGGGAACACTGCAGATATAGCTTTAAGAGCTTATCTAAACAAAATATCTAACTATTCTAACAATAAACTAACTATTCTAACAATAAACTAACAATAATTTTTGTAAACAGAAAAGTATTAAAGTTTCTACTGGCCCAAGCTAGCAAGAACTTCTGATCAGTTGCATCAGCAAACTAGATTTGACATAACTCAAAGTGCATCATGGGACAGGGACTTGGCCTCGAGCTACTTGAAATCCTCAAGCTTTGCAGTAGGTGCTGACTTGGAGCCAAGGGATCGCCTCCGAACCCATCAGTAAAGAATGAACAGCGAGACAGAACAACTTCACATTGATAGCTTTACTGGCGAAGAGAACCTGGACCCTCTGACAATCAAGGAAACTAGAGAAACCATGCAGTTAACTGGAGTGTAGGTAGATCTGGGTGGAGTCCTAGCATAGGGGAAGAGAGGAGGTCCAATTCGGGTTCCAGTATCCATGGAGAATGTTTGAGGTCAGACCAGAGGAAGGGGAGCCAAATCTGATGAGGGCAAAAGGGGGCAATGAGGATCATTGTGCTTTTTAAATGTTTGGCTTTCTGAAGAATTTTTGGGATCAGTGGAAGAGGAGGATAAGCATAAAGGAGACTGGGGGAACCAATTGTTGACCAGAGTGTCTCTCGGGGAGCTTCCTGCTGGAGAGCTCAGAGTGAAGTAACTGCTGCACTTGCTGTTGTAAGGGGACACTCCAACATTTGAACATCTTGTTTGTTACTGAATGACTGAACAACCACTCATGGGGCATTAGAATAGATCTGCTGAGCCTGTCTGCCAATACGTTGGATTTCCCTGGCACATGTGCTGCAAGTAGAAAGTGGTTCAAGGAGATCACCCATTCCCAAACCCTCATGACCTCTCTGCAGAGAGGGTATGAATGGGTTCCTCCTTGCTTGTTGATATACCACACCACTGACATGTCTGTGTGAATTGCAATGATCCACAGAGGGAGAGCCTCCTGAAAGGCTTGCAACAATTACAGGATAGCTCTCATCTCAAGTACACTGATATGCAATCTGGTCTCTGAGTCCATGTGTCTTGGACCATCTTCCTGTCGAAATGCCCTTCCACCCTAGGTGGGAAGCAAATGTGGTCACTGTGGCTGTTGGGGGGGGGGGTGAGGGAGAATGAAAGGTCTGCCGATCGGTCCGAGTGAATCCATCACTGTAGAGGAGTCCTGCAAATGTTGGTAAACCTGACAGGAACAAATAAGATTGCTGTAGAACTGACCACTGAACAGAGTCCACTGAAGAATGTGCATACAGTACCTGGCTACAGGAACCAATATTATAGCAGCTGACACAGACCCTAGGGCTCATAGAATCCATCTGGCAGGAGGAGAGGGATGAGACAGAATGGCTTGTACTTGAAGAGTCAAGGTGTTGATACGGTGCTGAGGCAAGAAAGCTATCTGCATGGTAGTGTTTAGCTCAGCCCCAGTGAATTCCAGAGTTTGTACTGGCAATGGTTGTGACTTATTCATAGGTAGATACTTGGCTATTGGCCCAAAGTCCTAGCTAAGCCTAGCCAACAAGGTTCCCTGACTTACGCCACCCAAGAAAGTTATTTTCCTGTGCCTCTGATGAGCAGAGCCACAGAAGTGATCCCAGGGTGTATTTCCCATCCACTCATCAAGATTTTTCTTGAAGAGAGCTAATGAAGAACTTTGCTTGACATAGATGGGTAGCTTGTTCCAGAGTATGGGAAGTCTGTGGGACAGAAATCTATCCCTCCAGCATGTCCTGTTTATTGTGGTGACAAGGTTTAGGTCCCTACAGCATGTAGCTCGGAGGGATTGGGATTTCTTAAGGTGTAGCATGTCCAACAGCTCTGGGTTTGACATAGCTTTATATGTTAAGCAAAGATCACTTCGGAGTAGGTGATATGCTATGGAGTAAAGCTGGAGTTTATTTGAGACAGTCAGTATAGGGCATCTGTTTGAGGCCAGTAATCCTCTTTATGAGGTACTTCTGTGGCCTTTCCAGCTGCTGCAAATGTCTTGTGAGGTGCATTCCAAAAGGGGCACTGTACTCTATAATGGGTCTAATGAGTGTCGAGTAGAGGGGAACAATGACCTCTTTTTTTTTCCTGGATGAAAACCCTTTTGTGATGAGGTGTGCCATGTAGAAGAATTTCCTGACTACTGTGGCGATGTGATTATCAAAGGAGAGACTAATGTTCACCTGGGTCCCAAGGTCTCATCACACATTTGGCATTAAGTAGACTGCCGCCTATGTGGTAGTTCATGGGTACAGAGTTTGTAGCAAAGGGGATGACAATGCACTTTTTGGCATTGAGCTTGAGGCCAGGCTCCAACACCAGGCATCTGTCTCATTGAGGCCCTTCTGTAAGATGTCCACATCATTTGGGGACTCTACTATGGCTCCTAGTTTGCAGTCATCTGCGAACTTCATTAGCCAAAGGCCTTCTGTGTTAGCCTGTACTTCAGAGAAATAGATACCAAACAGGAGAGGTCCCAGGACTGAACTCTGTGGAACTCCACTTGTCACTGGTTTGAAGTCAGATTTGGAGTCTGCAACTTTTATAGTGTGGGTTCTGTCAGTGAGCCACTTGGCAACCCATCTTGTGATGTAGGGATTTATACCTAGTTTAGTGAGTTTAGCAATAATTCCAGAATGGGGGATGATGTTGAAAGCCTTGGGGAGGTCAAGATAGGCTTATGTGAACCACCTTACCGTTGTCTATGGCTTTGATGACTGCCTCAGGAGGCATGGTCTGCCTTTCACAAACCAGAACTGGGTGGGGTCCAGAGTTTGGAGGTTACCGATGTCTTTGTTTAGCAGTTCCATGATGATACGTTTCATGGCCTTACAGACCAGGCTAGTTCCCGGGATCAGTGGTGGCTCCCCCTTTGTGAAGTGGGATAACTGTTGCTGTGCATCATTCAGTGGGCACAAAGCCTGACGTGAGGCTATAATTGAACATGGTGCTTAGTTGGGGAGCCAGTTCGTTCTGAAGTTCATGTAAAATGCAGCCTGGGATGTTGTCTGGTCCCATGGATGCTGTGTTTTTGGGTTTAGAGAATGCATCTTTTACCTGTGTAGTTGTGATTACAGGGACTCTGCATTCTTCCTGTATAGATAAGGGCCCTTTAGCGGGTGAGAGGGGGCTAAAGTTAGCATTGAACCTATCTGCCAGGATGTTGGCAATATCAGTTGGTTCTGTAATTTTTGTGCCATTGTGCTGTAACTCAGAGCAGATCTGGGTGTTGCCATTGAGATTCTTGACATAGCTATAAGAATGCTTTGTGGTTGTCCCTTGAAATCAGTGGAGATTTTGTTTTCATAGCTAGCTTTGGAGGATCTTATAAGAGATCTCAGCTTCTTACTGAGGCTGACCCGGGAGCTCCTCCACTCATGGCATTTTACTCTCTTTTGCAACAGTTTCTTCCTTCTGTTGTAGTTTGTTTATGGCAGGGGACCACCAGATTGGCTTCCTTTTTTTGGTTCTGTTTGGGATAGCAAGAGCCATACACTGTGTAAGTGCTTATAGAGTGTATTTGTGTAGGATTCTGCAGTCGTAACTGTATTGTCCATCTGCATGGGTGTCATGAAGTTCGCCACTTCTGTCTTCAGAAGCATGAAGTTGGCTTTGGAGAAATTTTTTACCATGGTTTCCTTAATGGGGGGTGGGGGCCGGATGTGGATATCTAGGGTGGTTAGCTTATGGTCGGATCTGACCAACGAAGAGTTGACTTCAGGTGTGGAACACCGGTCACTCATGCTGGTAATGACTAGGTCTAGGATATTGTTACCCCTGGTGGGAGTGTGAATAAGTTGATCCAGGACATTGGGAATTTATGAATTCCAGGAAGCATTGAGAGAAAGAGTTGGTACATAGTAGTTTTCCCAGTTAATGGTGGGATAGTTGAAATCGCCCATTATTTGGGTGTTTGGTTGAACCCTAATATTTTCCAGTATAGCAAGAAAAGAGGAGTGGAAATCCTAGTGCATGGTGGGGGATATCTAGCAAGCTACAATTTGGATTGCCATTTTGCTCAGAGTTAGTTGCACTTGGATAACCTCGGATGCATTATGCTGGGCAACTAGCATGGAAGTGTGGATCTCCTTAATGAATATGGACATACCTCCGCCTTTGGTGTTCCAGTCCAGGTTAGGTGGCCGAAAAGTGTGGTATGAGTTATAGCTTGGTAATGTAGGGGTGCTCTCTGGAACCTTGAACCAGGTCTCAGTCACTGCACAGATATCGATGTTCTCCATTTTAAGGAGTGCCTTGAGGGAGTGCATTTAGAGATTTAGCATTGAGAAGCATCACCCTCAGTTTTTGCTTACCTGTTCCTGTTATGGTGGTGAATTTGTCATTTGAACCTTGCCTAAAAAAAGGCACTATAGGGGCGGCAAGAGCCTTAGCCAGTACCCAGAATCCCAGGGGTAACAGGTGCAGGCCATCTCTGGCAAAGCATCATGGTCTGTCGACCATGTCGTCCCAGGCAGACAGATATTGGATTCCCTTAGAATGACACCAGAAGCTTAGTCAAGTGTTGAAGTCAAGCATTTTGTCCTTGTACTGCGGTATCATTATGGGTGATGACAGGATGCTACTCAGGGCTAGGGTCATACCTGTCTGGGCTACAAGATCGGAGAGCTCTTCCATATCTCTTTTCATGTAGTCCAGTCTGTGTTTATGGTGATGCCTAGGAAGTGGGATATCTGATAAAGATAGTCCCTGGCCTGAGATAGTTGACACTGGGTGGAGGCAGTCAGGAGCCAATCATCTAGATATGGGAATACCTGAAACCCTTGCAGTCAGAGATGAGCTGCAACCACTGCCATACACTTATTGAACACCTGGGGGGCTATGGTGAGACCAAAAGGCAGGGCTCTGAATTAGAAGTGATTGGCCACCAGGTGGAAGGAAGCGCAGATGACTTCTGGACTACCTGTCTATTTTTATGTGACAGTACGTATCTAAGTCCACAGAGCACATCCAATCGTCTTTCTTTAGTAACGCAAGGATAGACTGAACTGTCACCATCCAGAACTTTTCTTTCTTTACATATAAATTGAGTTTGCTTAGGTCAAAGACAGGCCTCAGGTCCCCTGTTTTCTTTGGCACTAAAAAGAAATGGGAGTAAGTTCCGGATCCTCTCTGATCAGCTGGGACCTCTTAGATGACTCTCTCTTGCAGTAATTGTTTTGATTTCTACAACTGCAAACTCCCTCTGGCTGGCTGGGAACATCCGAGAGGGGGGTAGAGAAAAAGGAATGTAGTAGGATCATAGGAGGTGACTAGGCTAATGGCCCTGGGGCCCTTACAAGCCTAGCCAAGAGTTTATCCTCAAAAAGAAACCTCAGTCAGCACCTTTTGCCCCTGTCAATGAGAGTAGCCTCTGGATATTATGGTTTGCACCAAAACATTTATTTGGGCCCAGGCTTTTGGGCACTGAGAAAAATGGCCCCCGACTGCCTCGAGAGTCGGACAGTGCTTCAGGAGCACTGAAAGCGCTCGTCAGGAAAAAGGTTCCCTGAAGCCCTGGTTTTGTGGGCCCCTTCTGCCTCTAGTGCGGCATCTCCCATTATAGCCTCTGGAGGAGAACTCTCTTCTTTGATCAGGAAATGAGTCTTGAGATTTACAGAACCAAGTCTTCTTAGACCCTCTGATTCCTTTAGTAGGTTCATTGAGGAGTGGAAAACTTGATCCCCATGGCAGACAAGGTCTTACCTTCTTGCTCACTGTGGGTAAGGGTGCCCTTAACTGATGGTCCAAACAATAAAGAACTATCAAAGGTGGCACTGACAAAAGATGCCTTAAAGGGCTTTGCGAAATCAAAGCTTCATCCATGCATGTCAATGTATCACAACGCTGGTGCCGGCTGCCCTTGAAGATCCTTTCGCTGTGGGAATCAAGCCTCATGGAAGAATTTGCTAGGGAGGGAAGAGTGGTTAGCTTTGGAGAAGTCTTATCTAGTTCTTCCTTAGGCATGCACTCCACCAAGGATTCAGAGAGATCCTTAACCAGGGCCTCTCTAAAGGTGAATAAAATGCGTTGGGTAATTAAGTGCTCTAAGCAAAAAAGTCGCTGAAGCAAAGGCATGCTTCCTGAACCTGTCCAGCCCTTGGGACTCCCTTGTTTGGTGGATGGACAGTAGGGCGAGCTCTTTCTTGGTAGCTGCTGCCACCACCATAGTGTCAACAGGAATTCCCTTACTCCAAAAGCTTTGGTCCTCAGAAGGGAAAAGTATTTTGTCTGATGGATTTGGTACAGGCTCAATGGTGTCTGGCTCCTGCTAGGCCTGCTGGGGGACAAGATCTATAAGTGCATTTGGGGCAGGACCATCGACATCTTGGGTAGTTCCCCTGGCGAAGGTCCGTAGGAATATGGATTCCTCCAAAGAAGGGTTTTTGGATGACCAGCCACCTCTTTGCTTTAAAATGTCGAAGATGCCTGAAAAGGAGACATCGTCCTGTGGTGATTTGGGAAACCCCTCTCCTTCATTATAGTCCATATCCTTGGTAAGGGAGTCCAAGTGCCTCCTCTTGCACATCTTCTTTCATGGGATCTCCTCCATGGGATACTCAGGGGAGGAGTTGGAAGAGGAAGGAGCCACCCCAGGTGGGATGGTCTGGAGGTCCTTGGAGGAAGGCTGACCCTGGACAGAAACTGATGGTCGAAGACTCAGATCCAATGCAGGAACACTTAGAGGAGCAGAAGCCGAATGGTCCGGTGCTCTGCCTGCAGAGAAAGCCTTTTCTAGAGCCCAAAAGGCAAAGGTCCTGGGGACACTCTACCTAACTCCCTAGGAGCTGAAACTCCTGAAGAACAAGGCAGGAGCTCACTGGAACCTTGACTCCCAGACAGAACCGGACCCACACTGTCAAGGGTCAAAGCTCAAACAGGAAGGGAAATATCTGAAAATACTGGAGCTGAACCCTGCCCCTCAGATCCAGCCATGACATCGCAGATCCAGGACTCGCTCTGAAGACCTCGGAGCAGAGGTAATCAAGGTCACAGTCAGCACTGAGGAAACAAAAGTCCTCTGATCAGACCCCAAATCCCTCAAAAGACTACTGTCCTGTGGCACAGATACCAAAACATGAATTGGAAAAGGAGAAAAAGAAGTGAGATGAATACTCTCGGATCCACGAGGGTGATGGAGATGGAAGTTCCCCCATCTGGATCTGAGCCTTGATACCAGACCTTACTATCTTGTTCACATCATCATACAGGCTTTTAGAGGACCTGGAAGTAGCCATTTAAGAAGGATGCGAGTGTCTGGAGGTTTGTAAAATTTTTGACAGAACTATGGGAGAAACAGATCTAATGGATCTCCCAGAAGGAAAGGTATTCTGCAGATCCAGGGATCTGTGGATCCAATGAGCTGCATGAGTACTTGGATCTAAATTCTTAGGATGCAACAAAGTAGAAGGGATCGGAGACTTTGAACCAGTAGATGTCTCACTCGGAACAGTCAAATCTATGGGATCCGAGGGAGGAGACATTGGTCTCGGCACTGACATCCTCTGATCTGAACCTTTAGGAATCTTGGTTGGAGGCTCAGAAGATGCCCTGGACTCCTTATGATGGTGGTTTCCTAGCTTTTGAGCTGATTGATTCCTTAGAGGGGGTTTAAGCCCCTGGAGGAGACAAAGGAGCGAAATAAGACCCTTTAGAATAAGTTTGTTCTTCTTCTCTTGAATGGCTCTAGGATTAAACCCCTCACAGATACTACATGGATAATCTAGGTGAGCCACTCCTAAACAATAGACACATCTGTCTTGTGTGTCCAAATGAGGGATTTTCCTCTCACACTTGGCACTCCTTTTAAAGCCTGTAGGTTTTTCCATGCTGAAAAAAAAAGTTCTACAGAAATATTACTACAGAGAAGGAAGATTATATATTTGTTTTAAAGGAAAAGAACGATCAAAGACTAAAAGAAAGGAAAGGGTGGAAGAGAAAGGGAAGCCCTAACGCACCTCTTAAACACTGAAAGTAGAGGGAGGAGAGTTAAAGAATATAATATCAAGAAAGAAATTACCTAAAGAAGTTTAAAGTTATCACTATAAAATATTACCTGCTTGATATATCAAGCTCATCTGCTTGAGCACTGGTAACCATGTCTGGATGTACTGGTGGCAAATGAGATCTGAGGAGGTTGCATTAGTGGCAGAGGATTGTGGGTAAGCTCATGCCTGGAAGCTGAAATCTGTAAAGTCGTCAGAGTCAGATCCAAGAATCGGATCCATAACCCATCAGTGAAGCAGAATGAGAGGGACATCATCAGATGCACTTAATAAACTGTGGTTTTCTTTACATTTCCTTTTTTTGGTTTTGTGGAGTTTGGAATAACACCTTTGTTCTTTGCATGGTTTTTGGAGTTTAAAATATCTAAAGTGACAGACTACATTTCAGTGGTATGGAAGATGGCATATCAACTGGCCAATAATATGGAAGGTGAGGTAACTTCTTTTATATCTAGAATCAGTAATGACCAGTCAACTTACTAATATCAACCCAGAGGCTAATGGACTGCTCTTGGTCTTAAGACTGCCCGAGATTTGCAAAGTTAACACCTCCAGGCATTTCTCTAGGATCAGCGAAGTGACACTTGCAGTTATCTAATATTGTCCCTTTATATTTACAGTCACAACTGCAAAAGCATGTTACATAAAAGCAACTGAAAGATTTCACCTTAAAGTTTCCATGACAGGCAACACAAATACATTGGTATACGAATTATGTGTAATTCTAGGGATAGTGCTGTTCATACACTACTTATCCGTATCGTAATTTATGTTACTACTGTAAAACAAGTTTGAGCTTAACAGTTTGCCAGTTACACTTCATTAGGAAGTCTGAAGTTTTGGTTCTCGAGATAAAATATTTGTTTGAAATGTGAGGCTATGACTTCATTTTGTCAAAAGATTCAGGTTGCAGACGTTGGAAGTTGAAGTGCAGCACAGTAGGGGAATGAGTGAAGTTTCAAGGACTGACAGAGAAAAGAGAAAATATGATCTAATCTGCTTTGCCTTAGAGGAAGAATTTAACTTAGATTTGATAAAACACTAGAAACGTGCTATGAAGTGTGGGAAGTGTCACTGCCTACGTGGAGACTTGCAACATTTCACAAAGAAATTCCTTTTTTGGTGACTATGAAACTGGGACTATACTTTTTAGAAAGAACACTAACTTTTAAAGCAAAGCAAAAGAGCAAATTAGGTGATAAAGACAGAATGTGTGTAAGGCTGGGGTAACTGCAGAGTTGTTGTAAGGATCCAAAGAAGACAAACTCTCTTATAAAGCAGAGGATATGAAGAGGATTTTTTAATGGTTTATTAATGAAAGAAAATTGCTTGTTAGCATATCTATTTTCTTCATTACTGTTAGCAAGAAAGCATACACACATGACGAAAAAAGCACCAAGTTATATGTCTGTGTACCCATTACTTGATGCTCCTTTTAGATAGGCATTAAAAGATGGGTGAAGAAACTGCTACCACAGAAACACCAGATGATGAATAAGGAGGTATTTCTCAGGTGAAAATGTGAACATCTACTGACCTTGCAAGCAAGGAAGGAGATCAGAGAAAACTTTACCTGAGGAAAGCTGCTAAAATCTTTCCTTCATGTATGAACTATTCAAATCCCCCTCTCCCTGAAGCACACAGTTGTGAAAGCACAATATTATTAAAGAAAGATAGTTCTAAAAAGAGCAAACGGATGATTCACGGCAAAGGTAGAGGTATTATATAGTATCATCAAGTTAAATTAATCACTATAGCTCTGTGTTTACATGTTCTGTGGTGCAGTTACTAGCTAAAGAGAGCAGACTCTTGCAGATGGTTGAGGCAGAAGCAGACTTACAACATGGAGTAAAGAAGGCATGGAGACGGCCTTGATTTAAAAAAGGCAAAATGTGATATTATATGCATTCATTCATTTTCTGATTATCCATTTAATCCAATTCAAGACTGTAGAGAAGCCAGTGCTTGTCCTCCTAAGTACAATCAAAGTATTAAATAAAAAATACTGCGTCCCACTGTGGAGGGACCTACCACTCAGAAAGCAGTCACACTCAATAAGAAACAAACAGTCAAGAAAATGTTACTTCCTTGAGTAGACCCCCTACCAAAATAGTTACAGGAAAGTACACCTTTCTCAGATAGGGTCCTTCCTGTGGAACAAACTCCCAACAGAGACAAAAGGCCAAGATTCTCTCAAAGGGTGCAAGTCATCCCTGGCTGAAATCTTCACAGTCCAATATCATGCAATGGCTTCAGGGATACTAGTTAGCAAGATTACTCAAGCCAGACTCTGTTCCGAAACCTCGATTCTGAAGTATAACCAGTTATTTAAATCGTACACTTTTGTGTGTGTGTGTGCGTGTATATATATATATATATATATATATATATATATATATATATATATATATATACTGTAAAATATGAAGTCAAAGCATGTGTTTGAGGGAATTGAGTATGTGACAGTCAGCATGTATTAAAACATATTGTTTACTATGAACTTTGAGTGAACTCTGAGCAACGAGAAAATGCTTAAAAGCAAGAATCTGCCTGAAAGCAGGAAATGTGCCTTATATGGAAATACATCCGATTTTCCTTTTCTTGCCTAGAGATGTGATGATGTGAATTGTATTATGTTTACGGGTAAACCTTTGATTGGTTAATTGCCCTGTATGATGGTCTAATTGGTTAATTTCTTTATTTTTGTCTGGTCAGCAATATCACCAGTATATAAGCTTTTGTTCTGGGAGTCTCCCTGGTGCTTTCCATGAGGCTCCCGCACGTGTGTACTGTAGTTAATAAAAGCCACTGAAAGAGAGAAAGAACTGTATCTGTTTTCATTTTAAATTCTGAAACGTAACAATTGGTGCCGTTTACTCGGATCTGAATTGGGAACAAGCTGCAGCAGTCAGGAAGTGAAAGAAATACTGCTAATGAAAGGGCCCACAACAGATTTTTCTGTTTTTGCAGTGTTTTCTTCATCTCTCTGTCTGTCTTAAAGATTTGAAAATTTTTTGTGCAGTGAAAAAGATATCATTTCTCTCATTCAGTGATTTTAAGGTAAGTGACATGCATTTTTTTTCTGCTTCGAAATGTGCAGTATGAGAGTGGGGTAATACAGAAATATTAAATGTGCAGTATGAGAGTGGAGTAATATGGAAATACTAAATGTGCAGTATGAGAGTGGGATAATACGGAAATACTGGCGTCATAAGTATGAAAGGAGGAATGAAAAGGGGTAAAAAGAAGTTTATATAACGCCTTAGCTAAACTTGTGTTAAACAAGTATAGCTTTATTGTGTGAAAATGGGAGTAAGTGCGGGAAAAATAAATGAGCCAGAAAGAGGTACACCAGCTGGTTATATGTTTTATCGGGTGTCCCGGGACAGTTTTATGTATTTAAACCAGTGCATCGCCCTAACTAAAAATGACGGTAATCTTGCCTTTCCTGAAAACGGTAGTTTTAATAAAGATGTATTGATTAATTTACAAAAGAGGTTAAAAAAGAAAGGAAGATTACCAGGGTTGTGTTGGGCAGCATTTAATGACTGGATGTGCGAAGCCAAAGAAATGGAAAAGGATTTGGTCATTAGTAGTCTTAAAGATAATCAAAAGAAACTAAAAGAGCAGATAAAGGAACTGCGACATACTGCAACTAATCTAGATATTCCAAAGGGAAACATTTAAAGGAACTGCCCCTTTAAGGGTTTATATCCTGTACAAGAACTAAATAAATTACAAATAACTGAATCGTCTGAAGATGATAACCCCTGGTTTCCCCCACCCCCTAACAACTCCTCCACCGTTATACCAGCCCTCACAAGTTCAAGACGCAGCAGCAAGCTCTACAACAGAGGGCGGGGGTCGGCAGGGAAAAGAATACACCGCACTCGAGTCTGGAAGTGGAATCCAGGTATTAGACAGTCAATCTAGTAGACAGCTTATAGAGCAACTTGAACAAACAGAACCCTCTAATAAATCACCACCTAGATTAACCCGCTCAAAAACAAAAAACATAAGAAAAAGGCACAAATGCTTTTTGACCCTAGGCCTAGCCAGTTGAAGAAATATTATGATAAGAAAGCCGTATATTTACATAAGGGTAAGATTTATAAACAATGTCCAATTCTGATTGAAGGCAACGATGATCACAGTAGACTGGATAAATCTAATCCAGACTCTGACTCTGAATCGGGCACCAGACCATCAGATGGAGAGAATATTCCAGTTAAGAGAAGTCCCAAATCCAGCCCATGCTAGGGATGCAGGGCAACCGGCCACAGTAGTAGTGCCTAGGGCGTGGTCGGCAGTTGATTTTCAAGCCATTACCAAATCACTTCCGCCTATTCGCAATAACCCAGCAAAGTTTCAACGAGTGCTGGCAGGACATATCTGCTTGCAAAATCCTACCATAGAAGAGGTTAGAGCTGTCCTACAGTACGCTGTACCAGCCGATCTTATGAAACGTATCTGGGATCATGCTAATGTTCCTACACCAATACCAAAACACAACACGCAAGGGGAAAATGGATTTGAAATGGTTAGACAATGTATAGTTGATTCTATTACTGTAATTGTACCACCTACCCCCAAATGGTCAAAAATCAAATCAATCATACAGAAAGAGGATGAGCCTATAGACAAATACTTACATCGACTCACTGATGCATTTGAGGCATATTCTGGGTACCCTGAACCCACCGAAGGACCAGCACAAAGCGGATTGTCAGCCGCCTTTGTGGATAGGCTACGCCCTCAAGTAAGGGACAAATTAAAAGAAGTGCGTTTAAACTGGCCAAGTTTAGGCCTGCATGAGTTAGTCCAACAGGTACAATACCTCTCTGACCATTTAGCTAAAGAGCAGAAGGATTTACAGTAGAAATTAGCAAAAGCACAAATACAAATGTATAATGTTTTTGGTCAACGGGGTAGGGGAAGAGGAAGGGGTGGACGCCAAGGACCCGGGAATCAGAATAGACAAAATTGGCAGAGCACACAGTCGGCTCCACCCCAAAATTTTACTAATCAGACGGAATGTTTCAACTGTGGCCAATCAGGCCATTGGAAAAACGAATGCCCATATTTGGCTGAGCAACCAGCACCGTACATTGATATGACATAACAATGGAATTCTACTTGGACACCGTCCAATCGGCAGCAACCTCAATGAAGGTTCCCTGAACAGAAGCAACAGCAATTATGTCCTTTCATTCCTGTGGATCAGAATGGACTGCATGTAATGTTACTAGTTAAGAATAAACCCTACCCATGTTTAATTGATACCGGAGCAACTAAATCCATGTTAGCTGGCAAAGCAGCCATGACTGTTCCCCTCTCTGAAAAATAACTAGAGGAGTGGGCGTCTCTGGTATACCTATCGAATACTCTGAAAAGTACCGTTTTGTACCTACCATAAATGTAGATGTTCGAGTGTTCACCCTGCTGCAGTCATCACACTTGGGTTATACTGCCATCAGGCGGTCCCGCAGTCGGCCCGAATTCCAAAGTCTTGGTCCGGCGTCGGTTGCTGTCACTTCTTCCCTGACGTCAGTGCACCAGGGGTATATAAAAGGCATTCAACGCCATTTTCTTGCCCCAGATGTCAGGTGCCCCCAAAAGGTAGGCAAAAAAAAAAAAAAAAAATATATATATATATATATATATATATATATATATATATATATATATATATATATATATCACACACATATATATACACACACACACACACACACACACACACACACATATGGCTATATAAAAATAAAAAAAAAAACCTTAGGTACAAGCAAATACACCACAGAGGTAGAATAGGATAAAGTGGTAGAGATAAGTTCAGCTAGTTCAGAGGGGATGGAGGGAGGGTAACCTGGACTGCAGCAGGGTGAACACTCAAACTCCCAAAGCTAAGGAGGGGAGGTGGAGTCAAACAGGGTTAGAGGAAGCTAGTAGGCCCTGCAAAACAGCCGTGGCAAAACCAGCTCTAGCCATAGAGTAAAGAGGTAAGTGATAGTGTTTGGTGAAGGTGCGCACTGAACTCCAAGTAGCAGCTTCCAGAATGTCCTTGGTTGGCATTCCCCTGAGAAAGGCTGCTAATGTAGCTGTAGCCCTGGTGGAGTGGGACCTAATGTTAGCAGGTACTTGTTTCCCATGATGTGTGTAGCAGAAATGTATGCAATGTCCTATCCATTTAGAAATGGTCTGTTTTGAGATAGCTTTTCCTTGTGATCCTGTAGCATAGGCTACAAAGAGCTGGTCAGTTTTTCTGAAAGCCTTAGTTTTATCGAAGTAGTAACGTAATTGCCTGTGAATGTCCAAAGAGTGCAGGAGTCTTCCTCCTTTGTTCTGGGGATTTGGGAAGAAGGTGGGCAAGTGAATGGTTTGGTTTAAGGCCACACTGGATACCACCTTTGGCATAAAGGAAGGATTAGTTCGTAGAGAAACTCTGTCTTGATGAAAAATGAGGAAAGGTTCCACTGCCAATAATGCCTGTAACTCTGAGACTCTTCTAGCTGAGGTTATTGCTAGTAGTAGGGCAGTTTTCCATGAAAGAAATTTTAAATCAGTTGAAAAAGCTGGTTCAAAGGGCGGCAGTGTAAGCTTTTCCAGGACAAAGTTGAGATCCCAAGTAGGTGTTGGAGCTCTCCTTGGTGATCTTAAGTTCTTAGCCCCTCTGAGCTACTATCTTAGGAGTGGATGTGAAAATAAGGGAGGATCCGTGCTGTAATGAGCTGAAATTGCTGAGGCATGGATCTTAATAGATGAAAAGGAAAGTCCTTTGTGTAACATCTCAGTTAAATACTGTAGAATCTGAGGAATGTTCGGCTCCAGGGGATTTAGGCCTTTAGCCTGGTTCCAGGCGCAAAATCTTTTCCATTTGTCTGAATAGCTTTTCCTGGTGCTGGGCCTCCTGGCATCCAGAATGACATCCATAACAGCTTTGGATAAAGGTGTTGGCTGATTGTTTAGGTAATTTGCCATGCAGCAAGGTTTAAAGTCTTGAGCTGGCTGTGTAGAATCAGATTGTCTCGCTGGGTGAGCAGGTGAGGAATTTATGGCAAAATCCATGGTGGGCCCTGGGCCATGTTCCTTAAAATTGGATACCAATGTTGGCATGGCCAGTCTGGTGCAACGAGAATCATTTGTGGCATCTCTAATCTGACTTTCAGCAGTACCTTTGCTAGAAGAGGCAGTGGAGGGAAGGCATACACTGTTAATGTTTTCCAACTGAATGAGAGGGCGTCCACTTTCCAAGCTAGTGGATGGAAGGTCCTTGTGCAAAATTTTTGAAGTTGGTGGTTGTGGGGGCTTGCAAACAGATCTATGTCTGGGCGTCCCCATTTTTGAGCTCTCATTGCAAATTGTGGATCTAGTTTCCATTCGTGTGGATCCATGATGTTTCTGCTTAGGTCGTCTGCCAATGTGTTTTTCTTTCCTGGTAGGAATTGTGCTTGTAATTGAACCTGGTAAGACAGTGCAGTGTTCCACAAGGTCATTGCTTGCCTGCATAGAGGGTAGGAATGTGTGCCCCCTTGCTTGTTTATGTACCACATAACTGTGGTGTTGTCTTGTCCTTATTAGTAGTTGTCCTGGGTGTAGAAGGTCCTTGAAAGCTGTTAGGGCATTCCGCACTGCTAGCATTTCTTTTTGATTGATATGCAGATGTCTCTGATCTGTAGTCCATTTGCCTTGAATGCACTGTCCTGCCATGTGTGCTCCCCAGGCATAGTCCGATACATCCGTTGTCATAGTTTGCCTGGCTGTGGGTAAGGTGAAAGGCTGACCCTTGTTGAGGTGACATGCCTGTGCCCACCATAGAAACTCCTGTTGAAGGCAGGGAAGGAGTGGAATTATTGTTTCCAAGCTGTGGCTATACTGAGTCCATACACTTTTCAGGTACCATTGTAATTTCCTCATATGCAGTTTTTCAAATGGTATTAGTAGTATGCAAGATGCCATGAATCCCAAGGCCTGCAGAATTTTTCTTGCAGGGAGTTGGGTCTTTGTTGCCATTATTTTGAAATATTGAAACAGCTGTCGTTTGTCTGGCGTGAGATAAGCCATCTGGGCCGTTGTATTCAAGCTGGCACCCAGGAATATTATGCTTTGTGAGGGCACTAGTTTTGATTTCTTTTCGTTTACTGTGTACCCTAGGCAACTTAAAATGTGTTTGACAAATGCCAGATGCTGTACAAGAATGTCCTTGCTTTCTGCTTGAATAAGACAGTCGTCCAGGTATGGGTATATTTGAATTCCTCTTTGTCTGCAGTATGCAATTGCTGGTGCCAGGCATTTTGTGAAGACCCTGGGTGCAGTAGATAAGCCAAAGGGCAGTGCAGAGAATTGATAATGCGTTGAACCTGCAATGAAACGGAGGTATCTTCTGCAATTTTGTCTGATAGGGACATGCAGGTATGTCTCCTTGAGGTCCAAAGTGACTAGCCAAGCATTCTTGCCCAGCATGGGAAGAAGCTGCTGTAGTGTTAGCATCTTGAATTTTGGCACTTGCAGAAAGGTGTTCAGAATTGAAAGATCCAGAATGTGTCTCCATGCTTTGTCCTTTCTTGGAACTAGGAAGAGTCTTGAGTAAAATCCTTGTCCTTGCTCCTGTGTAGGTACATGTTGAATGGCTCTCATGTTCATGAGGGCTGTAATTTGTCTTTGTGCCTCTCTCTGCCCATTGATTTGGTGGCAGGTTTGATTCCTTTGATCCTTGGTAAGGTTAAGAAAGTGGAATCTGTATCCTTGAGAGACAATGTTTAGAACCCATTTGTCTTTTGTGATGATGTGCCAGTTGTCTGCAAAAAATGCTAGTTTTCCTCCCAAGGGTGTTGCCAGGAGAGATCTGCTTGGTAGTTTGAGGATAGAGTCATTGTGTCTGCCTTATTCTAGCTTGGGGCCTGTCTTCCCCTCCTTTCTGGGTAGCAGAACCCCATTGGCAAGGTTTGTAAGGGCCCTGTGACTGACCTCTTCCCCTTGGGCATCTGTATTTGCCCCTCTGTGATCTGTCTGAAGCTGGAAAGGACCAATTTTTTTGTTGGCCAATTTCTGCTGAAGCGAGGAGGTTGTACCTGCAAGAAATCCTTTACCGTTTGCATAGATTTAGCCTTATCCTCCATTTTCTTTAAAACCTCTTCTGCTTTGACACCAAATAATACATCTTGTTGTAAAGGTGCATCTAATAATTTTGCTTTAACATGGTCAGGAAGGGTTTGCTCTTTTAACCAAGCATGTCTACGAATGGCAGAGCCAGTAACAGCTGCTCTACAGGATGCTTCCAATGAATCAAATCCGCATTGTAAAGTATGCTTACCCACCTGTTCAGCTGCATGCAACAGATCCTGCATTTCCTTGAATTCAGGCTGTTCTGAATGTGTGCTCATTTTTTGTTTTAACTGAGACATCAGGAATTGTTGATATTTCAACATGTGAAACTGGAAATTTAATGCTCTCATAGCCAGAGATGCAGAGGTGTATATTTTCTTTCCCCATCGATCTAGGGCTCTGGAATCTCTTTCAGAGGGCACAGGATTTTTAGCCATAGAAGCTTTTGCTCCCTTAGGACCCTGGGATATGGTTTCTGGGTCAGCTATAGGACTTTTATAAAGGAATTTGTGAGAGTCAGGTACTCTGTAGTATCCGTCTGGTTTGGCTGGAGCAGGAGGTAGACAGTCTGGATTTAAACTAGACTCCAAGTAGACATCATCCACAATATCTAAAACAGGAGGGATAGCAAGAGGTCTGTGCTGGGGTAATAAAAGGAACTCTCGTAGCCTTTTCTTAGAATCTGAGTAATCCTGGCCTTCCCAGTGGAAATGTTCCCTCATGGTATGTAATGTTTCCCCAAAGGAGTAGTCTTCAGGGGAGATGCTGAGGGAATAGAGTCTTCAGCATCAGAATCCTCATAAGGTGGAAAAGTGTAATCCTGTTCCTCAGAAGAATCTGAAGAGAGGGAAACCTGGTCAGAGGATGCATAATCCTCCTCTTGTCTTGGCCTTTTATCAGGAGGGGGATGGGAACCCCTGATAAGGGTAATTAAATCTTCAGCCATCTTAAGCATCTGTTTCTTAGGCATGGGGCCTTGACCTGTAGACTGATGAACAGTTTTCTTAGGCTTTAAAGGAGTTTTAAGCTTAGCATAAGATTTAATGGTGAGTGTAGTCTGTCAGAAGACACCTGCAACCGAAGGTGTTTCCTCTGCACCGGTGTCTAATTCTGCTCTGGTGTTGGTAGATGGCTGTGTTGGCCTAGTAGACTTCACTTGGAGTTGGCAGCTGTCTGGGGTTCCAGCTCTGCAGTCGTCAGGGGCTGCGTAGGCGCCTCACTGAAAACTGGAGAACTGGCGACAGGCCCAGCTGAGGCCCCGGGGTCTGGCTTATTCCTAGGCTGCCTGTCCTTATCCTTGCGTTTTTTATTAATTGCGGTCATCGACTGCTCAGACGGCATGATATAATTAAATTTCCTACCAAAATAATGCCGTGCGAAGTCAAAACGGCATTTGATAGTGCGTTTATTAAACCTAGCGCAAAACTGACAACCTGTGACGTCATGGTGTGGGTCTAGGCAAGGAATACAATAGGAATGGAAGTCCTTATGAGGTATTTGTTTCCCACAAGAAATACAATTAACTTTTTCTGACATCGGACTGAGGCAAGAAAATGTTCTCCAACAGGGCACTTAGCTTTATTGAAGACTTCGGACTGCAATTCAAATCGAAAATCTCAGGTGTCGGCCAACAGGCACTTGCGAACTGATTCTGCTTCGGGCACCGCGTTGCAAGAAAGACTGAAGAAAATGGCGTTGGATGCCTCTTATATACCCCTGGTGCACTGACGTCGGGGAAGAAGTGACAGCAACCGACGCCAGACCAAGACTTTGGAATTCGGGCCGACTGCGGGACTGCCTGATGGCAGGATAACCCAACTGTGATGACTGCAGCAGGGTAACACGAACATCTATTCCAGTCCCAGTTATCTTGGGACCCCCTACAGGATAATCATGCATTCCTAGTAGGACCTTCAGCACCGTTAAACCTTTTAGGGAGGGATTTGCTTTGCAAAATGGGGGCTACCATTTTTTGCACAGCAGATGGGAGTTCATCTCCAAGTACCTTTAGACCAACAAGATAGTACCCTAGCAGCCCTGGATGACTCAGCCATTTTACAGATGATGTACACCCAGCCACATTCTGGCAGAGATGAATGTTTACATTCCCTACCCTCTCACTTGTGGACTACTCATGACAATGATGTCAGATTTTTGCCCTCAGCTACTCCTGTTAAAATAACCCTACGACCGGGAGCAAAGTTACCACGAGTGCCTCAATACTCTTTGACGAATGAGGCTATCACTGGTATTGCCCCTGTTATTTCTGCATTAGAACGACAAGGGATCATAGTACCTACTATAAGTCCATGTAATACCCAATATTGCCAGTGAAGAAACCCGGAAAACAAGTTTATAGATTTGTTCAAGACTTGCAGAAAGTTAATAAAGCTGTTTTACCAGTCTTCCCGATTGTACCAAACCCAGCTACTATCCTAAGCTGTATCCCACCTAACGCACAATGTTTCACGGTGATAGATATCTCGTCAGCTTTTTTCTCTATTCCAGTACATCCTGTTAGTCAGTATTTATTTGCATTTGCATTTACATATAAGGGCCAACATTATACTTGGACTCGTTTGATGCAAGGATATGTAGAATCCCCAACCTTATTCTCTAGAGAGATGCACAGACAGTTACAGGATCTCAGACTACCGTCACGTTCTGTTCTAGTTCAATATGTGGACGATATCCTGATAGCTTCACCGGACTGTGATTCATGTAGGGAAGATTCCTTTTTGGTGTTGAATTTTTTAGCTGCACGCAGATTCAAAGTAAATAAATCCAAATTACAATTTTGTCAGGACAAGGTGCAATATTTGGGACATATCATCTTAATGGGTTCTTGACAAATACTCCCGAATCGCATAATTTCTATTCAAAAATCCCCAAGACCTGTAACAGAGACAACTTCGAGGATTCCTAGGCCTAGCGGGATATTGTAGACAATAGGTACCTAATTTTTCAGAACTTTCAGCTCCACTATTACAACTTTTAAAGAAAGAAATCACAGACCGTTTACCTTGGATGTCACACCATGAGGACGCTTTTCAGGCTATAAAGACAGCCTTAGTAAATCCTCCAGCACTAGGATTGCCTGATTATTCAAAACCATTTATTTTCTTTTGCTGTGAATGAAACAAAACTGCCTTGGGTCTCCTGGCCCAGCAATGCACTGGAGGCTACCAGCCTATTTCTTATTATAGCACAAAACTAGATCCGGTTGCCTCTGGTTACCCAGCTTGCTTGCGAGCAGTGGCAGCTGCTGCTATGTTGATTGATATGGCAGCTCCACTGACTCTGGGACACCAAACAATTTTAGCAGCCCCCCATGCAGTTCAGGCATTACTGTTTATTTATTTAAATTTGTTGACCGGGAGTGTCCGACTGGACGTAGGTCCATTTTCAGCGGAGGCCCGGGGAGAAAAGCTCCACAGTAAAATAAACAGACAGCAGTTACATTGGATTACATAGCGACTAACAATTTAACATAGCAATTACTTACAACATATTTACAGATGAAGAACATAGTACAGCAGTAGACAACTAGAATCTTTATCTGTGAAGTACATAACAGACATTAACAAATGTTACAATGAGAAGTTCCTGCTGTATAATAAGTACTAGGCTTATGAGCATCTGAGCTTGCTATAATCAAGGTAGTTAGTGGAGTGGAAAGAAAGGCAGTGGTTGGATGGGGTGGATGATATTAGAGTGGGAGTTGTAAGGGCATAGCCAGCATGTTTTTAGGTGCGCTTTTAGTAAAAGTTTTGAAGTGGGTGCATGATGGTACGGAGGTAATTGTGGGTGGGAGTGAGTTCCATAATTTGTCTATGGCGCAAGAGAATAGTGCTTCACCAGCAGAGTTATTGGGTTTAGTGATCTGCAAGTGATTTTTGTTGCTGGATCTTAGTGGTCTGGTGGTGCGATAGGGTTGGAGTAGATTCTGGAGGGATGGGACATTTAGTGGATGGTTTACTAGTTTGTGGGTGAGTGAGAGTTGATACCACTGAAGGAGGTGAGGGAGTTCAAGCCAGCCCAGTTCAGCAAGTGAGAGACAGTGGTGACTACGGTAGGATGCCCCTGTGGCGAATTTGGCGATTTTGTTGTAGCAAGTCTCTAGCTTGTTTAGATTACATTGCCTTAGGTTGGTATATATTGGAGAGGCATAAAGTAGGGTGGAGATAAGGTGGGAATTTGCTACTGAAATCTTTGCTGCTTTGGTGAGAAATTGCTTATTTCTGTATAATGCTCCTAGTTTTTTGTGGACTTTTTTTATGGTCATGGATATGTGAATGTCAAATTTTAGTTTATTGTCTATTTCCACTCCTAGCAATTTGGTGTGTTCAGTTGGGTATATAGCGGTGTTGTCTTTTGCTGTGATGTTAAAGTGAGAGTTATTTTGAGTATGTTTGGTGGGTTGGAAGAGTAGTAGTTTAGTTTTGTTTGGGTTGAGTATTAATTGGGCATTGGATAACCATGTTTCAACAGAGGAAAAGGCTGTGTGTGTGACTTTTTGCAGTTTGGGTAGGGACTGGGCTGAGCAGATGATGGTCGAGTCATCTGCGTATTGTATGAGTGTGTGCCATGTTTGGTGGCAGAGGCTAGATTATTGGTGTAAACAGAGAAGAGTAGGGGTCCAAGGATGGATCCTTGGGGAACCCCTATGGAGACAGGTAGTTGGGGAAATATGTCATTCTGCCATACAACGGATTGTTGGCGGTCAGAAAGCTAACTCTGAAACCAGTTGGTGACTGATTGTGAGAAGGATAGGTTATTGAGGACAGAGATAAGTTGTTTGTGTGGGACCATGTCAAATGCTTTAGATAGGTCTAGGAAAGTAGCAGAGGAGAGATGGCCATTGTTTTTATGCTGAAGGATAGTGTTAGTAAAGGAGAGTAAGGCAGTGGTGGTGCTATTGTTTGGTCAGAAAACATGCTGAGTACTGGAAAGGAGATTGTTAGTAAGGAGGTAGTCTGAGACCTGAGAGTGTATGCATCTCTCTAGTATTTTGGAGAGTGGAGAGAGAATAGCTATGGGGCGGTAATTGGTTAGTTCTGTGGAGTGTCCGCCTTTGTGGAGGGGAATTATATGTGATACTTTCCACAGTGTGGGAACATAACTTTCTGACAGAGATTGATTAATCAAGATGGATACTGGGTAGGCCAGAGCATCAGCTGCGATTTGTAGGTATTCACTTGGGAGGTTGTCTGCTGCTAATTTGGTGGGTTTAAGTTTAGTTAAGAGTTTTTTTTTTTATGTTGGAGGTAGGTACAGGAGAAAAAGAGAAGGCAGTGGGGAGATTACTAGTTGAAGATGTGGGTTGGAGGGGAGGGGGGTTGTGTTGTTTAGCTAGTGATAGTATGGTTTGGGTGAAGTGTGTGTTGAATGAGGTAGCGATATTTTCTGAGGAGTGAGGGATGTTAGGAGGAGGGGTACTGACTTTACCTGGGTGGAGGATGGAGTTTATGAAGGACCAGAATTGTTTGGGGCTGTGTTGTGAGGAGTCTAGGGCAGACTGGTAGTATTGAAATTTGTCCTGTTTTATTACCTTTTTGACTCTATTGCGTAGTTCTAGGAATTTCTGTCTAGCTGAGGGGGTTTTAGTTTTGTGCCAGTGCTCCCAGGCTTTATCCCTATTTTTCATTTCTGACTTAGTGGTTTTCTGTAGCTATGGGGAGGGCTGTGCTTTGGTTATGGAAAATCTTATGGGGGCATGGTAATTAAGGATGTTCAGGAAGGTAGTATTAAAAAATTCAGCTGCATCATCTAGACTGAGGTACTTTAGAGGATGCCAGTTACATTCTTTGAGGGATGAGATGAATGTGAGTGGGTTAAAGTTTAGTTGTTTACGTATTTGACTGTAGATGACAGGTTTAGCTTGGTATAGGTATTTTTTGAGTAGGAATGTTGGGGAGTGATCACTGAGGCTATCTGATAAGCAGCCTGTTATATATGACTGGGGGCTCTTACGGACTAGTATCCAATCCAGGGTAGTGTGTTTGCTGGAGTTTTTATTTATCCTGGTTGGTGACTGGACTAGGTGGGTGAAGCCATGAAGGTGTACATGATGGGTTGGATTGTTGCCAGAACAGGATTGCCAGTCAATATTGAAATCACCTAGGATGATAGTTTCTTGGGGGAGATGGGTAGACCAGCTGAGGAGGTTTTCTAGTGGAGGGATGTTTTGGCCAGGTGGGAAGTAGCATCCAATTATGTTGATGGTTTTGTTTTGGTTAATTTTGAGGTTGGTATATATTATTTCTTCATTGCCTACTTGTGGAGCTGATGATTTTAAGATCTGGATGTTTAGATGCTGTTTAAATATTATAGCTACACCACCTCCTTTTTTGTTTAGCCGGTCTACTCTTAGTATGCTGTAACCTGTAGGGAGTATTTGCTCACTGTTAATGTGAGGTTTTAGCCAGGTTTCTGTCAGGATAACTATATCTGGGGAGTACAAGTCTATGGTGGCATGGAGTTCATGGACTGATATACTTCTAATATTTAGGATTAGTAGAAGGAAGTCACTTGGTTTTCTATTGGCTGTAATATGGGATAAGTTGTGGTTTCTAGTCGGATTATGAGGATTAGGGTTGGAGATGGTAGGGCCAGGGTTGGGGTGGATGTCTCCACTTAGGGCTAGTTTTGATATGCATGAGATTATTAGTTTTCTCAGTTTTTGAATGTGTTTGTTTAAAAGGGAAACTTTATGATTGTGCTCTGTAGGTAATAGGTATGGTGGGAGGGTTACTATGTTAAATTGTAGGGATGCTTTATGTTTGATTAATATAGTTGGTAGAATATGTGGAGGGGGTGCATAGGGACGGTTCTTGAGCTGGTGGGAGGGGAGCTGAGTGTGGGTGAGACAGGAGTGGTGGTGTGAGTAGTAGTACAGTGGTAGTGGTTGAGTGGGGGAATGAAGGAGCTTTGGTAGGATGTAAGATATGCAAGGAGATTGCATGTAGTGAGCATAGGAAAGGTATGCTTGTACATGTTAGTTGAGGAGGTGTGATAGTAGTGGGAAGATGGAGGAGGTAGTGTTGGGCTACTGGAAAGATGGGAGGGGTTTGAGTGCAATAAAGGTGGGACCACTGGGGGCGGGAGGGAATAGGGGGCAGGGTGGGGAGCGAAGCGGGTAGAGACCCTGTTAGTTGCTCGTATGAGGGGGCTGGAAATAATCACAAAGCAAAGACAAGTATGTGTTAAGAAACAATCACAATTGACCAAGGACTGCTCTGAAACCAAGTCATTTCTTAATTTCTCAGGTGGAAAAACAGGATAACCTTGTATCAGTAGGCTACTGTGGTCATAGTTTAAATTAACAAAACACACAGTATTGATCAGTTATACTGTTAAAAACCAAAACACAGTATCTCTCCAACGCACGTCTTACTAAATACGAATTGAGTTTAATCAATAATCCCTCCCTGCAAGTAATATGCTGCCCACCACTGAACCCTGCCTCTTTAATGCCGACATTGGATGGGGGCGAACCACATGATTGTGTGCTTGTAGTTAACTCTGCTCTTTCTCCTAGGTTACATTTGTATGATACTCCTTTGCAGAATCCGGATTTGATTCTTTTTGTTGATGGATCCTATTTACGAACAAACTCCAGAGAATTCCAAGCAGCTTGGTCAGTCTGTACACCGACTGAAGTTTTAAAATCAGCACGATTACCCCCAGGAACTTCCACACAGGCTGCGGAATTGGTAGCCCTATCGCATGCATGCAAAATAGCCAAGGACAAATCTGGCACTATATATACTGACTCCCGCTATGCCCATGGGGTTGTTCATGATTTTGGTATCCTATGGAAGGAACACAGATTTTTTAACTTCCTCTGGGTCTCCCGTTAAGAATCATTTTTATATAAATAACTTATTACAACATTGTTACCATTTCAAATCACTGGTGCAGCCCATCAATCCAATGACTCTTGAAACCAAAGGCAATAACTTTGATGACTGGGCTGCAAAACAGGCGGCTCTTTCACAAACTGTTCAGGGACAATTTTTGCAGCCTCTACAGTCAATAACTACTTTTGATACTACAGTGTTAAAAGCATTACAAACTGAAGCCCCAGAATCAGAAAGAAAATCATGGCTGGCCCAAGGTTGCTTTAAACGCTCTGATCTCATTTGGCAATATTCAGATGGCAGACTGGTCTGCCCACGTCCATGTTAAATTCTTTTATTAAAGCATATCACTTGCCAGCTCATGTTGGGGTACAAGCATTAATAAAACAAATCCAAAAAGATTGGTTTGCTCCAGGTCTTTCAGCTTCTATACAACATTTCTTGAGCACATGCTCCACTTGTTTACAGTACATTTCAAAGGGCACCATGGCTCCCACACAACCCATAACTAAACCATTGGGACCATTCTGCGCTTTGCAATGAGATTTTATTGAACTTCCACCTTGTACTCGTTTTAAGTATGTTTTAACTGTTGTTGATGTTTTTTCTGGGTGGTTAGAAGCCTACCCATGTGCTAAGAACGATGCTATTTCTGTTGCTAAGAAACTTTGTTATGATTTAATACCTCATTTTGCTGTTCCCTGTCAAATATATTCGGATCATGGAACACATTTTACTGCTCAACTGATTCAATTTGTAAAATGTTAGGCATCACTCTCAAGTTTCATTGTCCCTATAGACCATAAGCATCTGGCCTTATCGAACGCATGAATCAGACACTCAAAACAAGACTGGCTAAAATTACTACTGAAACAGGCTTAACTTGGGTGCAGGCACTACCTCTAGCCTTGCTTTCGATGAGAGCTCAAGCACATCCTACTAAAGGTCTTTCTCCTCATGAAATCCTCATGGGCCGCCCTATGTGAATGCCCATGACTCCACCACCACCCTTTTCTGAATATGATGAATTTGATCATAACATTCTCTTGTATTGCACTTCTCTTGTTTCTTTTTTACAGTTTCATCATCGACAGGTAGCAGCAGCTCAACAAACTCCTGATCCTTTCTTGTCCTCAGCACTACAACCAGGAGACTGGGTATATGTCAAGTCATTTTCTCGAAAAACAGCTCTTCAACCACAGTGGAATGGTCCATTCCTGGTTTTACTGACCACTTCTTCAACAGTTCGGCTACAAGGCTCACCCACCTGCATTCATATATCACATGTCAAGAAGGTAATTCCGTCTGAAGATCAGCAACCTCTACGTTTAGTTGATCCAGATTCTCCACCTATTGCTACTCACAGTCATACTGTACCAGTGCCTGAAAATGAAACTCCTCGGGCACAACCAACATTTCCGCAAAAATACTGCACAACAATTTTGGTGCTTCTTCCTGTTTTGCTATTTTTACTGTGGCCATTCCTATTTTCTGCTTCCTTAACTACTCATACCAAACGAGGTGTATGGCATCCACCTTTCAACACTTATCAAGCAATCAAGTACGCATATGCATCATCCCTCAATGTCTCAGACTGTTGGGTCTGCACAGCTATTCCTACTGTTCATGGGGGATTGATGCTAAATATAGACCCTTTAGGAATTAAAGAAACCTGGACAAATTTGATCTACGATGCATCAAATGTCATTTCAAAAGACAAAATAGCATTACAGTTGTTCCTCCGTCAAAATGGAACTGTGTGTTTTCAAAAACTTGGTAAAACCAGAGTTGGGTGGAGCCACTTTAACAAAACAGTGGTATATAACTGCACTATGGACAATTTGGGCTGTGTAATGGACTTTTCACCTGTAAAAAGACTTGTTAAGGACTCTATAGCTAACTTTTCCCAGAAAATAGAAACCGTTTATTCGAAGATATTCCAAGGACTGCAGGACACCGGGGATCGTTTTAAGCCTATCAACATCACCATTAAAGTAGAGAATTGTTATTTTGTGTGTGGAAGAAAAGCATATAAATGTCTACCAGGAGACTGGTCTGGTAGCCGTTTCTTGGGCTATCTGGTTCCAGCTATTCGGCATGTATCTGCATTACCTAAAGGAAAGATTCAAAATGTTCGAGAGGTTAAAAAGCCTGCTAATCCTTTAGGTCGCATTGATGCTTCTTGGATCTATCATCATGATTTAGCCCATGTTAGTACCAAAGGACTTTCCCATATGGACTTGGGTGATGATGTCATATCATGGGCTGGTATAATTCCGTCATACGGAGCAGTAAAATCAATTTGGGAACTGAGAAAACTATCTAAATTACTTGAGATACTAAGCAATGCTACATTTTCTGCTTTAGAATTAGTGACTGATGAATTGACTGCTATGAGGGCTGTAGTACTTCAAAATCGCATGGCCCTCGATTTCACCCTTGCAGCGAAAGGAGGAACTTGTGCTTTAATCCAGGAGGAATGCTGTATGTTTATCCCTGATAATCAGCACAAAATTGAAAGTCAACTTGAACTGATGCAAAGAATTTCTGAACTTTCAAAGGCCAAGGAGGCCGATGCTTCAACGTGGGCATGGTTAACCAACCTATTCTCAGGTTGGGGAGGTGGACTGTTGAAGTTGATTTCATTAATTGCAGTATTAGCAATTGTTGCTTTTCTTGTCTTATTGATAATCAAAGTACTGATCTTGAAATTAATGTCTTCAAAAACTGTGAAAAAAGTGCCTAATTTTTATATGCCTGCAACTATGAATGTAGATGATAAAATGACAATGTCCTCACATAATGAAAAGACCAGTAGCATGGTTATGTGAGATTTGGGGCAAATGTATGATAGGTTAAGTGATGATGCTTACACAGCATCAAATGGGGGATTGTAAAATATGAACAGTCAAAGCATGTGTTTGAGGGAATTGAGTATGTGACAGTCTGTATGTATTAAAACATATTGTTTACTATGAACTTTAAGTGAACTCTGAGCAACGAGAAAATGCTTAAAAGCAAGAATCTGCCTGAGCAGAAAACCCATCTGTGATTACTGCAGCTGTATGCACGATGAACATCGTATTGTTTACTATGAACTTTGAGTGAACTCTGAGCAACGAGAAAATGCTTAAAGGCAAGAATCTGCCTGAAAGCAGGAAATGTGCCTTATATGGAAATACATCCGCTTTTCCTTTTCTTGCCTAGAGATGTGAATTGTCTTATGTTTACGGGTAAACCTTTGATTGGTTAATTGCCCGGTATGACGGTCTAATTGGTTAATTTCTTTTTTTGTCTTGTCAGCAATATCACCAGTATATGAGCTTGTTTATTCTTTTGTTCTGGGAGTCTTCCTGGTGCTTTCTATGAGGCTCCCGCACGTGTGTACTGTAGTTAATAAAAGCCACTGAAACAGAGAAAGAACTGTATCTGTCTTCGTTTTGAATTCTGAAACGTAACAATACACATATATACATACATACACACAAGCAAATGATGATCTCAGTACCAAACAATAGCCCGCACTTTATCTCAAGTAACATATCTCCTTGTTAAACTTACACTATACAATTATATGCCAATGCGATTATTAATTTTGACCTTATTGTCAGTGAGATTACCTCCATTATATTAAGACAGTGTTTGACTAACAGATGCCTTATCTTCACTTTTACTTCACTAAGCTTATCTTACTCAAACTGTACAACTTTATTCAAACAAAATATGTTATTTAAACAAGTGTGCAACTGATATCAATTGGCATTTCTGCATGTGCCTTATGAACCTGGCCTGTGGCTAAAAAGGGTCTTTGTACGAGCTCACTCACCTGGTTATCAAACCACAAATAAAGCCCTCAGCACATGAGCAAAATCAAATGCATTTGTCTAAGTGTATATTTTTAAGTCTAATCCATCCTTTCTAATAAAAGCTGTTGCTTGTTTACTATGCATACTTTTTTTTTCTGGGTAAGTAATTTCTTTATTAGAGTTCTTAACAGCTTCTTTTCTCAACTTTCAAAAATTATATACAATGCCAATAAAGGAGGAGCTGATGTAACATCAACAGAACTTGCTGGACAGACAGACTTGTCTCACACAGGTTGCCCCACCTTTGTTTAACACGGACAGGAAGCTTGTCCCAAAGTCCATCATTGGCCCTATTTAAGCACAATTTAGATGATTGGATGAGTAATCGGAAATTCACCCCAGGGGCTCCACCTGTGTCCCACTTGGAAAGGGGCAACAGGTGCTGATTTTAGTGTCTGCTTGAACCAGACACTCTTGGGAACACGGGTTGAACTTGGCTAGGCTTGTATGGACCCTGGGGTTGTTAGCCTGGTAACCTTCTATGATCCTGAAAATTGTAACTGTCTGAATAAAACACAAACCGAAATGAAGCAGCAAGAGTTCTAAATAGCCATTTCCACAGTAGTTTTTTCAAGCACATACAGTAAGCTGTACACATTTTTCAGCAAGCAAGATATACTTTCTATATGGGACTAAAATGCTATAAATCCATGGATACATAAATCAAGTAATTATAAACTGCTTCAGGGATACTGGTTAACAAGACTAATCAACCCAAACTCTATTCTAAACCCCACCCTGACGTACAGTTATTTCATCTGTTTCTGCTATACATGTGTATATGTAATGTATAAACAGTAGTCTTGCAAAGGTTTCTCAGCACCAGATAACCCTCATGAAAAACAAATAAGTGCAGGGAAGACAGTCACAAGAATTTCTGAAGCTATACATCAGCTGTGGGGCTCCAATGTGGCCATTAATTCATGACTTTTACTTCATAGTGTAGTGTTAACAGTTCCCCAGGCATACTTGACATATGCCCTCCCATTAGCATATATTCAAATATTAAGGATGCAGCACATACATTAGAACAATTACATTAAAAGCCTTTAATTGGACAGCTAAGAACATAATAAGCATACATAACTCTAAACACAGTTGTCTTGTTTGATGGCTCACTAATACCATTTAAATTTCATTTACATATTTGATGGTGGGACATCCAGTACCCTTGTGCTAGTCAAAATGTCGCCCTATTAATTCACTATAAATTAAAAGGTGGATGGAAGTCTACTGGATTATATTGGTTGGAAAACTGACAATTACATAAACATCAGACTATAAGGAATATACTTGAGATAGCGTTGGAGAATGTTAAATGCAGAATGGCCCAACTGGATGAGGCTGTGAATACTGTTTAATTCAGGACATACAAACCATAATACACTTTACAGAAAATTATGTTAATCCTTTTATCTGGGAGACCAGTACTCTGCACAGACTGACAATGTCCATGAAGTGGGGGCCACAGATTGTCATACTGCTTCTGCCCATTTCTACACAGTCACATATTCTGACCACCATAAAGAAGGCCATGGCCGAAAACAACTTCCATTCAATAGATGAACACTTTTGCATTTTGCAAGAACAGAAAACTGTAAAGGGTGCAATCAATCATTGGTGGCAACTTCAGAGGTCAAGGTGTAGATCAGACTGAAGGACCAACACAAAGGTCATCTGCAGAGCTATTTTTCTACTCCTGTGCAGCTTCCCTGCAGCACATTATACTGCCCACCTCCTCCCATAGACAGACTTTCCTACTTGCTCGCTTTGGGGACAGTGACACTTCATATCACTAGACAGGCTAGAGTAGCCAAAGGTGAAGCTAGGGAGCCAGAAAATGAGATGTATTGAAGTGTAGTAACGACAATGCTGGACATTTACCAGTATATAAATGCAACAGAATCTCTACAGTTCTCAGCAGAGAGAGAATCCCTGGACTGCAAATTTTGCAAACAATGTGTCAGTCCAGGGGGAGCCTATTCCAGCCTCTAGTAATCCCTCTTCACAAACCTGACAATGTGGGGTACAAATCCAAAGCAGAAGGACTCGTAAACTAATCAACAACTAAGCAAGACACAGGCAAGCAATATATTTGAAGATTTAAGGAACATGAAATTTAAAAGCATCACAGACTACAGGATACTAGTTAACTTTACACAACTTTCAAAATCTGGGAATACAGCCTACCCCACCTTGTGAAAACATCCCACCAGTTAGCAGTAACCTACACGACAGGACAAAGCAAAATCGGGCAGAATTTTTTGAGCTGTAGATATTAAGACAAGTAAAAACAGGTGGCAAACAGTTATACTTAAATTTGCTAAACTCATGTGTATGAAGAATGAGCAGACATACACTCCAGTTATGGTATGGATTGTACTATTTTTTCCTTCTGTCTCATTAAACCAGATACTGTCTAGTAAAAAACTGAAGTAGAAGACATTCTTTCACTCTTTCAGCACTAAAATGGGCTGAATTTCATTATGTATTATCTATTCCTTTGAAATAATGTCAAATATCTTGAAAAAATTATAAATGTAAACATCTCAATAGGAAGAAAAATGGCCACAGTTAAAAATCTCGATACTGCTGTTTGGATACATCGATAAAAACTATGCATCCTATACTCATTTTGTCACAGCAGATCAATACTTCATATTCAGCTATGAGATAAATGTCCAAATGAAGCAGTGTGTCCACCACGTTAGTTAATGTACAACAGAATTCAGAGGCTCTGCTCGAATGCTTCCCAGATCGAGGGCAGAATCTGTTTCATCATCTATTTCTCCAACTACAGCACTGAAAAAGAGAAACAGAATATTGATTCTTTCTAAATCTAAATAAACATTAAGAACTTAGTGCACAAATGTTGACAAGATTATTCTTGATGTTTCCAGAACAACGTGAGATTTACATTAGAAATTTTTTTCCTATATGTTGACTTCTAAATGATTAATGCACATTTTACACTAATTCCTGAAGTTATTCTTCATGCACGAGCAATCTTTAATTACAAGGGCTTATTGAAAAGGACATGCAAGAAGCCTGGCACTGTCTCACTGCCCTGAGCGGGGCACTAGTAAAGCCTTCATCCACATCTGAATGATGATGCAATTTACTGCACAAGATGGAAAGTATTTGCTGCCAGTTACTTCAGCTATAGGAAACTCATGGTCCCTGACAAAAAAGCATTCCATCTTTTCTTTAAATTCTATAAAGAACTGGGAAAAATGCTTACTCTTACTCATAACACTTTCTCTCACCATACTTACTGCTAGCATGACTGTGATATTGGAGGGTGCATGTTATATCGTAGGAAAAGACCCCCATTCACTATGTCTTTTTTTTTTTAAAACAAGAAACATCATTACTGAATTACCATTTATGACACAGGCAATCATAATTTTATATAAATGAAAACAAACCATATTGCCATATTACATCACATATAATCTTCTATACAGTCATAGTCAATCGAACATTACACAGCCTACTCAATTCCAGCCTTCCCTTGAACCTCATTCCTCTTCCAAAAGTGGTTGGCATAATTGTTAAGGTGTTTACCTTACAGACATAAGGTGCAGGGTTTGATTCTCACATAGGGTAACTGGCTAAGCTTAAAATGATCTGAGAGCAGTTAGCCTAGTACTAACTTATGATCCTATTCTGCATGTACTGTTCCCACAAATCTCAACCTATTTTTTATATGTAATCTGCTCTTTCCCTTTTCAAAAGATCCCACTTCCACTTCTTTTATTTCTGTTACTATATTCACTATTTCTAGTATGGTTGGCTTACACTGACTTTCATTTTCTAGTAACTACTGTTTGGGAAGTCATCAGCATTAAACTCAGCAAGGCCTTGCTATGTCTAGGCAATTCCAACTCTGTATCACAGCTCAAAATAATTTGCTTAGTTACACCAATTTGCTCACCCAATGAATTCTGCAGGAAATTTTTTCAAGTCTGCCAACTCATTACACTCCTCAAAAATATGTTCACAATTACCTCTTTCTTCCCCATCACACCTTCAACATTTTCAATCTGAGAAAAATTCTTTGGAGTACTGGGGTATAAAAAATACCTATGCAAATGCAAAAATCCTAAATTTTCTAGACTTTGAAGCATATATGGGAGCCATAAATATATTCTCCCATTGTTTCTTTATGAATTCTTAGTTAGCCTCTCTTCCCGATCCTTTCTAACCTCCTCTTGAGTCCAATAGTTATCATGCAATACGAGGGGGTGCTGAAAAGTTCTAAGCCCAACCAACTTTCTAAATTCTGAGCATTATTTTGCCTCTGTAGCTAAAAAGAGGGTTATTTCATCTTGTAAAGTGCCAATTTGAAGAAATGTAATGCTATGTTATGACATTTGTTCAGATCATTGATTGAATCATGTCAATGAAAAAAGTGTGGAATTCTGAGCCGTTATGAAGTTCTATTCCTGCAGAAGAAAACTCCAAAAGGAAATCCATGAATGTATGATGCAACCATTGACTGCCAAGTATCCTTCTTACTCAACTGTGAAGAAGTGGTGTGCAAACTTTCAGTGTGGAGATTGAGACTGAAGATGCAGCACAGTCTGGGAGGCCTCAAACTGTGCCAACTGCCGAAATTGCTGACCATGTCCATGACCTGCTTTTGGTAGATCGGTGAGTATTGGCTAAAACAATTGCTGAGACACTACAGATATCCAGGGAACAAGTTGGGTTTATAATCCACGAACAGCTGGGTATGCAGAAGTTGTCAGCCAAGTGAGTGTTCAAATGTCTGAATGTCAATGAGAAAAGACGTCGAGTGGACACTTCCAAGTTGATTTTGTGGCATTTTCATCAAGCTGGTGCCAACTTTTTGAAACGACTAGTTACTGTTAATGAAACATGGTTACACCATTATGATCCTGAGACAAAAACAACAGTCTATGCAATGGCAGCACTCAGGTTCACCAAGGCTAAAGAAGTTCAAGACCTAAAAGGTCAGCAGGAATGGTCATGGCCACAGTGTTTTGGGATCAGGAAGGTTTTGTAATGACTGACTATCTTCCAAGGGGCCAAACAGTTATTGCAGAATGCTACTGTAACTTGCCATGCCCATTAAAGGAAGCATTGAAAGAAAAAAGGAGAGGGAAGCTGTGGAAAGGAGTTTTCTTTTTCCAAGACAATGCACCTGTTCACAAGGCTGGCAAAATGGATGGTTTTACAAAATTGGCATTTGAGTTCATAGACCATGCACCCTACTCACCAGATCTTGCTCCATCTGAGTATTTCCTGTTTCCAAACCTTAAAAATAGTTTGAAAGGGTGGCAATTTTTGAGTGATTCAAAGGTGACTGCAGCAGGGGAGCAGTATTTCAGTGACCAGACTTCAGACTTTTTTTGGCAGGATTACAGAAACTTCAGACACGATGTGCCAAGTGTGTTGAACTGTGGGGTGAATATGTTGAGTAGCTTGCAAGTTACATGGCTCCACGTTGTTCTCTTCTAGGTCGGGCTTAGAACTTTTCAGCATCCCCTTGTATTTTATATCCCCTACTAATTATCCCTTTTTTAACAACAGCTTCTGCTCTACATTCTTCTAAAATCTCTAGCTGTGCTTGCCTTTCATTTAGAGTATAGCCAAAGAGAAAGGAACAGGGGAATCCTATCAATCCTTAATAGGGAAGGCAATCTCTAGCCTGCAGTACAGTTCTCCATGGCCTCTTCTCATTCTATCACCCTTCCCTCTCTAATCATTTGCTACCAATACCTTGGCTCCTTTGCCAGTTTTCACCAGTAAATTCCATCCCCCTCTTGCCTATTACCTCTAGTTGCAGTCATCCATAACCCATCATTATCGTTCTGGAGATGTCAAATACATCAAAGATGACAACAAACACCCTAAGAGTAGGAGGACAAAATACTAATAGATTCACATGTAGTTACTAGGCATGCAGTTCAGAAACCATTGAAGAGCCTAACCCAATTTCCTAACTGCTCCAAAGTACTGTGTGTTTAGGTGACTTGCTCAAGCTCGCACAGTAGACCAATGAAGGCTGAAGGACTCAAACCCTGTACCAGAGGAAGCAGCTCATTACCTTAACCTTCTGTGCGGACAGCCAGGGTTAAATGTTAACCCATCTATTCATGGCACCTTCCTTCCCACTGCACACCCAGCACCAATATCACAGACATTGGGATAGCAAATACTGCAACATCAAATCCCCATCTCATTGTACAGACAGGTGTCCACGTTTCTCAGGAGTAAAAGCACCACCTCATTTTAAAAGGATTATTAAACTGCAATGCAAATTTTACTACAATCACACAGAACAGATGCCTTGTGTACGCTGCTGCTGCACTAAATGTCACTTTTCAAAAAAATTAGCATTTGAAATATGCTTTTTCAAAACTTTTAGATGAGTAGAGAAAGCACAGAGATAGTCCTGGCAGGGATGTCACACTAACTGGGACGCTTATTTTCAGTCATTTTCAGTGCAGTTATCTCAGAGCGTGTATAATGAAAACTAAGGTTAATAACTGAAATTAATAATAAACAGATAAATAGCAAATATTTCTTATCTTAATACAGCACTGGCAAAAAGGCTGATGACCATGCACAATTCACTTGGGAGGGCAATGGATCTATGGGGAACCCAAAGACTGAAAAGTAACTTGTGTACAGTCTGTGCCAGAAATCATAAAGGCTGGCTGCAAAAGACTTATATGCACCATCTTGAAGAAAGTGGGGAGGGGGGTGACACAAACCTTTTCATCCCTTAAGGAAATTGACACAGTAAAAGCAGCCCCCCCCCCCCCCAAATAAAAGAGGTACACAGGCAGGAACAAAATAACACAGTTTAAACATGCAAGGCAAAAACTGCAGTGCAAGAATGAGAACATCTTTTTGACATAAGGAAGATACTTCAGTTGTCTATCATTCTAAGAAGCAGCAAGGTCAAAACAGTGTTGGAATTCAACAAAGCATGGGCCAGAAAGTAATTCTGACAAGAGAAAGGAAGGAAGACATGTTGTTTAAGAAGGATATGATGCAAGGGAATGAAAATACAAGGGAGGCTATGTAGTCCTCAGTTGTTATTCAATAGTGCAGTTCTGTGAAAAAGTCACCATAACCGCAGATGTTTGAGTAGGAAACTCTTTCAGTGGCATTTCTGACATATCAGCAACAAGCAGACATTATCCCAAATGGCCCGACAACCACAGCTCTATGGGCATATCATCAGATGCCAACTCCTACTTCAACTAGGATACACACTTAAGGTTTGGTTAAGAGTCAGTTAGACATCTTCCTTTCCTCTTTGCCAGTCAAAGTTAATGCTACACCTTGCACAGTGAACAGCCTTCCATCATAAAAAACACTAGTTGCTGGAAAGTCCATAAGTTAAGGAAAAGTGGGAAGATTCAGTTGCCTTCATTTCTATTTGAAATAATGTGAGCAAAATTAAGAACAGTTGTAGTACTGTGGGTAGATCTGAAACTGTATTTTTTTTGGGAGAGGAGGGTTAAAACTTGCATGAGCTCTGAATGAATGCATTTCTCTAGAACTTCTGAAAGAGATGACAGGGCTGCATTGGGTTTATAGTCAATAGTTTCAGTTTATAATACCACTTTACAAAGGCAGTACATATCAAGTATTTTTCCAAGCTTTACCAGAAAGGCTCATCCAGACTCTGCTACACTTTGCTGTGAAGGAAAGGTTAGTTTGCTTTTATTTTTTGTATTTTGTATATTTTAAATACTGTAGTTTGTTTTCTTTACCTTGTGTTTTACCTGCATTCTGCTTTAACAGCATATTAAAACTTCAAAAGAGACCACAGCTCTCTCTCTCTCTTCTGAGTCAGGCATAATTTTTTTTCCTGCCCTCCCACCCAGTCATAGTTGTCTTGTTAAATACCACTGTCTTTCTAGTTGCCTGCCTCTTATGTTAATCTGACCATATATCTCATTTCCTCTCTACTTTCAGTGGCTTGTGTGAGTAATCACTAAATCAAAAACCCCTCCCCTTCAACTATTTAAATTTATTGGCCATCCTACTGTATTCCATAGTACCAGAATACAAAAGTGACCACCCCTTTCAACCCATCTTGCTGTTTTAAAAATAACTCTCCACTAAACCTTAACTTTTTAAACAGGTAAATCTGAAGTTACCGACTTTCACGTCTACCTTCTTTAGTGCACACTGCAGTGTGCATTTTTTTCATCTTACTTTTAAGCATCCCTTTGACTAGCACTTTCTCTAATACCTGCTGGAAAGCACTAGGAAGCCTTAAACTGATACAAGCACTCAACTCTTCTTGTTAATAAGGAGAAATTAATAGTAGGCACTAAACAGCCTATAATTGCAAAATACCTTGCTAAGGTAAGGGAAAACAGCTCCTGTACTTTACAAAAAAAAAAAAAAAAAGCATCAAACCAGGCATGTCCAAGGGTCAGCTTCCGGTGATTTTTCCTGTCCACCTGGTGAATCTGGGCATACTGGGGCAATGCAGCAATTGCCTCATGTACACAAACAACCCTCTCCTCCTACCACCCAACACTACAACCTGTGAGAGATGCACTTACATAGCCAAAATGGAAGCAAAGCTCTCTCCACCCAAGATTGTGCTAGACAGTCAAGAGGAGAAGGTCAACACCCACACTACACCTCAAGCAACACATAGCCCTTCTAAACCCACACCACCAACACCCACATATAGCAACACTAAATCCACATATGCAGAGGCCCTTAACTGTAACCTGCCCAAGCAACAAGGACCTCTGAAGCTGAAACGCAAACAAACACCAATCACAACCAAAGTGTCACATAGTTCAAAACACCTGTGTGCCACCCAGAAACAGCCCCTAAGGCAAGACAATGTACCCAACACTTTAGTCATAGGTGAGTCTATAGTCCGGCACACTGATGTCCCTCTCACCAGGTTGAACAAGGAGAAAATTACAGTCAGCTGCCTGTCGGGTGCCAGGATCCGCCACATAACGCATGCACTCCAGTCACTCCACAACAAGTACAAATATGACTCTGTCACTGTCCATGTTGGAGTGAATGACTTGAGACGTACCTCCCTGGACTACATGAAAAGAGACATGGAAGAGCTCTCAGATCATGTGGCCCAGGCAGGTATGACCCTAGCCCTGAGTAGCATCCTGCCTTCGCCCAGAATGATACCACAATATAAGGACAAAATGATTGACTTCAACAATTGGCTAAGCTTCTGGTGTTATTCAAAGGGGATCCAGTATCTGTCTGCCTGGGACGACATGATTGACAGACCACGATGCTTTGCCAGAGATGGTCTGCACCTGTCACCTCTGGGATTCAGATTACTGGCCAAGGCTCTTGCCACCCCTATAGTGCCTTTTTTAGGCAAAGTTCAAAGAACACAACCACCACCGTAACACGTACAAGCATGCAAAATCTGAAGGTAATGCTACTCAATGCTAGAAGTCTAAACCTCAAAATGCACTCTCTCGAGGCACTCCTAAAAATGGAGAACATCGATATCTGTGCAGTAACGGAGACCTGGTTCAAGGGTCCAGAGACCACCCCTGCAATACCAGGCTACAACTCTTACCACACTTTTCGGTCACCAAAGCAGGACCGAAACACTAAAGGTGGAGGAGTGTCAATATTCACCAAGGATATTCACACCACCAGGCTAGTTGCCCAACACAATGTGTCTGAAATTCTCCAGGTGCAACTAACACTAGGTAAGACTGCAATCCAAATTGTAGCTTGCTACAGATCCCCCACCATACCCCAAGATTCTCACTACACCTTTCTAAACATACTGGAAAATATTAAGATAGAACCAAACACCCTAATACTGGGTGATTTTAACTACCCTGCCATTAAATGGGAAAGCTACTCATGTACCAACACCTTTGCCCAATGGTTCTTGGAATTCATAAATTCCAACGCCCTGGATCAACTAATCTATAGTCCCACCAGGGGCTCCAATATCCTAGACCTGGTCATTACCAACATGGGAAATTGATGCTCCACACCTATGGTCACCCCCTCGTTAGTCACATCTGACCATAAGCTGATCACCCTTAACATCCACATCCCACCCCCACCCCCCAGTAAGGAAACCTCCATAAAAAACTTCTCCAAAGCCAACTTCATGCTACTCAAGTCAGAAGTGACAAACTTCATGACACCCATGCAGACGGGAGCTGAAAGTTCAACTGCTGAATCCTACACTAAGGCACTGTATGAGCACATCCACTCATGCATAAATCGTGCCATCCCAAACAGAACCAAGATGCTCTCATCCAAAAAAAAGAAGCCAATCTGGTGGTCCCCTGCCATTAACAAACTTTACAACAAAAGGAAGAAACTGCTGCAGAAAAGAGGAAAATCCCAGGATGCAAAAAACTTCCATACCAGCCTCAGTAAGAAACTGAGATCCCTCATAAAATCCTCCAAATAAAAAATAAATACGAAAATAAAATTGCCAAAGATTCCAAAGACAACAACAAGGCATTCTATAATTATGTCAAGAATCTAAATGGCAATGCACAGATCTGCTCTGAGCTAAAACAGAATGGCATTAAATATACTAATCCCAAGGATATTACCAGTATCCTGGCAGATCGATTTAGTGCCAACTTCACCCCCCTCTCACCCCCTAAATGGCCCATCTCAATACCGAAGATTGCCAAATTCCGGTAATAACGGCCACACAGGTAAAAAACGCACTCTCCAAAGCTAAGAATACAGCATCCATGGGACCAGATGACATCCCGGGCTGTGTACTACATGAACTACAATATGAACTGGCACCTCACCTAAGTGTCATGTTTAATCATAGCCTCACCTCAGGTTTCGTGCCCACTGAGTGGCGCACAGCTACAGTTATCCCACTCCAGAAGGGGGGGATCCACCTTGGATCCCGGAAACTACCATCCCATCAGTCTGACAAGCCTTATCTGCAAGGCCATGGAGTGTATTATCATGGAACTTATAAACAAAGACATTGGCAACCTTCAAACACTGGACCCCACCCAGTTTGGGTTCGTGAAGGGCCGATCTTGTCTCCTGAACTTGACTGACTTCTTCGAATCAGTCTCCAGAGCCATGGACAAGGGTAAGGTAGTCCACATAGCCTATCTAGACCTTGCCAAGGCCTTTGACACCATCCCCCACTCTGGAATCATAGATAAACTTACTAAGCTGGGCATTAATCCCTACGTCACCCAATGGGTTGCTAACTGGCTTACTGATAGAACCCACACTGTAAAAGTAGCCGACTCCAAATCCAGCTCCAGACAAGTGACAAGTGGAGTACCTCAGGGTTCAGTCCTGGGACCGCTCTTGTTTGGCATCTACTTCTCTGAAGTACAGGCCAACACTAAGGGACTCTGGATAACAAAGTTTGCAGAGGACTGCAAACTGGGAGCCATTATTGAATCCCCAAATGATGTGGATACTCTACAAAAGGGCCTTACAGAAACAGATGCTTGATGCCAGAGCCATGGGCTCAAGCTCAATGCCAAGAAATGTATAGTTATCCCCTTTGGGAAAAAAACATGTATCCGTGAATTACCATATAGGTGGCAGTACACTAAACACTGAAAGTTTGATAAGAGACTTAGGGACACAGGTGGACAGTGATCTCACCTTCGATAATCACATCGCCACAACAGTCAGGAAATCCTTCTATGTGGCACACCTCATCACTAAGGGCTTTTCATCCAGAAAAAAGGAGGTCATTGTCCCACTGTACTCATCCCTCATTAGACCCATTATAGAATACAATGCCCAGTTTGGAATGTACATCTCAAGACATCTGCAACAACTGGAAAGGCCACAGAAATACCTCACTAAAAGAATCACAGGCCTAAAGCAGATGCCCTACGCTGACCGTCTTAAAAAACTCCAGCTATACTCTGTTGCATATTGTCTACTCAGAGGCGATCTTTGCTTAACATACAAGGCCATGTCAAACCCAGAGCTGTTGGACATGCTACACTTAAAGAAATCCCAATCCATCAGAGCCACACGCTCCAGGGATCTAAACCTTGTCATCACAATAAACAAAACATGCTGGAGGGATAGGTTCCTGACCCAGAGACTCCCCAGACTCTGGAAGAGATTGTCCATACATGTCAAGCAGAGTGCCTCTTTGGTCCTCTTCAAAAGGAACCTTGACGATTGGATGGGAGAAAGGAAATTCACCCCGGGGATCATGTCAGTCGCCCTGCTACACAGGGGTCCAGGGAAGTAAATAGTGTGGGAAGAAATAGCCAGGGAATTGTTATGGCTAGGCTTGTATAGGCCCTAGGGCTGACAGCCTAGTACCAATCTACACAGGGGTCCAGGGAAGTAAATAGTGTGGGAAGAAATAGCCAGGGAATTGTTATGGCTAGGCTTGTATAGGCCCTAGGGCTGACAGCCTAGTACCAATCTATGAACCAAATGGGAGCTACCTATTTTTTTTTCAGTACTGATCAGCTGATTTCAATGGCGACAGGGAAGGCTAATACATCTGCAGTGACTTTTTCTATGTAAAAATTGTTAGCAGCCAGAGTTGTTGGTTTTAGTTTGCTTAATGGCTTTAATATATTAGCAGTACGGGTAGGGTGAAAGGTAAATGCCTGTAGGTGGTTTTCCAGTATGGGTGGGAATGGCACTGGGTGATGGTACACTAAGTTGCCTCTCTCTGATACTAGGATTAGGGATATTACATGGGCCCTCAGGACCTGACACTCACCTACATATGAACATGATTTTGTGCTGACCATGTGACAGAAAACATACTTAGGCACTCCACCCATCAGGAGATGCAGAGAAAACCCCCCTCCCCAATTCTCTAAGGGGAAAGTGCAGTTGTGTACACTTACCATAAATGTAGATATTAGAGTGTATTCACTGTTGCAGTCATTACATTTGGGTAATCCTGCTGGCAGGTTGCCCTCAGTCAGCCTGAATTCCAAAGTCCTGGGTCCTGTGTCGGCTGCTGTCACCCCTTCCCTGACGTCAGGTCATCAGGGGTATAAAAGATGCGGCAGACGCCATTTGCTTTAGTTTTTCTTGCCCCAGATGTCAGGTGCCCCCTAAAAGGGTAGCCAAAATATATATATATATATATATATATATATATATATATATATATATGCATGCACCAATATAAACTTTACCTTCATCTACAAGCACATATACCACATAGGTTCCATCAGAAGAAAGGGGAATGGCGGGTGGGTAACCTGGACTGCAACAGTGAATACACTAACATCTACATTTATGGTAAGTGTACACAACTGTACTATGTTCTTCGTGTTTCACTGTTGCGGTCATTACATTTGGGTAGAGTCCCAAAGCTATGGATGGGAGGCTGGAGCTAAACAGCATTAGGAGTGGCTATGAGGCCATGCAGGACTGCAGTGGCAAAGCCTGCCCTGGATTTAGAGTAGAGTGGCAGATGATAGTGCTTTGTAAAGGTGTGCACTGAACTCCAAGTAGCAGCCTCTAAAATGTCCTTGGTTGGTACTCCCCTGAGAAAGGCTGCTGAAGTGGCTGCAGCTCTGGATGAATGTGGCCTAATGCCCTTAGGCACTGGCTTGCCATGGTGTAAGTAGCAGAAACGAATGCAGTGGCCTATCCACTTTGAAATAGTCTGCTTTGAGATAGACTTTCCTTGTGATCCTGCAGCATATGCCACTAGTAATTGCTCTTTCTGAAAACTTTGGTTCTGTTCAAGTAGAATCTAAGCTGTCTGTGTATGTCCAAAGAATGCAGAATTCTCTCCCCCTTGTTCTGTGGATTTGGATAAAAAGTTGGCAGGTGAATAGTTTTGGTTAAGAGCCACCTTAGGCATAAATGTTGGGTTTGTCCTTAGAGAGACCCTGTCTGGATAAAAAATGATAAAAGGTTCCACAGCCATGAGTGCCTGTAGCTCTGAAACTCGTCTTGCAGAAGTTATTGCTAGGAGCAGAGCTGTTTTCAAAGATAAAAACTTTATATCAGCAATAGCAGCTGGCTCAAAAGGCGGCAGGGTGAGTTTTTCCAAGACATAGTTGAGGTCCCATGCAGGAATTGGTGATCTCCTTGGAGGCCTTACATTTCTGGCTCCTCTGAGGTACTGTTTTAATAAGGGATGAGAAAAGATTGGTGGCTCTGTATTGTAATGAGCCGAAATGGCACAGGCATGAATTTTAATAGATGAAAAAGATAGGACTTTGTCCAGCATCTCAGTTAAGTATTGCAAAATCTGAGGAATATTTGGCACCGCTGTATCAGTTCCTTGTGCTTGGTTCCAAGCACAGAATCTCTTCCATTTTCCAGCATAAGACTTTCTGGTACTAGGCCTTCTGGCCTCCAAAATGACATCCATCATAGCTTTACTGAGAGGTTTATTTTGTATGACTAAGTCCTGAGTTGGCTGTGCAGGATCTGATTGTTTTGTGGGTGGTGTGGTTTTGCTTTTTGATGGTCTTTGGCCATACGTTTAACATCAGCCTATAAAGCTACTATACTGGGTAGAGAGTATGAAAAAGCTGTTTTTCCATTTCCATACATTTACATTTTTCATCCATTTTCTTGAGGATCAAATAATTTATTGTCAGAGAAGCACTGAGCAGTTCCCCCCTCATGACTTCTGGTAATGGCTGAATCCTCAGCCAATCATGCTTTCTAATAACTGATGTTGCAGTGGCTATCCTGGATGCTGTATCGATTGCATAGCAGTCAAACCTGATCATGCACTTCTCCACTCAGAGTCATTCTGGCAAACCACAACATTTGTTCTTTCAGACTCTTGTCTTCAATTCCACATTTGTAGTCCACTATCTGTTTAAGGATTTCACCCTGATATTTGGCCATGTGTGCTGGACAACAGCCCTGAAGACCTATGTTCTTTCCACATCTGATAAGGATTCAACTTTCCTTGTCATTATTCAGAAGTATTCAGGCCTGGAACCAGCAAGACACTATTCCCCATCCAAAGAGATAACTGCAAGGTCTGCAATCAGATTCTTGTAAAAATATTTGGAGGCTCACTGGACTGTAGAACCATTCAGTGCAAGGAAAACGTGCTAGCCATAGTCTGTGTGCCTGCCTCTATAATGGTCTGACAGGAATTTTAGACACTTAGACACTGCCACCTTGGACTGAATGATTTTCTCACCAATAGTGACATTATCAGGAATACAAGATGGCAGAAGATAGGCTTTCTGTTTAGTGTTTATTTTTGAAGGTCTTTTCTCTCTCAGTCTTTTAGTGGTACTCATTTTGGGCACCTTCTTAGGGGAAAGGGACTCTGATTGTGAGGATGAATGCTTGGTTGCTTGCATCATGGCTTCCAATCTTTTAGGCACCAACCATGCTGACAAAACTATCTCCACACTTCTCCATTTTTTCCTGGTAAAACTCACATAAATTTGGCAATTAACCAAATTACACTCTCCTATGCAAGAAAACACATTAAGGATATGAATATTTATACAGGATATCCTGTGTTCATAAGACCTTATGGAATATATAAAATAAAAAGGAAACTGCAAAATAAGTATGTTTTGAATTAATTATCCTGAGAACTGGTGAGCACTGTTCAAGATGCAAGAGCTTCTACATAAGACGGCAAGCATGCAAAATAGTTTTACTGGCTATGGGTAGCCAATTTGCCTGTGGTTAGGATGCCATTCAACCTTACACAAAAAATAGCATCACTGAGCAAGTACACCATAAATCTTCAAATTTGTTTAACTGAACTTTACAACTGGTCAGGGAGTTAGAGGAAACAACAGATAATATGCACTCCCAGTGTAGGGTGCCACCTTTCAATGTGCTGAAAACTGAATCAAAACCGCACCCCTTGCTCTACCCACAACCCATCTCTCTCCATCCACTTTCCTACTCATTTTATGATTTTAACGCATATGTCATTGTGAAGTGGAATGCTTTCTACTGCCCCCCCCCCACATACTATTTTTAGGAAGTCAAGTGCCAGTTTTCAACATATTGCATTAGTGATGCTTTTCCATTAAAGTTATTGAGGCTGTGTTATTTTTTTTTTTAATGCAAACTCTGGCATTCTGTTTGTGCAGATAAACAGAAAACAGAATACCAGAGTTTGTAAAGTGCCTTCTGGACTAGTGGACTAACATTCTAATTTCTGGGTAGTGAGGAAAAATACCGGATAGGTGGTAATGCTACTCCAGTGTCAGGAAAGGCACTTCTTTGAGCGATGTAAGTAGTTTCAATACTAAGCCTGTGATCTGTGAAAAAGATCCAGCCATAATATCCCTGAGGAAGGCCTTAATGTGCTTCCAGGTATGCAAGCACAGTTCACTTTGCTGAAGTTGAACTTGGTACATTTTGGAACATCAAAGAATATTGCCTGAGACATGTTTACATTTATCATCTAACTTTTAGCTGAAGAACCAGAGAACATTTGCCTGGTTGCTGAAGATGCTGATGGATCGTTGGTGATCAGTGAACCAAAAATGACAGGCCATCACCATAAAGCAGAATATGGATAAACAGGTAGGCAGAACATAAGTGGAAAGTGTTGCTTACTACACCACCTTAACAGAAAGCATTTTTAGATTATTTAAGAATTATGATCACTCTTTAGTACTTGACATTGCAGTCATCAAATGGAAATCAGTCTACTCAGATACGGAGTGCTTTTCAGCAATTAAATCATCTTATTCGAAGTAACAGAACAGTCTGTTAAACCACAGCCTAACAAACATACATTTGTGTGAATGCATTCATCTCGACTCTCGCACCTTTTCAGTAGTCGGACATCTCGAGGACTGCATGGCTGCTATTATTCCTTTGGTGCATCTTTTCAGTAGTCAGACATCTCGAGGACTGCATGGCTGCTATTATTCCTTTGGTGCATCTTTTCAGTAGTCGGACATCTCGAGGACTGCATGGCTGCTATTATTCCTTTGGTGCATCTTTTCAGTAGTCGGACATCTCGAGGACTGCATGGCTGCTATTATTCCGTTGGTGCATCTTTTCAGTAGTCGGACATCTCGAGGACTGCATGGCTGCTATTATTCCTTTGGTGCACCTTTTCAGTAGTCGGACATCTCGAGGACTGCATAGCTGCTATTATTCCTTTGGTGCATCTTTTCAGTAGTCGGACATCTCAAGGACTGCATGGCTGCTATTATTCCTTTGGTGCATCTTTTCAGTAGTCGGACATCTCGAGGACTGCATGGCTGCTATTATTCCTTTGGTGCATCTTTTCAGTAGTCGGACATCTCGAGGACTGCATGGCTGCTATTATTCCTTTGGTGCACCTTTTCAGTAGTCGGACATCTCGAGGACTGCATGGCTGCTATTATTCCTTTGGTGCACCTTTTCAGTAGTCGGACATCTCGAGGACTGCATGGCTGCTATTATTCCTTTGGTGCATCTTTTCAGTAGTCGGACATCTCGAGGACTGCATGGCTGCTATTATTCCTTTTGGTGCATCTTTTCAGTAGTCGGACATCTCGAGGACTGCATGGCTGCTATTATTCCTTTGGTGCACCAAACTGGCATGCAGGTATGGTGTCAAGCAATGCTCTTGGGAAAGGCTGAATGCGGCCTGAGACCTGAAGCAAGAAAGTCTATTACTGCTTAGGTGACTATACTCAGAGATGCTATGAATGACAAATCTGGATGTTTGTCAAAATGCTTAGTAAACAACACAAACACTGTGGATGTGCTTCCAGGCTCCACAAGGCCCTTACTGCTTCTAGATAGAGGTGTACCCTATGAAAAGCCACTTCCTATAGCTATATAGGAAGTGTGCTGCACCCCTTTTCTATTTATAAAACATGGTATTTAATACATAATTTAGAAGGTGGGATGCCTTTCATGATCTAATCATCTAAACTATCCTTATTATACTAAGTATGTCTCTAATTATTTGTAGCAAAATGAAATCTTATCAGTAAATGCACGACTTCAGTCGTTAATATTGTGATCAGTTCTCAATTTGTTCACATGCCGGGCTGGTTTCTTTAACAGTTATCCAAATTTACGAAAGTTCTCACTGTACATATATACCTTTTAAGAGAGTTCTTATTGCATTACAGGTTTTAATGGAGGCAAAACATAAAGAAACCTCTGTTTGCAACTCTTGCCTCTCACATGCTTGACACCCCTCTTGTAACAATTCTATTCCCTTGACTTTGGAACATTTGTCTTGCACAAAAGGTCTGAGATTTAATCTACACAAATTTCCTTCTCTTCGACCTCTTGAATAAGACATGGTCTAGCTGTTTGACCAACTGTTCCAGCTTCTGGCTGTAAACTTATGGAGCTTCTATAACACTACTTCTGTCCCCACTAATTCTTCAGCATTTCCTTTACTTTGCATGGATTTTCTGGCATTGGTAGTAGAGAGGACGTAGGGAATTTGCTAACCTACTCTTTGCCCACAACAGTTAAATCAATGAGAGGTGGCATCACTGCAGTGGGGCATTTCTACATTCTAAAACTCAAGATGAGAACTATCTTTGCCATTCTTACTGCGATTTCTTGTGTAATTTTCATCGGACAATCGTCTCTACATGTCCATTATGGTGTGGACAGTGAGGACTGGACTTTACATGTCTGAATTCCCATTTTACATAAAATCTGTATTCTGACTTCTGTACAGCAGTCACTCTCAGGTATAACATTAGAAATTCCTTGCTTTGAGAATTTAAACTTCAATGCACTAAACACAGCTGCCCTTGTGTCAATTTGATTACTTCAGGGCAAATGGAGCAACAGTCTACATGTGAGGTATATGGATTCCTTAAAATGAAATCTCTGTGCACTTGACTCTGCTGTCTTGCTGATGAACTTACTTGAAAAAATCACTCTGTAATGCTATCATAGCATGAACTGCATGTGGCACAACTGTGTACTATTTGGTCTATTAGAGTCTGTATTCTTGATTAATATATTTCTTGCTCTTTCTTTGCACCTTAATATTCTCATATTATGATTCATGTTTCACTGTACACACTTAATATTCAAAGTTGACAAAATAATAATACCAACTGAACTGAGAAATTAAGACACAAAGGTTATTTCTTCCAGTAAATAAAAAAGTATGTCTGAACTTCTTCCTTTAACAATGATTTTTTTACTTGATTAAAGAATGTATAGGGACAGGTTAGCCTGACTGCATTTCCAGGCCTAGCTGCGCATCTCTGGAATTCTTTTACTTCCATCAGCAATAATTGCAAAATATGTACAAAGAATTGTCAGTTTATTTTTCTAAAACATCTTCTAGCTTCTTTGGTAGTTATCCTCTATGCAACATATTTGATATATATTATTACATACATTATATATATATATATATATATATATATATATATATATATATATATATATATATATATATATATATATATATATATATATGTGTGTGTGTGTGTGTGTGTGCGCATCATTATGTTAGTTTTATATATATATATATATATATATATATATATTTTATTATTATTATTACATTCGTTAACAGGGTAGCCCCACTAAGCAACTGTTTTCACAGACAAACAGGGAGCACTGTCTGGCTAAGTGACTTGCTTAGAGTCACCAGCAGACAAACGGAGATGGAAAGACTCAAACACTGCACCTTGTACCACATGAAGCTGCTTGTTAAGAGCTTGCTAGTTTAATCTTCCACATCAACTGCCTCACTTGTATCAGACTATAAGGCCGAGTCCTTTCCTGGCTAGTATTTCTCTTTCAAATCATACTTCTATATATTAAGTAACATTCAAAAGATTTTCTTAAGTGCTTTGCAAGGTTTTATGGTCACTGCCACATGAACTTCTTTACCACAGGCACATCTGTGGAATTCCTTGCATGACTGCACTATATTCAATAGCTACTTTTCCAGTGGAACATATATTTTCTATATGTATCTCTAAATTGCTTTCATCCATTTGATCCATAAACAAGCCATCTATTCTCCTGCACGGACTGCAGCTCCTATATTGTTCCAAGGGGCACCTTTATGCCACATGACTGGTTCATTTGCATCACTGACACTCTGAACTAGTTACTTATGCATTTCAAAGGTCTTATGTTCAAGTTCCATCCCCAGGATGCAACTTTCTCACAACTGCTCCGACTTCCTATGCATGAAGCCTTTACCATTCTGATGTTGAGTACGAGATGTGTAGTTCTGAATTATACTCTTGTTTAAGTTGAATATATGCTAGCAATCTATTAGCAGATCAGTTTCTTGCCAAACCTAAACTAACAGCAATTATGTTTACAATACCTTCTAAATATGTTCACTTATGCAAAAGCACCTGGAAAACCACTGGTGCTAACAAAATAACAAATGGAAGCTTAATAAATCTGTATCTTCTAATTTACATGTTAAATGTACAACACTTGCTTTCATCTATCTTTAATCTGCCAGTATCCCTAATTTGCATTCACTACTGAAAAAAATGCAGCATTTGGAACTGTTGAGCAATGGACAATGTTTTAGAACTTGCAGCTTGATACAAATGTAATTTTTGTCTCGTTTTGCAACAGTAATCATACTAGTAACTTATCATGATGGTTATAATGCTTCTTAACACTGAAGTTTTGCATTTGCTTCAATTCCTGCCCAATTCTAGTACCCTCCATGGAGAGTCACCGGTCTATCATCAACCTTCATCAGTAAATGATCTCCTCATGACTATTCCTTAACCTGTAAATAAATCAGCAACAATACCTTGGTGGGAAGGGACCAGATTCCCAAGTCAAAGTATTATTAAAGTCCATGAAATTTGTATTGTTTCGAGTGCTCTTCGCAGCACCTGCAAAGTGCCCAGTAATGACTTCTACAATTTGTATGGAGTTACCTGTATCACTAACATATCCAAGTATTACTGTAAATTATTATTCTAGCCCTAACACCCTAGCCCAAAGGGTCCTGGAATTCATAAATTCAAATGCAATGGAACAGCTAGTCACCTCTCCCACAAGGGGAGATAATATACTAGACCTGATCATCACAAACATGGGGACAAAGTGCTCCACACCGGAAGTATACCCCTCACTAGTGAGATCTAACCACAAACTAATCACCCTGGATATACATATCCCACCTCCACCCCCAACACAAAAGACTACAGTGAAAAACTTCTCAAAAGCCGACTTTACACTTCTTAAGACTGAGATGGTATCCTTTAAGCCCACTGGGCCAGTGGAAACCACATCCCACAATGATGAATCCTTCACAAATGCTTTCTACTGACATCTCCAAGAATGCATGGATCATGCAATCCCAAATAAAACCAAGACCCTCTCCCACCAAGGACAGGCGTCCTGTCTGGTGGACCCCAGCCATAAACAAATTGTGTAACAAAAGAAGGAAGCTACTGCACGACAGAGCAAAATCCCATAAAGAGAAGGCATCTCTGATCAGCACTAGTAGAAATCTACGTTCTCTCATAAAAACATCCAAGGCCAACTTTGAGAGAAAAATCGCTATGGACACTAAAGATAACCACAAGGCCTTCTTCTGCTATGTTAGAAACCTGGGCGGAAACCCTCAGATATGCTCAGAGTTAGTTCACAATGACAAAAAATACACTGAACCCACAGATATTGCCAACATTCTGGCAGACAGGTTCAGTGCAAATTTCTCCCCTCCCTCACCCCCAAAAGAAGAAATACTTATCCCAGCTGAATGTAACCTCCCTGTCATCTCAGATGCCCAGGTGAGAACCGCCCTCAGCAAAGCTAAAAACACAGCATCAATGGGACCTGACGGTATCCCGGGTTGCGTGCTACGTGAACTCGAAGAGGAGCTAAACCTGCACATAAAAATGCTATTTAACCTTAGCCTTACTACAGGATATGTACCTGAACACTGGCGTACAGCGACAGTGGTCCCACTTCACAAAGGAGGCACCTCTACAGACCCTGGTAACTACCGCCCCATAAGCTTAACCAGCCTGGTCGGCAAAGCTATGGAAAGAATCATTATTGAACTCATAAACAGAGACATTGGGGACATACAGACACTTGATCCTACCCAGTTCGGCTTTGTAAAGGGCAGATCCTGCCTTTTGAACCTGGTTGACTTTTTCGAAACAGTCACTAGAGCCATTGACGAGGGCAAAGCAGTCCATACAGCCTACCTGGACTTGGCTAAAGCCTTCGACACAATACCCCACTCAGGCATCATAGACATGCTCAACAGCTTAAATGTAAATCCATATGTCACAAGATGGGTTGCAAACTGGCTAAAGGATAGAACCCATAAAGTCAAAATCGCTGGAGCCATGTCAGACTCAAAGCCAGTTACAAGTGGTGTCCCACAGGGCTCTGTCCTGGGACCCCTCTTGTTCGGCATTTATTTCTCAGATGTGAAAACAAACATGGGAGGGTTGTGGCTGACAAAGTTCGCAGATGACTGCAAACTAGGCGCCATAGTCGATACACCAGCTGACACACACATCCTACAGAAAGGCCTCACTGAAACGGACAACTGGTGCCGGAGTCATGGCCTTAAACTAAATGCCAAAAAATGTATAGTCATCCCCTTTGGGAAAAACAAAGTACCCACAAATTATCACATAGACAGTAACCCACTGAGTACGGAAAAGTAATCAGAGACCTGGGGACCCAAGTCGATAGTGACCTCTCATTTGACACCCACGTTGCCAAAGTGGTTAGAAAGACTTTCTACCTTGCCCACCTTATCATGAAGGGATTCACATCCAGATCAAAGGAGGTCATTGTACCCCTATACTCCTCCCTTATCAGGCCCATGATTGAGTACAATGCCCCATTTGGTATGTACCTCACCCGGCACTTGCAACAACTGGAGAGACCCCAAAAGTACCTCACCAAGAGGATCAAGGGTCTCCAACATATGTCATATGCTGCCAGACTAAAGAAACTCCAGCTCTATTCACTAGCATACCGCCTACTCAGAGGTGATCTGTGCCTGACGTACAAGGCCATGTCCAATCAGGAATTGATGGACATGCTCCACCTCAAAAAATCCAAATCCATCAGAACCATGAGAGCTAAAGATTTAAACCTCAGCACAAATATGAATAGGACATGCTGGAGGGACAGATTCATAACTCAGAGGCTTCCCATACTCTGGAACAGAATCCCAGTTCATGTTAGGCAGAGCCCCTCACTGACTCTCTTCAAGAGAAATCTTGACGAGTGGATGGGAGATCGTAGGTTTACCCCGGGGGTCATCTCTGTGTCACTACTAGACAGAGGCACAGTAAACTAATTCTATTATGTAAGGGGGTCTTCACTGTGTCACTACTAGACAGAGGCACAGTATTCTAAATCTATTCTGTACACTTTTGTACCATTACATGGGGTGGCGAAAGCCACATCACTATGGCTAGGCTTATAAATGCCCCAGGGCAGATAGCCTAGTACTAAACTATGAAACAAACTATGAAACTATAAGACTCGTTGCGCCTACTACTATTGGAACTGTCTGGTTAGCCTTCATTTCCATTGCCCTTGTTTCTGCCTACAAATCCTTGTATTTTATGACTTTGTGTCCTTCTCTTCGTAAGACACTGTAGTCGCTGGGTGCAGCATTTTCAATTATCAGTGCTACTTCTGTCTTCTTTTCATGGACTACTATATCTGGTTTCTCGCATCCACTTTTTAAACTGCTGGTAACGGGTGATCCTGTGTGATATAAACATTTTCTATAATGCTTTGTGGCTCATGTTTTCAATGTTGTTCAGCTACTTCAGTAAAATAATGTTTGCAAAATCCCCAATGCAACGGTCTTGCCACATTACTGTGCCTTTCAGTATACAGTCCTTCTGCCATTACTATATCACAACCAGCAACAAGATATGCAACTGTTTCCAATTCTGTTTTACAAAACCTACATTTTCTGTTTCTCCCACGTTCAATGGACTTCGTAAACAATTGTGTACACAGACAACTATCCTGGGCCACAAATATTAACCTTTTGGTTTAAATTCACCTCCCCTTAACCATTCCTGCATTCGATTCTGATCAACATGAGGTAGTTCCAAGGGTTTTCTATACTCGCAATGATATTTATGCATTTTCCATATTTTCTTGCCTTCCCATCTAATCCTTCACTTTATATTCATTGTTTTTTGGCACATGCGGTTGTTGCCTGGGTTTTATCTCCTTCTGGTTTGATTTCCATTCCCAAATGATGCCAATAAGCTTCTGCTAAACTAAGCATGGAAGTCATCTTGAATGTTTCAAAACTTTCACTACATTTGCATCTTATAAGGTCAGCAGATATGTATGTAGTCCCAACAATTGCAGATCTATACATGTAATCAATTTCGAGGAGGCCCATACCTCCTTCAGAACAGGGAATATACAGTCTTGGTATGCACGGATTTTTATAAATCATTTGATGAGCATGAAGCATCCTTGTTTTCCTGTCCAACCTATCCAACACCTTTTGGGGCCAGTCAGTCACTTCAAAACTTAAGTTAGGACAGGAAGAGCAAACTGGTTTATAGCTTGGACTTTGTTTGTAGATGTCAACTCTGTTTTCAGTATTAATTTTAGTCTTCTAAAATACTCCTTACTAAGTTTTATTCATGTTTGTTCATGTTTTATTATTGATCCTTCATCAATCCCCAAATATTTACATAATCCCTCTTGTTAAAGTTCTTTTACATCACATTCCTGACCCAAACTGATGTTTTCTTGGTGCTGGAGCTTTCATGCTTTAACGGTTGCTTTTGCACATTTACCAAGACCAAATGACATTCTTATATCACCTGAAAAAGTTTTGACCACTTGCAGTTGTGCTTTCAGTTCCTCATCTGACGAACTATACAGTTTTAAATCATCTACAAAAATATGGGAAGTCTTTACACTTCTCTGGGAGCCAAACTGCAGCCATGACCTGATCTGTTATGTAGACCGCTTAACAGATTAAGGGCAACAGCTTGCAGGTTCACTGTTAAGTAGGAGTTTTGTTTTTCGTGTTGTTAACCAGGCTCGTGTCTGTTCGGGGTGTGCATATAAATAGTTCTTACTGATGGCTAAATCTTCATGTAAAGATGTTAATACTTTTAACCAGAGGTTAAGCACTACATCTAAGCTTGGGGTTTTCCCATTAGGAACTTTTATTAACTTTGTTTCAATCTCTCTGGACACTACTTAATCTCATTTCATATCCTGTACATTTGAACGTCTTATTCTTTACTTTATTTCTTCTATCCATTTAGCATCTTTATGTTCCATGGGATCTTCAAAGATATTTCTCCAAAATGTATCTATTTCTTCTTTTTCTAGTGGTGTTTCAATTCCTTTTGCTTTGTTTCCCAGTACTCTATAAAACTTTTTTTGGGTTATCAAACTGTTTATTTTGTACATTTCTTTTATATTTATATGCATATCTTCTAAGCTTTTCTGTCTGTGCTGATATTTTTAGTTTATTATTTGTGATACTGCAAGACGGATCATGAGCTGTTCTGATACTGTGCATTGCTTTTATCATGTCTATTTTTGAGTATTTTTGTTGATCTGTTCCCTCTTTTATACTCTTCAGCAGTAATACTTTGTCTTAATTGCTTTACAGTGTTCTCTATTTGATACTTCCATGACTGCATTCAATTTCTCCCCTTCCTTTCCCTTAATGGCCTGTGTTTTGTGGCAAGACTGTTATTAATTTAGCTGCACAGTACTATATCCTGTCTACATCTGTTATATCGCATGAATCTCTATGGATAGTCCTAATTACTGTGTTCATTTGCTTTACCAAACTTCTAACTTTCTGGGTTTTATTGGCTTTCTGTAGTCTATTTCTTTCAATGATCTTAATATGTCTCTCCACCTCTATTAAATCAAGCAACTATTCTCTTAGATCATTTTCTTCTAAACTGAGGGCACATTCTTTGTTATCCACGTCCGGCAGGCATTCTATAGAAAGTTCAAGAGCATCTTCCTGTGCCGCATTCTCTTGTTTCATAAAGTGTCATCCATTGCTCTTTCACATGGGAACTCACTGGCCTATCACTCTACAACATTGACCGTATCAGAGATGGCTCAGTTTCCTGTTCCTTCTCTTGCTGTGCAACTCCAACTGAACATTTGTACTGGTTTCCTATGAAAGGCTCCACAGTATCTTCATATGGCAACTAAGATGTTTTGTGCTCCGCTGCTTTCTCCTTAATTTGGGGATCCATTGATCTATCCTGCTGTGATGTTATCTGAGTTAGATTTTCTACACTAAATCCTTCACTTTGCAGGCAATCCATAACTTTGCCTGTACTTCTCTTCAAATATCTTTGGTGCTGCTCTTTTTGTATTGATGCATTTTGCTTTCTCCTTTGCATAAAATTGCACCATATTAAATCTCTCTTTCCCGTGTCCATATTTCTTTTTTATACCTTTCAAAAGTCTCTTGATTTTGTTTTTTATATTTTTGCACTTCCTCAATCGCATCCTTTTCCAAACGGCCCAAGCTTTCTTGTTCTATATAATATTTTTCATAAATCCGTTGTATTAATGAACACACATTTTTATTTGAAGCTTCTGGCAGATCTTCTTGTGGAAGTAATTTTCTTTCTTCTAATTTTTCTGTCTGGAAATTCTGGGCTTCCTGCATAATAGTAACAATATATAATTTCTTTCCTATTCTTAATAGTTCACTATCATATTTATGGCTCTCTTTTTTTAGCCCATCAGTTTTTATGGACTGCTACTTCTTTCTACAACAGGAGGATCCTCCCCCTGGGCCTGGCCTAGCTCCATTGTAGGAATGCTTTAATGTCTTGAGGATTCTACACTGTCATTTTTTTCTAGTCCTGGCACCAGTGCACCCACCAGGATTGGGCACTTTTTATTCTAGGTCTTGTGCACCAGCTATCTTTTTTTATTTTTTTACCTACTTCTGTCCATAATATATGCTATATAAAAGATAGTCCTCATATCAATGTTGTCTTGGTGAGATTTTGTGAAAAACAGGGTCCACCTCATAAAGGTACTCACCAAGACTTCAGGATTAATTAAATTCCAACAAAACAACTCTCCTTTGCTTGCCAACTTCTCTCTCCACTCGGATCCCTGCTATGACTCTATGCAGTATCTGCTATGTCTCCGCAACTGCATGGATGTTCCTGTATATTTACAGGAACATATCCACTCTTTTCTACCAATCTGTGAATTCGTTTTGCCATTCCTAACTTCTCAGAAGCCAGAATATCCAAAGTATTACATGAACTAGCTACTTTAAGTGATACAATTTGAAACAGTGTCCTGTATTTCTTACTTTTATATTCTTATGTCAGAAGCTTTTAAACAATAGTTATGTACTTACTATAAGTTGGTATCTCCGTTATCCTATTTCAATATTCATCATGACTGGGTCTTGGATCAAATGTCTGATCTAATCCGGCACTTCACAGACTTGGATTAAAGGCTCAAGCTCCTCCCTTTCCCATAATCTCTTTCTACACTCTACCCTTCAGAACGAGTTTGCTGTTGGAAAGCTAAAGAATGCCCAAATATATGACTATGTATCTACCCTTACATAAAACTACCAGGCATACATAGAGGGGCAGAAGTTTAATAGCCAAAAATCTCAGCCTCTCCAGAAACGGGGAAGGTGTGGGGGGGGGGGTGATGAATAATGAACTAGGATAACAGATAAGTTATGGTAAGTACATAACTACGGATCTGATTTGATGTAATCCATTTCATTATTTATCATGACTGGGGGAAATCACCAGCAACAAATGAATCCTGGGCAGCCCTAAAGAAGGATGTGCTCGAGCACCGTGGGACCAAAGGATGCTCTGTTTGCGGAGGTCATATCCAGCTTACACTGAGCAACAAAGCTGTGAGGAGTGGACTAAGTGGCCGCAGCACAAACATCTATGGACATCCTAGCAGAGAAGGCTGATGAGGTAGCAACTGACCTATGAGAATAAGCCTTAGGTGGACGAAGCAACTCCAAATTTCTGAGAGTAAACAGTGGAAATGCAGTTAGAAATCCATTTAGAGATTGTCACTTTAGACATTGCTTGGCTGCGACTGTTCAAGGAGAAGGCTATGAACAACTGGCCAGATTTTCTAAACGGTTTAATCCTCTGCAAATAAATATCTCAACTGCCTATGCACATCTAAGGTATGGAGGAGAAAAAAAAAGACGGGTAACTGAATATTCTGGTTGATATTAATTTCAGTGGCTACCTTGGGCATGAAAGAGGGATTACTTCACAAAGCCACCCTGTCCTTATTCAAAATAATATACGGTGGCTTGGAAGACAAGGCCTGTAATTCAGAAACCCTCTTGGCTGAACTTATGGCCACAAGAAAGGCAGTCTTCGAAGACAGAAATTTGAGATCACATGAATGAGCTGGCTCAAAGGGACTTTGAGTGAGTGTTTGCAGCATCAAGGTCAGATCCCAAGGAAGGGCAGAGTCTGACAGGATTTTTCAAGAACACCTTACATAATCTAGAGGAAAAAAGTGGGTTTGTCACTGACATGAAAATTAGAAATGGACGCCAATTGCAGTTTTATAGTAGAGAAGCTGGCCCCTTCTTGGAAAAAGCGATAAGAGGAGAGATTCCTTTCCACAGCCCAAAAGGAAAAATGTTTCCACTTACTATGACAGATCTTCTGAGTAGACAGTTTCTTGGAAGCTAATATAATTCTTCTGACAGGAGAAGCCAGCCTGGACTGTGTTACTATCATGAGTGTAGAAACCATGCGGTTAGACGAAGGGATCAAAGGTTGGGAGGTTGTTCTGATGGGTGAGAGATGAGATCCAAAACAGGATCCAGTATCCAAGGAGGATACTTCAGATGAGACCGCAGGAAGGGGAACCACACCTGATGAGGCTAGAAGGGGGCAATGAGAATCATAGAACTCTTCAGTCTGTGGGCTTTCTGAAGCACTTTGGGCATCAATGGAAGAGGCAGGTATGTGGGCATCAATGGAAGAGGCAGGTATGCAAGAGGAGACTTGGAGGCCAATCGTGGACAACAGCATGCCTCGGGGACTGTCCCTCTGCGGGGGATCAGGACAAGTACCTGCTACATTTGTTTTCACTGGGGATACAAAATGGCCGCAGCAAGGTTGGCTCCCCATCGGCTGAATATTGCAGATGCCACTGACAGATTAAGGGACCACTTGTGCGGGGTCAAGACAAACTTGTTGAGCCTGTCTGCCAAGAGGTTGGACTCCCCCAGGTATGTGCATTGCAAGAAGAAACTGAATGGAAGAGATTGCCCACTCACACACTCTCATGGCCTCTCTGGACAATGGGTAAGAATGTGTTCCCCCCTTGCTTGTTGATGTACTAGACCACTGACATGTCTTTATGAACAGCCACCATTCCCAAAGGAAGGCAATCCTGAAAGGCTTGCAATATGAAAAAGGACTGCCATCATCTCTAGAACATTTATGTGCAATTTGGTCTCCGTGGGGGATTATGTGCCTTGGACGGTTCTGCCTTGAAAATGACCCCCACACTCCGGCAGGGAAGCGTCCATGGTCACCGTGGGCAGGAGAAGAGAAAATGATCGACCTCATAACAGATCCTCTGAACGAAGCCACCACTACAGGTGCCATCTGCAAACAAGTGTCAATGGAATTGGCATGGACATCAGATGACACAGAATGGACCACTGCACTGCCAGTGTCCACTGAAGCACTCACATATATCTTGCTAGTAAAACGAGAGGAATGGCCACTGACATGGACCCCAAGGCTTTGAGGATGAGGTGCACCTGAGGCGATGGAACCTCCTGGGGACTGTGCCAAGTCCAAATGGTAGGGCTCTGAACTGGAAATGACTGGTTCTGGTCCAGAAGAACAAATGCCTCCTGGAACACTTGTCTGTTTTGATAGGATAGTAGGTGTCCTGGAGGTCTATGGAGCACATCCATTCGGCCTTCTGCAACAGTGGCAGCGTGGACTAAACAGTGACCATCCAGAACTTTGACTTCTTGATGAATAAGTTCAAATTGCTGAGGTTTAGAATTGGACGCAAGTCCCCAGTCTTTTCTGGCACCAAAAAGAAGCGAGAATAAATTCTGGATCCTTTTTGTCCTGCTGGGTCCTCCTGGATGGCTATTTTTTCTAGAAGTGCTAAAACTTCTATCTGGGCCAGTTCTCTCTGACTGGGTGACACGTCAGAAGAACTCTCTTAGGATATGGAGGAGGTTGGGAAAATGGAATGTAATAAACCCTGGATATGATCTTGAGCACCCACTGATCATTTGTTATAGATGGCCCAGGTGTTTGGGTGCAACGAAAAACGATCCCAGACTGCCTTCAGGGCAGAACAGTTGGGCAACATCTCAGGGGTGCTGAAATGGCTTCTCAGAGAAGGGTTCCCCGTGTCTGAGGACCCCCTTTGCCTCTAGGGCTGCATATGCCATTGAATCCTCTGCTCCTGCCTCTGAAACAGGAATCTTCTGGAGCACCGTAGAAGGAACCCTGAGACTTCTGGAACCAGAGCTTCTTGCCTCCCTATTACAGTTACTAATGCAGAAATCAAATTTAACAAGCCAGAAAATGCTCAAAATAGGCGGCTATGCAGAAAAACGTAGCAAATAAACAGAGGAAAAATACTTAAAATCTCAAAAGTGGCTCCTTTCTTCTTTCAGCGTTTTCTCCTCTTGGTGGGTGCTTCACCAACAGCCAACAAGCCTGAAATGCTGTACCCGATCCAGGGAATGACCCCTATATGCCTGGGAGCCGGATGCTTTGGATCCCATGAAGATTCTGCTGGGGAGTCCTCAATAATTAACACTGGATCAGACGAACATGTCGGCTCAACCACTGGCTGACCTGCCTTGGATCTGAGGGAGCCAATGGAGCTCAGGTAACAGTGACAGGACCCAAGGGTCTCCAATTTGAGGAGACCTCGGCACCCAAGGGTGGATTTTGAGACAATGGATCCAAAACGGAGCTTCAGATCCGGAGATCTCCGATATGAATGCCTATACCATTTTGGTGTTGCCAGAGAAGCACCCAGGGAGGCAGAAGGGGCTTTCCTCGGATTCTTTGTGGCCACCAAAAGAAGGGGAGCCCAAAACAAAAGGGACTCTCTTAGGCCACACCTTTCAGCAATAAATTTGTTCTGGTGATCCGCCAATGCCAGAGCGTTGAAAGCAGCACAAACAGAGGTGGTTGTATCCCAGACAATACACACACTTCTTGTGTAGCGTCAGAGTTCTGCATCTTGCATCCACAACAGCAGCATCTTTTAAAACCCGTATGCTTGCCCTTTTCACACAGTTACACACACACTACCAAAATTAACAGACAGACAAAAGAAAACTGAAAAAGAGGAGCTCAAAAAGAAATAAAAAAAAGGCACCAAACGTATTGAAAGGAAGGGAGGGCAAAACTATACAAACCCTAACACTACTGGCAGCTAAAAAAGGAAGCGGATGAAAGAGAGAAAGAATAAACTACTATAAATAAACAAAAAAAAAAAAATGCAACTGAAAACTTAGACAAATTTTCCCTGAAAAAAAAAACACTCCTTTTCCTTAGTAGGAGGAAGTCTACCCGAGTTGCATGTTGGCGACTCTTGTATGTGATCTTGTGACTGTCTTTCTTTCTGAACCATATATTGGCTACTATCAAGCCATTGGCCAGAAGACCACAAGTGGTGTTTAAAGATCAACCTGACATCAGAAGAGCAAGATAAACATTTACCCACATTCCTCTTTATCAAATTATTATCAATTTTACAAGAGGATGCTGTTAATGCCTCAAAGTCAGAAAAAAATACAGCCTTGCTCTCCCCCTCTGTCAAAAACAGTGGAATTCAACTGCTCATCGACTTCTTTACGCTAATAACCCAAGTCTTCATTGTTACAATTCAATCTAGAAATTCTCAAACTTTGTCCTTTCACTATACTATGGTAAATGCGACTCGGATGCATGCTTTTTCTATGAAGTTTGTTGTTCTTTCTACATGCTTTCCAAAAATGACCATTCTGAGTCCTACTTACAGAAATGTCCAAGAAATCTATCTTGCTAGTGGAAGAGGTCATGATAAATTTAAGCAAACTATTCCAAGAATTAATAAATTCAACAATCTCTTTTTGGAACTTTCCCACAAAATAAAAACAATCTACAAAATATTTATAAGTATGCTATATAATCTACAAAATGGACATTTGACAGAATGTACACGGTCTCCCATTGACCTAAAACTAGGTTGGTATAGCTGTTCATACACGAAGTGTCCATCGCTATGCCTGACCTCTGTAAATAATAATTACCAAACAAACAAATTGTGTTTAAGCATTAACAAATCAGACTGATACGATTGCCAGTGTATTCACTATTTTCATTTAAATACGTCTTGACATAAACTGTTAGGTACCACAGTAAAAAGTGAAGTAATATCGACTTTGACCATATATAACTCATCATCAACTCTTAAGGAAAAAGTTACTTAAAACAAACCTTGTAAAAAAGTGTTTTGTATCCCTAAGAACAGTCAATGCAGAATCGAGAACTGGTCTAAGTTGTTTCTCAACATACAGGGAGAGGAGTTTGGTCAACCAACGTCTAACTGAAACTACTGGTCTCATAGGTGGTCTATAAGGTTCTTTATTAACTTTAGGGAGCCCATACATTACGGGAAAGAGAGGATATTTAATTACCAAATAATTGTATAAAATCTCTTGAAATCTGAGTTCAGGTTGATCTTTAAACGCCACTGGTCTTCTTCTGGCAAATGGCTGGATAGTAGCCAATGCATGGTTCAGAAAGAGACAAGTCACAAGATTCACAAAACGACATACAAGAGTGGCCAACATGCAACTCGGGTAGACTTCCTCCTAGTAAGGAAAAGGCACTGGAATAAAAGTTTTTACTTTACTACTCATTATGTGGTGCCCTCAATTTTTTTTGGATTTTAATAGCAACAATAAACAACTTGCATATGCTTCTCAATGCTGGTCTTTCCTTATATACACCTTTGGAAATGAATCATTTCTACTATAGCTTCTACAACACTGATCAAATGCAGGTTATTTCTTTCTCTTGTGGTAGCAGCCACACCCATTAAACAACATTTGACCTTCAGCGGTACCAGAATTCCAGTGCACCTCATGGGGCTTTTTTTCATTAAAACTCACTTTCACTTTGTCTAATTTTTTCCCTAGCTCCCAGAACTATCCATCATCTGCCTCCAACACCTCTCCTCATCCACCAGGTCTACTGGATTTGCCTTAACTTCTCCCTGTTCTACTCAACCCACATTCAGAGGTGGCAAAAAGCTAAAGGATGCTGCTACAGAATCATACTGCTGCCAGGGAGCATGCTCAAACTCACCACTTTATGGAACCGCTGCGAGCTCCATTATGTCTGCCTATAGGAAATGTATGCACTCTTCCATGCATGCATGACCTCCAGTTCAAGCAGTATACCAAATGCAGCATGGAATGTTCCAGGCTCTTCATGCTACTAATCTCTCTCTCTGCCACAAGGCCAGGGCTAGTGTATATTTTTATCCCCTTTGCCTAACAACCATCGAGCCACTGCTGTGGCTACCCATTTAGTCTCTTCTATGGTAGGAGCTTTAGAGCCCACTTATTCCCTCTTGGGCATGAGTAACTGGAGCCCATTACTTCCCCAAATCAGGGGAGTACTAACCAGGGCATGGCTATTTTGCAGGCAGCCATTAGGGGGAGTTTGTAGTATCTCATTGATGCTGACAGCAGCAACTGCATCACTGCAGGACCACCTCTTTACTTCTATGGAGCATGCATACTCGCACAAGAGTGACTATCACTGGGTCAGGCCCATGCTTCTCCCAGCCTATGAGTTGCTACAGGTATGATCCATTACTGCCTTATTTCAATAGTGACAAATTCCTCAACCTGGCTTGGCACAATGGCAGAAGCTGAGACTCTACCTCTCCTCCCAGACTCTTGTCAGAGCCACAAATCGAACTTTGGTCATTCTGGTTCACAGTTATGGTTTTATTCCTTGTCACTTTCACCTTTCTGACTCGCAGTTTATCTTGTATGAACTCAATCCTCAATTCCTTTGAGTACGCTCTCGTAACGGCAATCACTGTAAATATCAACAACTTTCGATAAAAACAGGTCTGCTTCTCGTAACAGCCTGCTGCTTGTTTCCTTATTTCTTATATCATAAAACTACTCTAGCTCTTCTAAATCATGCAACTCAAACTCTGGCTTGATTTTCATCTCAATATAATAAGCATCTAAAGATTCTGCAGGATATTTTGCCCTTGTAAAGAACAAAGAGTGAATAAAACACCAAGGTCTTTTCTGGTTCATAATAATTTCTTAACCCCTCTGTAATTGCTGGTACTTTGTCCTATTCTTTTCTGAAATTTGTAACTTCTAAATATCTTTAAAACTTCTTTTCTGGTGGAATGAAGAATGTGCCATAGTATACCTTTCCCTGGTTTCTTGTCTATTCCACCGTAAGTTTGGGGGGGGGGGGGTTCAAACTTCTGGTTCCAAAGCTTTCAGTATCCTGCTAAATTGTATTGAAGGGAACAGAATTCCTGCTAGCTGCAGCTGCATTGTTTTCTAAATTAACTAGAATTTGGTACGTCTAACGTTTTCATCTGCCAAAAACACAGTTCTTCAGTTCTGCAAATATATTTCACGTCTGACATCACTTAACATTTGGATGTTCATCAGGCTTTTCGAACAGAGAAGCAACAGACAAGCTTACAGTCTACACAAAGTCTTTACTCTGCTTGTGGAGAAAAAAAAAGTGTACCGCATAATACGTAACTTCCTGTCATACATATACAAACACACTATAGAGTACAGTATGTGTATCACATGGGAAATAACCTCCTGTTATACATACACAACACACACTAAACAGTGTGTGTACCACATGGGAAGTAACTTCCTGTTATATACGCACACACACACGTACTGTACATTATGTGTACCACATGACAACTTCCTGAAGCTTAGCATTAGCCACACACACATACTGTACAGTATGTGTACCACATGACAAGTAACTTCCTGAAGCTTGGCATTAGCTATGTGTGTATATATATATATATATATATATATATATATATATATATATATATATATATATATATATATATATGTACTAGGCTATCTGCCCGAGGGCATTTATAAGCCTAGCCAGAGTGTGTCGGCTTTCGCTGCCCCATTGATTAATTAACTGATCCTCTGTCAAGCAGAGCCAATGAAGTGATCCCAGGGGTGTATTTTCTGTTACCCATCCACTCGTCAAGGTTTCTCTTGAAGAGCGTCAGTGAGGGGCTCTGCCTGACGTAATTTGGAATTTTGTTCCAAAGCATGGGGAGTCTCTGACAGGAATCTACCCCTCCAGCATGTTCTATTTATTGTTGTGGCAAGGTTTAGCTCACTAAAGCGCGTGGCTCGCAGTGACTTGGATTTCTTTAGGTGGAGCACGTCCATCAATTCTGAGTTGGACATGGCTTTGTAACTCAGGCAGAGACCACCTCTGAGTAAGCGATATGCCACTGAGTACAGCCGGAGTTTTTTCAGTCGGGCTGCATAGGACATATGTCTGCGACCAGTAATCCTCTTGGTGAGGTACTTTTGTGGTCTTTCGAGCTGTTGGAAGTATCTTGTGAGGTGCATCCCAAATGGGGCATTGTACTCTATGATGGGTCTAATGAGTGACGAGTAGAGGGGCACTATAACCTCTTTATTTCTAGATGCGAACCCTTTAGAAATTAGATGGCCCACATAGAAGGATTTCCTAACTACTTTGGCAATATGATTGTCAAAGGAGAGATTACTATCTACCCGGGTCCCCAGATCTCTTTACCTCTTCTGTATTAAGGGGGCTGTCACCTATGTGGCAATTTGTGGATGTTTTGTTTTTCCCAAATGGGATGACTATGAATTTTTTGGCATTTAGCTTGAGGCCATGACTTTGACACCAGGTGTCTGTCTCAGTAAGGCCTTTTTGGAGGATGTCAGTATCAGCCGGAGAGTCAATTATGGCTCACAGTTTGCAGTCATCGGCGAACTTGGTTAGCCATAGTCCTCCTGTGTTTGCCTGTACTTCTGAGAAGTATATGCCGAACAGTATGGGTCCCAGGACCGAGCCTTGCGGGACAACACTTGTGACTGGTTTAGAGTCGGACCTGGAGCCCGCTATTCTTACCATGTGAGTTCTGTCTGTAAGCCAGTTGGCAACCCATCTCATGGAGTAGGGGTTTATGCTCAGGCTGGCGAGTTTTTCTGTAATACCCGAGTGGGGAATGGTGTCGAAAACCTTGGCGAGGTAAAGGTAGGCTGTGTGAGCCACCTTTCCCTCGTCTATGGCCTTGGTGACTGTCTGGAAGCAGTCAACCAGGTTTAGTAGGCATGATCTGCCCTTAACAAAGCTTATATATATATATTGGCTAAGGTTCTGGTGCCATTCTAAAGGGATCCAGTATCTGTCTGCCTGGGATGACATGGTCGATAGACCATGATGCTTTGCCAGAGATGGCCTGCACCTGTCACCCCTGGGATTCCGGATACTGGCTAAGGTTCTTGCCGGCCCTATAGTGCCTTTTTTAGGCAAGGTTCAAATGACAAATTCACCACCGTAACAGGAACAGGCAAGCAAAAACTGAGGGTGATGCTACTCAATGCTAGAAGTCTAAATCTCAAAATGCACTAACTCGAGGCACTCCTTAAAATGAAGAACATCGATATCTGTGCAGTGACCGAGACCTGGTTCAAGGCTCCAGAGAGCACCCCTGCACTACCAGGATATAACTCATACCACACTTTTCGGCCATATAACCTGGACTGGAAAACCAAAGGTGGAGGTGTGTCCATATTCATTAAGGATATCCACACCTCCAGGCTAGTTGCTCAGCATAATGCAGCTGACGTTATCCAAGTGCAACTAACTCTGGGCAAAACTGCAATCCAAATTGTAGCTTGCTACACACCACCCACCATGCCCCAGGATTCCCAATCCTCTTTTCTTGATGTACTGGAAAATATTAGGGTTCAAACAAACACCCTAATAATGGGCAATTTCAACTATCCCACCATTAACTGGGAAAACTACTCATGTACCAACTCCTTTGCTCAACGCTTTCTGGAATTCATAAACGCCAATGCCCTAGATCAACTTAACCACACCCCCACCAGGGGCAACAATATTCTAGATCTAGTCATTACCAACATGAGTGACTGGTGTTCCACACCTGAAGTCAACGCCTCATTGGTCCGATCCGACCATATGCTAATTACCCTAGATATCCACATCCTGCCCCGCCCCCCCCCCCATTAAGGAAACCATGGTAAAAAATTTCTCCAAAGCCAACTTCATGCTTGTTAAGACAGAAGTGGTGAACTTCATGACACCCATACAGATGGACAACACAGTTACGTCTACTGAATCCTACACAATTGCACTTTTTAAGCACTTACATGAGTGCATGGATCGTGCTATCCCATACAGAACCAAGACTCTATCCTCCAAAAAAAGGAAGCCAATCTGGTGGTTCCCTGCCATAAACAAACTGTACAACAGAAGGAAGAAACTGTTGCAAGAGAGTAAAATCCCATGAGTGGAGGAGCTCCCTGGTCGGCCTCAGTAAGAAGCTGCTATCCCTGATAAAATCCTCCAAAGCTAGTTACGAAAACAAAAATCGCCATGGATTCTAAAGACAACCACAAAGCATTCTATAGCTATATCAAGAACCTCAATGGCAACACTCAGATCTGCTCTGAGTTACAGCACAATGGCACTAAATATACAAACTGATATTGCCAACATCCTGGCAGATAGGTTCAGTGCTAACTTTACCCCCCTCTCACAACCTAAAGAGCCCATCTCTATACCGGAAGAATGCAAAGTTCCTGTAATCATAGCTGCACAGGTAAAAACCACACTCTCCAAAGCCAAGAACACAGCATCCATGGGACCAGACATCTCAAGCTGCATTCTACACGAACTACAGAATGAAGTGGCACCCCACCTAAGTACCATGTTCAATCATAGCCTCACCTCAGGCTTTGCGCCTGCTGAATGGCGCACAGTGATGGTTATCTCACTCCACAAGGGGGGAGCCACCACAGAACCCGGGAACTACCGCCCCATTAGCCTGACGAGCCTGGTCTGCAAGGCCATGGAACGTATCATCATGGAACTTATAAACAAAGACATTGGTAATCTCCAAACTCTGGACCCCACCCAGTTTGGGTTTGTAAAAGGCAGATCATGTCTCCTAAACCTGACAGACTTCTTTGAAGCAGTCACCAAAGCTGTAGACAAGGGTAAGGTGGTTCACACAGCCTATCTAGATCTTGCCAAGGCTTTTGACACCATCCCCCACTCTGGGAATTATAGATAAACTCACTAAACTAGGTATAAATCCCTGTGTCACAAGATGGGTTGCCAACTGGCTCACTGACAGAACCCACACTGTGAAAGTAGCAGACTCCAAATGCGACTTCAGACCAGTGACAAGTGGGAGTACCACAGGGTTCAGTCCTGGGTCCTCTCCTGTTTGGTATCTACTTCTCTGAAGTACAGGCTAACACAGAAGGTCTTTGGCTAACGAAGTTCGCAGATGACTGCAAACTACAAGCCATAATCGAAACTCCTAACGATGTGGACATCCTACAAAAGGGCCTCACTAAGACAGATGCCTGGTGTCAAATCCATGGCATCAAGCTCAATGCCAAAAAGTGCATTGTCATCCCCTTTGGTAAAAACTCTGTACCCGTGAACTACAACATAGGCGATAGTATACTTAACACCGAAAGTGTGATAAAAGACCTTGGGACACAGGTGGACAGTAGTCTCTCCTTTGATAATCACATTACCACAGTAGTCAGGAAATCCTTCTACGTGGCACACCTCATCACAAAAGGTTTCTCATCCAAAAAAAAAAAAAAAAGAGGTCATTGTTCCCCACTACTCATCACTCATTAGACCCACTATAGAGTACAACGCCCCTTTTAGTATGTACCTCACAAGACATCTACAAAAACTGGACAGGCTGCAGAAATACCTCACAAAGAGGATTACTGGCCTCAGACAGATGCCCTACGCAGACCGTCTCAAAAAACTCCAGCTTTACTCCGTCACATATTGCCTACTCAGACCATCTCAAAAAACTCCAGCTTTACTCCGTCACATATTGCCTACTCAGAGGTGAAAGCTATGTCAAACCCAGAGCTGTTGGACATGCTCCACTTAAAGAAATCCCAATTCCTCCGAGCTACACTGTCTAGGGACCTAAACCTTGTCACCACAATAAACAGAACGTGCCGGAGGGATAGATTCCCGTCCCAGAGACTTCCCATATCCTGGAATAAACTACCTATCTATATCAAACAAAGCTCATTAGCTCTCAAGAAAAATCTTGATGATTGGATGGGGAAATAGGAAATTCACCTCGGGGATCACCTCTGTGGCTCTGCTCGACAGTGGCACAGGAAAATAGTTTTCTTGGGTGGCAAAAGCCAGGGTACATTTTTGGCTGGGCTTGGAGGTTCCTAATGCCTTTGTTAATGAGTTCCATGATGATGCGCTCCATAGCCTTGCAGACCAGGCTAGTCAGGCTTCTGGGGAGATAGTTACCAGGGTCAGTTGTGGCCCCTCCTTTGTGGAGAGGAAGAACCGTTGCTGCGCGCCATTCTATGGGCACGTAGCCTGTGGAGAGGTGGAGGTTGAACAGCGTGTTTAGGTGGGGGGCTAGTTCGTTCTGTAGAATTTTATATAATTCTATACGATATCAATCCTTGACAGGGAAAGCAATCTCTAACATGCAGTCCAAATAAATTCTTGGCGTGTTCCCATTCTCTATCATCTTTCCCTCTCTAGTTATCTGCTTCCAATACCTCGTTTCTTTTGCCAGTTTTCTCCAATAAATTCCAGCCCCCTCTTGGCTGTCTGTATCCCTAATTGCAGTCATCCATAAATCGGCAGAATCTCCTTTCTCCATTCTGTGATGGCTTAGTTCTTAGAAGACCTTCTGCTACTTTATGAATATAATATTCTGTATGGTTACTGTTATTCTCCTTAAGGATCTGCATCCAAAATCCCAGTCTCTCCTTGTTTCTTGAGCTCCCCCATTGCATCATCATCCCTTTCCACTTTGAGCTATTGTGTTGTATATAGGAACCTTAACTGTGCATCTCTGAAATACCCCTTCAAATCGGGTAATCCCAAAACGCCTTGTTCAACTAGAAGAATCAGCTTATCCCATTTGACTCTTGCTGTCTTCCCCTCCCCAAATAAAATCATTCAGCTCTTTAGTAATTGCTATCCACAACTTCTCATCTGGTTGATAACAATACGCCTGACCTGTGCATAAAACTAAAGGAACTAAAAACATTTTAACTGCTTGTATCTTACTATTCAGAGGTTCATACTAGGCTATCTGCCCCTGCGGCATTTATAAGCCTAGCCAGAGTGTGTTTGGCTTTCGCCACCCATTTTAAATTAATTTTGCTATGCCTTTTTTTGAGGTTAGTATACTGTGCCTCTGTCTAACAGTGACACAGAAGTGATACCCGGGGTAAACCTACGATCCCCCATCCACTCATCAAGATTCCTCTTGAAGAGAGTCAATGAGGGACTCTGCCTAACCTGGACTGGGATTTTATTCCAGAGTGAAGGGAGCCTCTGGGTTACGAATCTGTCCCTCCAGCATGTCCTATTTATTTCAGTGCTGAGGTTCAAGTCTCTCGAGCGCGTAGCTCGATGGGATTTGGATTTTCTGAGGTGCAGCATGTCCATTAATTCCGGGTTGGACATGGCTTTATACGTCAGGCACAGATCATCTCTGAGCAGGCGGTATGCCACTGAGTAGAGCTGGAGTTTCTTTAACCGGGCAGCATATGGCATCTGTTTGAGCCCTTTGATCCTCTTGGTGAGATCTTTTGGGGTCTTTCCAGTTGCTGCAGGTGTCTGGTAAGGTACATCCCAAAAGGGGCATTGTACTCAATTATGGGCCTGATGAGGGATGAGTAAAGAAGCACGATGACCTCCCCTGATCTAGATGTGAATCCCTTCATGATTAGGTGGGCTATATAAAATGTATTTCTAACCACTTTGGCCACGTGGTTTTCAAATGAGAGATTGCTATCAACTTGGGTCCCCAGGTCCCTAATTACTTCTTCTGTACTTAATGGATTACCACCTATGTGGTAATTTGTGGGCACTTTGTTTTTGCCAAAGGGGGTGACTATACACTTTTTGGCGTTTAGCTTGAGGCCATGGCTCTGGCACCAGTTGTCTGTTTCTATGAGGCCCTTTTGTAGGATGCTTGTGTCGGCTGGAGAGTCAATTATGGCGCCTAGTTTGCAGTCATCTGCGAACTTGGTCAGCCACAGTCCTTCCGTGTTGGCCTGTACCTCCGAGAAATATATACTGAACAAGAGAGGTCCCAGGACTGAGCCTTGTGGGACGCCACTTGTAACTGGTTTGGAGTCTGACATGGCTCCAGCAAGTCTAACTATGTGGGTTCTGTCCTTGAGCCAGTTTGCAACCTATCTAGTGACATAGGGGTTTATATTTAAGCTGGTGAGCTTATCTATAATGCACGAGTGGGGTATTGTATCGAAGGCTTTTGCGAGGTCCAGGTATAACAGGTTTAACAGAGCTTCCAGTTTCTCAGTTTATTATTTTTTTAGTCTCTTCCCACATATCATTAGCTGCCACTCCAGAATCCTTTTTAATCCATACTCATAAGTACTTCATTTTACTATGTCCACATAAATATGGATATTGCTGAACCAATTCGTGTTTGCGTACATAATTTACAGCAATTGCCTGTGTTTTAGCTTCATTAATTTTGTAAACCGAAAATATTCTAAACTGCCTCAAAATATTCCACAACATTGAAATGTCCACTTCTGGTTTTATCAGGTATAAACTAATATCATCTGCAATTAGAGACAAATTTTCCTGAACACCATACCAATTATATCCTTGAATTTCTCAGTCTCATTTTTTCCTTGCAGATAGTTCTAAATAAAGCACAAATAAAGAGGAAAGAGGACACCCCTGCCTGGCTACTGTGCACAAACAGATATTATCAGAGAGATACCCACCCACTTGTTGCCTCCATTCCTTCGTATATTCTCCTAATCAACATTAAGATTTTATCATTGTATGCAAATGCTTCCACTGCCCTGCTCAAACTCCCAGCTTACTCTATCAAATAGCATGGGTAAAGTGTTTAGTAGAATCTAGAAGAGAAGATGCTGTTAAAGAAAGGAATAACTAGTAGAGCATACAAAACATTGCACCGTAACTATAAGAATTAGAGGAGGCTAGAAAAGATTGGGAAGAAAGACTGGACAAGCAATTCATAAATAAACAAGGGGGAATGTATGTACGTCTCCCAAATATGCAATACAGTCTAAAGATTTAGGATCTTTGCTTGGAAGTGTTTACACAGGTATTTTTATGCCCCAAGTAGACTCCAAATAATTTTTCTTCAGGCAGACAGCAGATGTTGGAGGTGTGATGAGGAAGAAAGAGGTAATAGGGAACATATTTTCTGGGAAGGCAATGAGTTGGCAGACTTTAGATTCCCTACAGACTACTCTGTCAGAGATATTGGGTAAGCAAATTGGTGCAACTAAGGAAATGATTTTTTGAGCTCTGATACAGAATCGGAACTGTCTGGATATAATAATGCCTTGCCGAGTCTAATTATGGTGGCTGCCAAAAAAGCAGTTACTAGAAAATGGAAATCAAAGTCTAAACCAACTGTTCTAGAAGTAGTGAATATAGTAACAGAGATAAAACAACTAGAATTCGGATCTTTAGAAGAGGTAGGAGCAAATTACACAGAAAAACATGGGAATTGTGGGACCAATACATGCACAGGAGGGAAGAGGTTTAAAAGAAAGCAGGGTTTGAATGACAATGGCTGGATAGATTTTAAGTGATATATAATGTTTGAAACTAAAATTGTCAGTATAGTTTAGTTTATATAAATGTATGATTGCCTATGTCATGCATGATTAATTTAACAAATATGTTTCTTGTTTAAAGACCACAGATTATGTCAATTTAAAATCAGGACATATCACTTTAGGCATTATGCTGAGTGTAGCACAAACCATTTAGTTTACTTAGTATGTAAAAAATGTGATGTTATGTGGGAAAGAGAAATCGCACATTCAGAGAGTGGATGCACGACTGGATATAAATAAAGGTAGACAGACCAGTATTTTGGCTTGTCATGTGGAAAAGCAAGGTAATTAACAGGTTTAATTTTCAAGTTTTAGATGTTGTATATCAGACCCCTAGAGGTGGTGATATTACAAAACATATGGAAAAAGTAGAATTTAAATGGATTCTTGAACCTGAGGAACATAAACCTCCAACTTTAAATGCTATTCTTGCGCCCTATAACCTGTACTTAGAAAAAAGGTTCTGAGACATTGAGTTTTGAAAGCTTTTGAAGAGATTGTGACATCAGTTAACATGGGACTACTTTCCACATCTATGCGTGAGGGTGTTGCAGTACATTTTTTAATTTACCTGATGAAGCAGAGGTGAAAACACATTTGTATTTTGACATTGCTTTTGGATTACATTAAAGGTTTCTAATGCATGGAGTAGCGAGCTTTTGTTTTCTCTTATTTTGGACCGTTTTACATTTGGCTCACTGCGCATCCTTTATCTTTCTTTTGTGTTCCTACTTGTGATTTATTTTATCTGGCTGAAAAGTTTTACTATGGTTTTCCTGGAGACTGGTACAGTAGTTTTGCTTAGCCTTTAGAATGGTCGTCTTAGTAAAGTTTCACAAATGCTGATAATGTTGTGTTTTTTCGATGCTGCACATTAGCTTTTTCTTATCTAAAATTAGGCTTATGAAGCTGTCATACCTCAATTCCAGGTGGCAAAAATGTTAAACATTTCTGCTTAAGTTATCTAAAATGAAAATGTAGACGATAAATTGGCAACAATGTTTTAACAAACTGACCCTGAAGTGTTTAACATTGGAAAAAGTGTTCACATTGTTTTATAGTCCTGATCATACTACAGAAAGAACAGCACTCCTCTGCTTTCAAAAAATCAACGTACAACTTTCCCTTCTACACACATTTGTGTTACACTCTTATGACCATTCATAAAACTACAGATGTATAATGCCTTAGACCAAAGTTAAATACCTGCTTCTTACCAGGTCACAGAAGTCATGAAACAATTTAGAAGCATTTCAGCAAGATAGGTACTTACACATTATCACCTCTTACAATATATAATCCTAATACGACTTGTTCCACACCTTGTGTTGAACTGAATACTCGTTCATGGCTTTCGTCCAGAATTAGATTAATAGTCTGATCAAATCCTTTCAATGTTCCCTGAAAAACAGAAAATGTATTTAATACATAAACAATAATGTATTTTATTACACTGAGGGGTATGCAAGCTATTACCAAACAGAAGTCTAAACTAGACAAAGTATACCACTAAATTCTAATACTACTACTAGAAAAAATGTTTACTACATAAAACAGTTTGACAAAAAAATAAAAACGCAACTGAGAAGCAATGAGCACAGTTTCAGTGGCTCATAGGATTGCATTTTTGCTGCTGGTAATATTGCAGCACTTCCTAGGGGCCTCCCATGGAAGAGTCGTGAAACAGAAGTGCCGACCGACTGCCCAAGGTGGAGGCAGTTTAGGTTGATGTTAAAAATTCCACAAAATTATGGTAATATTTTTTCTAAAAGATAAACACATTAAAAACACAATACAAAATTCTATAATATTTTGCTTCATGGAATTACATTCCTTTTTTCAGTTAAAAAGAACAAACTTCCTCCATCATAAAAAATAATGCACTCCACATTTCTAATCTTTCTTTCGGAAAACATGCAATCCTCACCTGTCACAAAATCATGCTTTAGGTATTACTTCATCTTTTACATCTCATAATTTTACAGAGTTTTTCCCTCATACCAACTAGTCGTATGTTATATCCTTTATCTAGAACAGCAATCGATACAAAAATAATTCTTATGCCATCATCTTGCCTTCACAACAACCTAAATGCAAATAACGTTTCTACTGCAGCCTTACATTTCAGGTTACTTCTACTAAACTGTCAAGCTTCCATGTAGAAACCATATCCTGCATATCTAAAGGCAGGAACCTCTAACATAACTCTTAGAAAAGTTACTTTTCTTACCACAAAAACTAATCTGCATTGTCAATTTCAATTCGGTCACCAACAGGACTATGATCATCAGGATTTCACTCAGAACCTAAAACTTTCCCTGGACATCTTAGCTATTATGCTTCACCCATAATGCTTGGCATCTATGGAGTCCATCTCTATATTTCAAATAGCAAAGAAAATTAAAACATTAAGCCAGAAAATGTTTCTCTCCACTCAGAACTCTCCAATAACAAGTGCTATTGGGGGGGGGTGTTAATGGAGATGAAACTACCTATACAGATATAAAGGTTATGTACGTATCACAGTATTAGAAATTCAAAATCCATGCCTGTTCAATTCAGCAGCAGGACTGGTATGCTTCAGGCAACAGTCACTTGGTACCTTTCATATTCTCCTAGGCTCAAAGTCTATTCCTTCTCCTCCTCTATCTCTCATAATGCACCACACTTTCCTGTCTCCCCACACTGACCCTGCCCTTTTATCAGCATAACTGGAAATCTTTATATACTTTATAGTTTAAGGGCATACCCTTTCAGATGCCCTCACACGTGAACTTTTGTCTAGTGATGATGATGGTGGGTATGTTGAAATGAACAGACATGAATAATGAAAATCTAATGGTATTTAAATAAGTACAAGACTTTTGTATCTCACACAATTCAGTTCATTCATTTCAAAAAAGTAAATCCCTGCTGCTGCCTTTTGTTTACATTATGAAAGAATATTAACAACAACTGAGTCTCAAAAAGTTGTCCTGGACCTTGAAATCACATCAAACTTACAGCATTTTACGAACCTATGCAAACAAGCTTCATTTCAGCAGATGGCCTCCTGAAAACAAAAAAGGATTTAAATATAGCTTTTGATGCAACTGGTCATACAGTGGGTTTTGTTGAAATCACATCAAACTTACAGCATTTTACGAACCTATGCAAACAAGCTTCATTTCAGCAGATGGCCTCCTGAAAACAAAAAAGGATTTAAATATAGCTTTTGATGCAACTGGTCATACAGTGGGTTTTGCTACATTTATCATAACTAAAGGTAATGTAGCATGAAAGACCCATTGAAAAAGTAACTTTGGACATTCTCCCGATCTGCTCTGCCTTCGGCATAGTATACTAGCTTACCTTGACATCTTGCTATCTAAGGATGTGAACGCTTCCTGTTTTTCATCTAGAATTTATAGAAAACCGACACACTCCAACACATGTCTTCATTTTACCAGTTGTCATCCTTTTAAGCAGAAACGGACCGTGGTGAAAGGTCAGTTAGTCAGAGCGGCAAGGATCACCAGTAAGGATGAAGATTTCCATGTAGAATGTGGTACACTAAAAAAGATGTTTCTCAGTAGAGGTTATCCCATCCAGCTTGTTGAAGAACTTATAAGTGAAATCGAAACGAAAAGAAATCTTAACATATATGTACCACTACTACAGTTGAAGGGGAGTAGTGAAGTAACATCTTCTACCATGATTCTTGACCAACAGAATGATGATGTTAATTGTGCAGCAGTGGAAAATCCTCCTAGGTTTATCACAACGTTTGCAGTAGACAGCTCTATTGTGTGGTCCATTGTTAAGAAAAACTGGCATCTCTTCAAAACAGACTCATTAGTATCCTCGAAACTGGGAGTTTTCCCCCTGGTAGTGTATAAAAAAGGTAGGAATCTTAAATCATGGTTTGAGATGAAACCATTACAAACTAGGAGCCCAGGGATGTTTAAATGCCACAACTGTAACTACTGTAAATTCATTGTAGAATCTAATAGATTTGTGGTTAGCAATGAATTATTTAAACTTAAGCATAGATTCACTTGCAACTCTAAGATGGTGGTGTATTTAGCGCAGTGTCAGTCATGCCAGGCCCACTATGTGGGGAAAACTGAACGGAAGTTTAGAGAACGCATCTACGAACACCAATACGCCATTAGGAAAGCAAAAACTACTAATGCACTGGCTAAGCACATTTTGGATTATCCTACGCACCACTTCAAATTTATAGCAATTGACCAGGTATACAATGACATTAGAGGTGGTCAGACTGCGTTAAAACTACTAACATTAGAACTTCAGTGGCAAATTAGGCTAGAATCCTACCATTCCCCTGGTCTAAATGAGGCATGCTCTATAGCCTGTCTTTTAAGTATTCTTAGTCTTAAAAGATAGTAAGCAGTATTAAGTACATTAGCTTTTAAATTCCTTATGTACACAGAACATGGGTGTTTTTAATGTTTTTTTTTTAGGTAAATGCTACTTCATGCAATTGTTTGTATAATTCGTGAATGACAGTTTGATTTAAATAATAATATATATATTTTTTATATTTTAATATTTAGACATATATATGTTGAATATTTTTAAATATTTTTGAAATTTACTTGAGTTTAGTTTCTTTTCAGGATCATTAGTGGTTCTTTTGAATATATGTATATATACATTTTTTTAGCATTTAATAGTAATTATTTCTCAGGTTTTGTACCTTTAACAGCAATGCGTCCATTGGAAGTCAATAATTACTATTAATTATTATTAATTGTTTTCAATTATGTTGATATGAACAATTAAGCTGACTGTATAAAACCTGTACTGTTGCTACCACACATTCATTCTGATGAAGTTTGCACATTGTTGCAAACGAAAAGCGCTTCAATTAAACGTATTTTGGATATATTTTTTGTGGTTCACTGCTTGGCCGTTGCTGGTTTATCACTTTAACACTTTTGTGTTTGGACAGTGCGTTGGTCTACCTACAGTTTGGCTCTCCTTTTGGATTTTTTAGTTGTTTTTTGTTCTACTTTCTTAGTACCACATTCTGCAGACCATCCATACCTCTAAGATGGTTCCTGTTCTGGTTTCTGTCAGGCTTTCTTGAACAATGAATCTCAAACACAAAAGCACACCCCCTCTGATTAGAAAAGAAGTTTCTTTGAGAGGGCGGAAAACTACTCCAATAGCTGACAGCAGCTATCTGTTCTGCTCACTCTTTTGTAAATTCTCTTTCACTTGGGGCTCAAGACGATCCACGACAAGGGGCATTAATGAAATTTGCCTTGAAGTTTTCCACAAAGCTACAGTGCCAGAGTTGTGCAGAATGTGGGAGACTGATCCTGGACCTGGCCACACAGGCTGCTTTGTCTACTATTTAATGTAACATTTGCATATACGTGCCAATATTCACTAAAGTTGCCACCTGGGACTTTAACTTGTGCTCTAGGTTACCATGCGACATCTTTGTTTAGCATATCTGCCAGGTTATGCTGAAAACAGGGTGCAGCCATCAGACAATGGAGGGCTTGAACACAAAAGTGTCTGAAGCATATACAAGCTTACCAATGTAGTTTACCACCAGAGATTCCTCAGCAGGGGTGGAACACTAGGCTCACTTCTAAAGGCTCCTCCTTTAAGGCAGAAGCTATGCCAGCTGAGCTGACAATGGCAGCCTCACTCCAAGCTTCATCTTCCAAATAATAAGAGATCCTGTCTACTAGGAGTCTTCAATCTTAGAAATATGGCGATATAAACAGGACCTCTTGCAGATATAGGCTTGTCACCCAAAGAATCCCCTACCTATTGAACAACCGCCCTTTGCATTACAAGTAGGAATACTTCAGCTTCCTTCAATTTCTGCCTTGACAACTAGATGGGCAAGCATGAACTTACTCCTTTGATAAGCAGTAAGGCCCTTATTTCTTTCTTTATTTTTTTTGACAACAGCATTGAATTCCCCTTCTCACCATACCCCACCCCCACCTTAAACAGCTCTGGGATCACAGCATCTCAGGCCAAGGACAAAATAGCCAGATCAAAAATCCTGAGTTTCATAATGTTGAAAATTCATAATTATTATCCTTCCAACTTTAGAGGGGATCCATATTTCCCAAACTTAATCCTTGCCTCAATACAAGGATCAGGATTAGTGTGTTTAAGGCACAAAATAATTCAAGGGAAAGGAGGCACAACAATTACTGGAAAAGAGAAGTCTGCAAAGGAAACCTTGTTCAGAGGAGTCAGTAGCAAAGGGGTAAAAGTATAAAAAGGGTAAGGACATTTCAGGGAAGAAGTTTCGAAATGCATTTTTTTTCCCACAGAGACAATTTAAAAGTTTTCCTCAAGAATGATGTAAATCAAAACAGTGGTGGAATTCCAGAATAAATGGATCTGGCATAAAGTAATCTTAGGTTCACATATATGGGTCTACTCACTTTAGTCGAGTAGCCCATATGTCAACGGCAGAAATGTCAATAGCAAAAGGTTGAGACGTTACCACGCATGTACAGAGGAAGAACCTCAATGCATACAATTCAGACACACATACACACACAACTTTTTTGCAGGGGGGCAAGTCCACCTGCGCCTCCTACATCCCCTGTAAATTATATATACTAACTGTGAGATTACAAAATGCCTGGGGAAAGGGAATATTTCCCTACATGGGGATGGTCAATCTCACATACCTGTCAGACATCTGCATATATCGGCCAAATGCTGTCAAACAGATTTCAACAAACCTGCATTTAGACCAAAATCAGGACCACCGTACTGTATATTTACATTACATACACACACACACACACACACACACACACACACACACACACACACACACACACACACACACACACACAGTTCATAGGAGGTTACTTGGCTAATGGCCTTGGGGCCCTTACAAGCCTAGCCAAGAGTTTATCCCCAAAAAAGAAACCCCAGTCAGCACCTCTCACCCCTATCAATGAGGGACACAGGTGGAACCCCTGGGACAAATTTGTGGTTTCCCATCCACTTATCAAGGTTGCGCCTGAAGAGGTTCAGCAAGGTACTATGTGTTTGACATGTATGGAAATTTTATTCCACAGATGAGGCAGCCTCTGGGAGACAAACCTGTCTCTCCAGCAGGTTCTGTTGAGGTCACACATTAGATTTAGGTAATGCGCGAGAAGTTAAGACTTATGGATATGGAGCATCTCTAATAGGGCAGGGTCCAATATTGACTTGTAGGCGAGACACAGGCCACCTCTGAACAATCTGTATGAGACCGAGTACAGTGATAGTGATTTCAACCTGTCCACATAGGACAGGTGTTGGAGGCCATAAAATCTCTTTGTGAAGTATTTCTGTGGCTTTTCCAGTTGGCATAGGTGTTTGGAGAGGTACATATCAAATGGGGTGTTATACTCAATTGTTGGTCTAATGAGAGAGAGTGCAGAGAGGTAATAACCTCGTTTTTCTGGATGCAATCACTTTACTTATGAGAAATAACTAGTAAAATCCATTTCTGATCACTGTCGCTACATGATGTCAATTGTGAGATTGTTGTAAACCGAGTACCTAGGTCTCTCATCACAGGTTGTGTGCTTAGGGGGTTGCTGTTGATGTGATAATCAGTAGGGGCTGTGTTTTTGCTGAATGGTATGACAATATATATATTTTTTTTGCATTTAACTTAAGGCCATGACTTTGGCATCAGTTATTTGTTGCTGCAAGACCCTCTTGCAATATGTTATCATCATCTGGGAAGTCAATGCCAGCACCACAAACTTGGTCAACCACAGGTCTTTTTCATATGTAAATACTAGGCTATCAGTCTCCAACACAGGACATGATGCTTTAGGACATATATGCTGTAACTGGCATGGAGTATAAAAGTAAAAAAAGAGAAAAAGCACTTTGACACAGCAGAAAAAGGCAACTAATTTAATCACAACAGGTTAGCGCTTTCATGGTCACTCAAACAACCACTTCATCAGACAAACATTTCATAAAACAGTCAATATTTAAAAAACTATGCACCAATGAGAATGCCATACTAATTAACTATCTTATTACATTTAAGCAAAACATCATCTATATAAAAAAAATATATATAAAAAACTATAAATCAGTATTAAGAAGTTATGTACCTACCATAATGTTCCATGTTAGTTGTCTTCTTCTCGCCTTCTTTCTTGCTGGTTGGGTTCGGAGCCGATCCTCGGCTCCGACTCGGCCATCTACTAAAGCTCAAGAGCTATTTACTGGCTCGAGGCCTCTCCTTATCCCACAATGCTTGGTGCTAGATACCCAGATCTCGTTTGGCAGAGCTAACACCATAGAAAAAATTTTAAGGACACTTGTCCAAACTACAAGGTTTACCTACAGTACTAAAACAGAGGAGGAAGTAACCCAGATAAGACTCAGCCAGAGGAAGAAGGCCTCAAAAAGGGACTCTTTTCGGTCTGTCCAGGCTAGGGGGATGGAGGGTGGGACGCAAGAAAGAAGGCGAGAAGAAGACAACTAACATGGAACGTTATGGTAGGTACATAACTTCTAAATGTTAAGTTGTCTATCTCGCCTTCATTCTTGCTGGTTGGGACAGCGTCCCTAGCACCTTAGTCCTGGGTGGCTCATCGGAACAGACTCTTGAGCACAGTGGAACCAAAATCAGCTCTACTCCTAGAGGCCATATCCAACTTATAATGTGAAATGAAGGTATGAGGAGTGGTCCATGTGGTTGCAGCACAAACAGATTCTATTGGTAGTCTAGCATGAAAAGCTACCGAAGTAGCTAACGCTCTGGTGGAATGACCTTTAGGTTTAGTAGGGAGTTCTTTATGTCTCAGCTGATAAATCAAAGTAATAATAGAGGACAACCACCTGGATAAGATTACTTTATAAACTGGCAGGCCCTGTTTGCCCTCAGCATAGGACAGGAAGAGTTGGTCTGATTTTCTTGTATGCTTATTCCTATCCAAATAAAAATGTAATTGCCTATGAACGTCCAATTGGTGCAACTTTTGTTCAGCTTTGTTCGAATAGTTAGGAAAAAAGACAGGTAGATCAATAGCTTGATTCAGGTTTGTTTCAGAAGGTATCTTGGGCAGAAAAGAAGGATTAGTCCTGAGTGAGACTATCCTTGTGAAACACAAGGTAAGGAGGACATATACAGAGGGCTTGAAGTTCCGAAACTCTCCTAGCTGAGGTGATGGCTACTAAAAAGAGAGAGTCTTCCAGGAGAGTAATTTTAAGGAACAGGAAGCCGCAGGTTCAAAAGGAGGGAGAATCAAGGAAGCCAATATCAAGTTTAAATCCCACGGAGGCGGGGAATCTCTGACCGGGGACCTAAGCAAAATAGTCCCGTTAAGAAAGGCCTTGCAAAGTTTGTGGGACATGATGCTGGTTTCTGACAGGCCAGTGTGGAAATCTGCGATAGCAGTTAATTGGACCCTAATGGTGGCAGACAAGGAACCAGCTTGAAAAAGTTCTGCTAATAAAATCTAGAACGTGATGGACAGGGGCTGTAAAGGGGTCTATATTCCTAACCTCTGCCCAGAAAGAGAAACGTTTCCACTTACTAGCATAAGTCTTCCTGGTGGTAGATTTGTGCGAAGGAAGGATGATTTCATGCACCGGCTGAGAAATATGTGGAAGCCTGGCTAAGGTTGGAAGTGGAGCAACCAAGCTGTGAGGTTGAGAGACTGAAGGGATTGGTGCAGCCCGCCCGACTGATGGACCAAGAGGTCTGGCACTGGGTCCAGATTCCAAGGCTGCTCCAGTAGGTGATGATGCAGGAATGGGAACCAAACATATCGAGGCCAGTAAGGGGCAATGAGGAATATCCTGGATCCCAATGCAGTCGCCTTCTGAATTAGTTTGGGAATTAGGGGAAAGGGTGGGAATGCATAGAGAAGGCCCCGGGGCCCATCGTGAACTACAGCGTCTCTGGGGGAGTGCCCGGGAAGGGGGAAGAGAGTGAAGAAATCGTCGCACTTGCTGTTCAGAGGAGTTGCGAAAAGGTCGCAGCAAGGTTGACCCCATCTGCGGAAAATTTTGTCCGCTACTGACTGAGAGACCACTCATGAGGCATGAGAATAGCTCTGCTTAGCCTGTCCACTATGACGTTGGGACTTCCTGGGGATGTGCGCTGCTATCAGAAACCGTTGAGAGGAGATCACCCACTGCCAGAGTCTGAGTGCTTCTCGACATAAGGGATAGGACTTGGTACCGCCCCGCTTGTTGATGTACCACATTACAGACATACTGTCTGTTTGAATTGCAATAGTCCCGGTGGGTAGAGAGTCCTGAAGAGCTTGCAATGCTAAAAGCACTGCTCTCATCTCAAAGACGTTTATGTGCAGGTGGTACTCTAGAGGTTGCCAAGTGCCCTGGACAGTCCTGCCCTGAAAATGCCCCCCACCCGATCAGGGAGACATACGTGGTCACCGTGGCAACAGGAGGAGGAGGAAGAACAAACGGTCTGCCCTGGAGTACTAGAGGGGAGACCATCCACCAAGCCAGGTGGTCTTTGCATGATTGAGTGATTATGTTGAGACATCGGAAGTTGTTGAAAAGACCATTAGGTAAAGAGCATCCACTGAAGAAACCGCATGTGAAAACGAGCCAGGGGAACTAGTATGATTGCTGCTGCCATGAGACCCAAAGTTTTTAGTACAAATCTGGCCTGAATCCTCTTGCACTGTAGTAAGACCTGCACATGTCGGCGAATGTCTGACACACTGTCTAGAGGAAGTTTTGCAGACAGCTCTTTTGTATTTAATCTTGCGCCTATAAAGGTTATAGACTGACAAGGCAACAATGCAGACTTTTCGAAATTTATTGAAATACCTAGCTCGGAGCAAGTTTGGATGGTATAATCCATGGGTCACAGTAGCTGATGCCTGGTGGAAGCAGTAAGGAGCCAGTTGTCTAGATATGGAAACACCTGGAATCCTCGCTGTCTCAGGTTTGCCGTAACCACTGCCATGCATTTGGTGAACACCCTGGGGTGAGACCAAAGGGCAGGGCTCTGAATTGATAGTGACTGGCTCCCAGCCGGAAGCGGAGAAACCTTCTGGAGCGCCTGTCTATTTTGATATGGTAGTACGCATCCTGAAGGTCTATGGAGCACATCCAATTGTCCTGACTCAAAAAGGGTAGAATGGACTGAAGCGTGACCATCCGGAACTTTGTTCTTTGAACAGATTTGTTTAACCTGCTGAGATCCAAAATAGGTCTCCAGTCCCCTGTCTTTTTTGGTATCAAAAAGAAATTGGAGGAAATTCCGGATCCTTGCTGGTCTGCTGGGACTGCCTGGATGGCCCTTTTTTCTAGCAGTTTTGAAATTTTTAGCACTGCTTGTTCCCTTAGACTGGGTGGAACATCTGGAAGGGACATGGTTGTTAGTACAGGGGTGTGGACAAAGGGAATTTTGTAACCCTCTGATATGATGGACCGTACCCATTTGTCTTGTGTGAGGAGATGCCAGGGTACAGTGACAATCTTCCCCCGACTGCCTTCGAAGGTGGACAGTCGGGCAGCCCCTCAGGGGTGCTGAAAGGGTTTGTTAGAGAAAGATTCTCCGCTACCCTGATTTTGCGGACCCCCTCTGCCCCTCGGGCGGTGTCTATTATTGTTCCCTCCCCTGCCCCTGGAGGGAAACTCACCACGTGTGTCAGGCACGACTCCCTGGGGTTTCCGAAACCACATTTTCCCAATCTTCTGACCCTTAGGGTATGGTCTAGAGGGAGTAGAAAAACGGACTCCCATGGCAGAGAGAGTCTTGCCTTCCTGCTCACACCTGGTAAGGGTATCCTTCACCTGTGGTCCAAACAGAGCCGAACCACTGAAGGGGGTATTGGTGACGGACGCCTTAAAGGGGTCAGCAAAGTTACATAACCGCATCCAGGCATGTTTTCTGAAAGCCACGCCTGTACCTGCAGCCCTACTCGCCCCATCGGCTGCATAAGAAATGAGCCGTATGGAGGAGTTGACGATAAAAGTTAAGGGTCGCCAGCTGGGAGTTAATCTTATCCTGAGCCCCCGCAGCTCATGGATCCTGAAGGGTATCACCCAGTTCCTTGAGAAGATCCCTTTGAAGGCGGGTGAAATGGCACAGATAATTCAGCGACCACATGGAAAAGGTCGCTGAGGAAAACATCCGCTTCCCGTATCTGTCCTAGACTCTTTATTAGGTGGATGGACAGGCACCGAAGGGTCAGCCAACTCCTTCTTAGTGGCTGCTGCCACCATGGCATCAACAGGGATACCTTTTGTCAAAAATTGTTTGTTGGGTGGGGCTGTAATGAACTTAGTTGGCCTGTGGGGAGTTGGTTCCACTGTGTCCGGGGCTGACCATGCCCTTCGAGCCACTACTTCCATGAGCGGGTCGAAGGGTGGAGAAAGAGCAAGAACCAACGCGTCTAGGTATACAGACTCATCCTCAGAAGGGTTAAGGGCAGTCCAGTTCCCCCTCTGCTTAAGGATCTCTAGGATGTCTGAAAAAGAGACATCCTCAGAGGGGGATCTTGGGGACCCTTCCAAATCCTCCAAGTCTGTATCAGACGTGACTGACTCAGGGGAGTCAACATGTTTCCTCTTACATTTTCTCTTCTGAGGGGGCTCCTCTGAATGATCAGGGGAAGCCACAGAAGATACGCCCAATGGGGCGACCTGGAGCATGTGTTCTCCACGCTTGGTGTCAGGAGGGTGGACAGAGACCGATGCAGGCACCATGGGGGAAGGAGCCGACTCAGGTGTCAGCATGCTCCTCATGACCTCGAAGGCACCCCTATCAGGCAGAGCAGAGGGTCCCCGCTCCGAAGAGACATGAAACCCTCCCGGCACCAAGAGGGACGGCTCCGAGGCTGATGTCGGGGCCGAGCTCACCTGCGCCGAAGCCCCGAGAGGGGGAACGGGGTCGGACAAGGGTCCGATGCCACTCACCCCCTCGGAGCAGATGAGGGAGTCCCGGTGCAGAGATCCCTCCAAGGAAGGAACCAATGAAGAGATCAGAGCCGAAAGATGTGGTATCGGCTCCGACGTTTCCAAGATTCGAGCCCCAACCAGCTTCGGCTCCGAACACAAAAGGGGAGTCGGAGGAGGAACTGATGAAGACACCGGGACAGCCACAGTCTTTTGAGAAGGGCTGGTTAACATTTTGGCCAGGGCCTGCGATTTAAGGAGTCTACTGACCACCCTCTCCAAGTCATGATCGGATAACCTGGAGGACTGAGAGGAGTGGGACCTATGGCTTCATTCCGACTGAAGCAACGGTGACCTCGCAGCCGAACGAACGGATTCTAGGGAAGAGGACCTGGAATGTTTTTGGCCCAACGACGGTTCCGACACTAAAGTCAGAGCCGATTGAGGTCTAGGGATGTCTGCTCCAGCCGGAGCCGAAGAGGAGGCAGATGCTGCGCCTGGTGACGGCTCCGAACTGGGAGCTGACGGCTTGGCGGGCTTTGAGGATTTCCCTGACTGAGGCTTCGCCGGGGATCCCTCTGGCTTAAGTAAGCCTCTCAAAATAAGCTTGTTCCTACGCTCCTGCAGAACTCTCAGGCTGAAGGCATGACAGACCGAGCAGGAATCCTGCAGGTGTAGGGAACCCAAGCAATAAACACATGAAGTGTGACCGTCTGTCAGAGACATCTTCTGACAGCACGAGTCACACTTCTTGAAGCGTGAAACTTTAGTATCCTTGGACATACTGGCCCAGGGATACTAAAGAGAGAAAAATTAAACTAGTGCTTAAACAAGGCACACAGAATCATCACACACCCGCACTAGTTAAGATAATAACCACCACAAAAAACTCACACACACACTTAACAACTATCCTTAATAAAAATATACAAATACTGCAACGCTAAACACTACTCCTGTAAGTACAACAAGGGTGGGGTTAGCCACTAATAGAGAGAAACAAGGGGGGGGGAACTAACAGAAAACGAGTTTCCTTAGTGGGACAAACTACGGGATACACAGTCTAACTACACTACAAGGGAAAGACAATCTATATCTAAGAAAAATACAAGGTAAATATTAGCTAGTAATACAAAAAAAAGGATTAATACGACCTGAGTCAGTAAAAGCGCAACCTTGTAGCTGAAGCGGCAAACGAGATCTGGGTATCTAGTGCCAAGCATTGTGGGATAAGGGGAGGCCTCGAGCCAGTAAATAACTCTTGAGCTTTAGTAGATGGCCGAGTCGGAGCCGAAGATCGGCTCCGAACCCAACCAGCAAGAATGAAGGCGAGATAGACAACTTAACATGTTAATGTTTCAAACATCTCTGAAGTAAAAATGGTATCAAAGAAACCATATCATTAATACCTGGATAAGTATCCGCTTTAAACAAAGATAATACATTTTTGCTCAATGGCTTTGGTCTTATTACAAATGTCACCACCTCTCTTGCCTTCATTTATTAGTTCCAATACAAAAAACTTAAATTCATGACTTCTGCCACTGCATTCTACATGTTTAGCTAATGCATTAGTATTCTTCTTATTACCGATGTCCCTAAGATGCTCTAACACACGTTCTCCAAGGGACCCGTTGGTCTTACCAACAGAAAACAAGATGTACAGAAACAGTAATAAACTAAATTACGACTGGTGCAGTCAGCATAAAAAGGAAACTCAACAAAGCAGTCATGAAAGGGATGTCTAAACTGGGGGGCTCTATATAGAAATTTACAGACATGGCAATGTCTGCATGGATATGTACCCTTACGTTGTGATTCTAGTACTACGTCATCATCTTTATTACCACAAAGTTGTTTCTTTAAAGTCAAGTTATTCCTAAAAGAGAAAAGTGGAGTCAGAGATGCATTCTCTTAGCTTATCTGAGTATAGAATATTCCAATGTTTCCTAATTAACATCACAGAATATACTGACATCACTTGCATAGGTTAACAAACACCTCATATTCATATTGTTACTATCAGATGACAACATCTGGGTATGATTTTTCTAAAAAATAAGGTTTACCTATGCTGTGCCTTTCTTTCATAACTTGGTCTATGTAGTTATTAACTTCTCTCTCAAAATACCCCCTGCTGAGAAAGTCTATTTTCAAAGTATTAAAAGCTTGTAACAATTCACGTTCATCACTATGTATTCTCATCATCCTAAGGAATTGACCTTTAAGCACATTCCTGGACACATGCCGTGGATGCATACTACCTTTAGGTAGTAAAGTATTTTTTCTAATCTTTTTCCTATATAGAGATGTTTTAAAGCCACCTATGTCTTTCCTATTAATATAAACATCTAAAAAGCTTACCTTTTCCACTGAATATTCATAGGTAAATCTCAAAAATGAAGTGGTAGAATGCAACCACTCTATAAATTCAGAGACTAGTTCCATCACCTTCCCATAACAAAAAAACATAAGTCAACAAAACGTCTATACCAAAGCACCCTAGGATGAGCTAAAATCCCTATTTCAGACTCCTATTGAGCTAAAGCTAAGTTGGCGTACCTATTGGCACAAGACATACCCATAGCCATGCCAACTTTCTGCAAGTAATAGTCATTACCAAACATAAACACATTGTTATCAAGGATGATACCAAGTAACTCACAGATAAGAAAAACCTTATAATTCGAGTAACATTTCATACCATTGAGCATAGTCATGATAGTTTCAATACCCCATTCATTGGAGATGACAGTAAACAATGAGCCTGTCCAGGGTAGCAAGTAATAGCTCTCTAGTGCTATCCAGTCCTGCAGTCCCTCTAATACAGTTATTCTAGAAAATTTTTTTGTGTCCCTTAAAATAATAGGTAGTTGATCAACAATAGGTCGCAGCATCTTCTCTACAAAAAGAGAGAGAGGTTCAGTGACCCACCCTCTTCCGGACACAATCGGACGCGTAGGTGGATCTACTAGACTTTTGTGTAGTTTAGGCAAACCATATATTAAGGGGATATTTGGATTATTTACACTAAAATAGGATTTTTATGTCAGAGATGTTTGAAACATTAACTTACTGATTTATAGTTTTTAATACAGGTTTTTATATATATATAGCAATAACCCATGCCTGGGTGTGTGTGGGTAATGCTGGATTTACCCACGGTTGGCGTGGTTTGGTCACGAGGGCGAAGCCCGAGTGGCCAAACAAAGCTAACCGTGGGTAAATCCAGCATTTCCCACACCCAGAAGTGGGTTATTGCTATTATACAATGACATTATTTAAGAAAAAAAAAAAATTACTTTTCTTAAATAATGGCATTGTATTATGCCTCTTTGCTGCCCTTCCGCATCTGTCTGGTATTCTGCGGCAGTTCTGATATACTGCGCATGCGTATGCCTACGCAGTACATCAGAGCTGTGGGCAAAAGCAACGGAGAAAGCAAGATCTCTGTTGCTTTTTACTGTTTCGCTATGTTAAATGGGTTTAACACAGCGAGACATAAAAAAAGCAATGGAGAATCTCCGTTGCTTATTTTAAAGCTGTCTGGCTATGTTAAAGCCATTTAACATAGCGAGACAGGTTTAAAAAAAAGCAACGGAGAAAACAAGATCTCCATTGCTTTTTACACACTGTCTCGCTATGTTAAATAAGTTTAACATAGCGAGACAGCTTTAAAAAAAGCAACGGAGATCTCCGTTGCTTTTTTTAAACCTGTCTCACTATGTTAAACTCCTTTAACATAGCGAGACAGTGTTTTAAAAAAAGACTTGTACTAATGGAAAAAGTCCGGGCGACCGGACCTTTTTCCATTAGTATAAGTCGATTTACAACGTGCACGCTGCCCAATCAGTGTGCACGTTTTGGAATATTAATGGGGGGGGGGGTCATGGTATATATATATATATATATATATATATATATATATATATATATATATATATATGTGCGTGTGTGTTGTCTTGCTTTAAATTTAATAAGATAGTTAATTAGTATGGCATTCTCATTGGTGCATAGTTTTTTAAATATTGACTGTTTTATGAAATGTTTGTCTGATGAAGCGGTTGTTTGAGTGACTGTGAAAGCGCTAACCTGTTGTGATTAAATGAGTTGCCTTTTTCTGCTGTGTTGTGCTTTTTATCTTTTTTATTTCTAATTCATTTTATTTGCACTTTGTGTCTTCTGGGAACTTTTTATTTACTTTTGTTGTATGGAGTATAAAAGAATACTGTAAATCTGTGACATTGCAAGGCAGAGCAAAGTTTTACTGAGGTGAGCAAATGGTCTCCCCATCATCTAGCTGGGTCTCACCTTTCATAGATCAACATTTGCTTCTATGCAGTAGAAATCACTAACCTTTCAGCATTCCAACCTTGATTTTAAGATCACAAATAAAACTGGTCTTGGCGATACCATTATCCTTTGTAAGTTCTCTTTCTCTCAATAAAAACATTGTTTAAACCTCTACAAACCACACTGTTCCAGTCAGAGCAAATACCTGCTGACAGTGGTCGCATGACAGAAGATGCCATCCTGCAAATGATCCAATATATGACTTGCAGGTGCCTAGCCAACCATCTCAAATAATCGTGATCAAGTGCAGGCATTAAATTTAAACACTGCAGAGGCCATCACATCTATACAGGGCTCACGTTAATGATTTTATTTCCCATGTAAAGGCCTCCTAAACAGAAAACCACATTTTCAATGATAATTTCTTCTCTTTCAAAAACTTGCCAAATGGCCTGCTCCATGGATTGACACAGGCTCCTCCATAAGTTTACCCAGTGTTTTCCATCAAGGCACTAGGCACAAATAATTGAATTGACATCCTGGAAGTTTCCTCAACTGATTCAACAAAGTAAACAATTCAGACAACCTTTGCTTGGCTCTGTGACATAGGCTAACAAAACTGCTTCATACAGGCCTCGAGGGACAGCTTCATTTCCTGACCAGCCCAATGAAAAACCCATGTTCTCTGCATTTTTTTAGGGACTTGGCAAAAGGCTCCAAATATAAATAGGGAGAACAGACAGAACAGTCTTGCTCCCCTGAACAATGAAAAAAGGTGTCAACTGGCCTACACTCACCTTAATTCAAACTGAGGACCTAGTACTGACAGCTTGCAACAGGAGAATTAATTTATCTAAACACATACATTTTTAATGCATTAAAGAGGTACTCCATTCCCCACTCTATGAAGTGCCTTTTTGACATGCAGTCTTACCACTAAAGGTGTACCAGTATATTCTGCTTCTTGTATCAGAACAGCTTTAAGGATGTTATCAAATCTTTGCCAACTTGTGACAACTCTGCAGTGATCTATATGAATGAACCCAGCCAGCAATGCTGCAAGTCAGGACACTAAAACATGAAATTGTTACAGTCTTGACCAACACATGGGTGCCTTACCTGCCTCGCTTTACAGATTATGGAAATTAGAGCATCTTGCCAAGAGGTGGTTATCTCCAGGGCTTTTAAAATGTCATTTAAAACACCCAAGTTTTCTTTCCCTCCTGCAACTCAAATGCCAAGGGATATGTAATCTAGGCCTAGTAACTTCCTCCTTGGCACACACTCGAGCAAAGCAATAAGCTCAGGATGAGCCTTTCTCATCTTTTAAAAGGGAAAGTGGCACTACAGACATCTCAAAGAATGGAAAGCAGGAACCTGTGTAGGAAGGGGTATGTACTGTTACCGCCCAAGTTGGTGACGGTAAACTCTTGGTCGCACATGTGAGGGAGCACACATTTGTGGACAAAGAGGGAACACTGGCAGTCCCTATGGTGATGTGGGTGCATAACTGACGACAAGGGGAGGGGATACGGCCTTACTTCAAAATATACTCATTACTGAGATGCCTGCAAGAGCACAAATGTTCCTGATGTCTTGCCAGTATGATGGTTCCCCTCCCCCATACATCCTCTCACCTTGGCAGACCTGAGAACGATCCTCACCACCAGAAACTGAATGGGCCCATATACCATTGGGAGGACGGATGGTTGGCAGGCAAAGGAGATAAAATTAACTGCATGATCAGAACTTATCAATGGGACAGAAAAAAAAACTGTGAATCTGCAGAACCCGGGATTTTGCCCCTACTACTTGTGCATACAGGTTAACAAAACCCTTAGCAGCTTCTAAATTTTAAATGGGCACAAAAACTTCTGCTGCTGTTTTTCACTTCATATCTCCTCAGCCACTTGCTTAGCCTTTAGCTGATGCAGTCAGACTGCCCTCTCTCTCCAGACTTTAGCAGAGTAATCAAAATCCCTTTACTGCAATGCAATACTTCCTAACATTTAAAGGATGTAGCCAGTAGTTTTAATTCATGTTCATCATATTGATCTCTACTGCAGTAGCCTTAACTATATGGGTTATATCCTACCAAGGATACAACAGCCAGATAGTTTCCAAAGCTTCAGGGCACCTTTTTATACAGCAAAACTGTCAGGTAGCTTGAGCAGAGCGGACTAAAATCCAAGTTTGGGAATGAAGCCCTTCAGAGCTTTACTGAACAGTACGCTCCTCTGATGCTTTCAAGGATTAACAGTAGGCCTGCGCTATTCCTTTGCTGGGAAGATATTCCCTTTGGAGAAAAAAGTTCAGTATTCTTATCTGTGTTGCTATTTTAACACTTTCCTCTTCAGAAAAGTTATTTTAACAGATGTCCCAAAACAGTTATGTACTCTTAAATGGAATGCTAATTCTCCTGTCATTTTAAAAGTGGTGTAAAAGTACCTGAAAACAAACATACTTTTGTGGGGCTGGCATAGTGTTTAAGTGCATTTTACTGTGCTTTTCTTTCAAAAAATTAACTTTTGTAGACTGGTAGTGTTTACCGGCATTTGCTGCTGATCTTACCTAGGAAAAGGGTACCATTTTCCTCTTGACCATGGAACAACTACTGCCCCAATGGTTGGCTCTTCCTCCAGCCACAAAAAGAAAAAATTAAGCAAACAGCATTTGCTACTAAAGCAGGCTAGCTATTTGCCTCAGCCCCATGTGGGTGACTCTGCTGTGGCCACTTGTTGTACCTCAGACCACTCAACTTTTACCCCAGATCCCCCTGGCGTAGCACTTACAGCCACTGTGGAGAGGGGTTAGCCACATCTGTGGCCGTTGAGGTCTCCTCAGTGGCCAAAGGAAAACCAGTCATCAGTCCTGGGTATGGAACAGAGAAGGCTTCCCTGTAGTGTCAAATTGCTGTCCATTTGTGGGGAAGCTGCTGCCATCAGTAACACACGTGGCCCAATGTTCCCATCAAGACGAAACAGAAAACCAAGCATGTATTTACTCCTCCTCAAATCTCTGTGGTAGGAGCATTTCACAAAGTCTGGCTCAGGGTCTAATTCAGGCTATTGATCCTTCTCAAAGTAGTTTCTGGTAAAAAAAAAGGGGGTACCCTCTTTTCTGAGGAGATTCAAGATTCTGAATAGGAAGATGCAGGGATGGATACCAGGTGAGCTCAGTTTCTGATTCTCCCTGTGGGGGATTCTCTGTCTCAGACTGTTAGAATCTGCAAGGGTTTTCAGTGGGAGAACACTGAGGTTTATCAGTCGCTCAGAAAAGCTGTTACAGAAGGAATTTCCAGATCCTACACCCATTTCTCCAGGTGTGTGTGTGTGTGTGTGTGTGTGTTCATGTACTACTTTCTGCAATTTTACTGATAGTCAGCCAGCTGTCCCAAAAAAAAGGCAGCTAAAGCTGTATAAAGTTGCTTAGTCTTTTACATTTTTATTACACTATTCCCAAATCTGACCCAGCAGCTATAGCTCTAGTTGATCCCACTGCTTCTAAGCACTTGGTCAATTCCAATCTTACTCTTTCTGATAAGAATGGGAAAATTCTTGTCGGGTATGGGGGGAAAAATGAATAATAATAAAATGAGAAACTAGTGGTCTTACAACTTTTTTTATGAGCTCAGTCACAATAATTTCCAAAAATCATGAATCCTAGGTAGTGTTCCAAAGCAACAAGCCTTTATTCTTCACAGAAAAGCGATCCTCAGTAACAAAAAATCAGAAATATATTAATGTTAAACATATTGGCTTTTATATACTTAGAAGTAGGTGTGGAAATATGTATTGTTTAATTTTAAACCAGAATTCATGGCAAACAATATAAACAGGACTGTAAAAGTACATTTTAGAACAGCAAGTACCCACCACCACACACTGCTACTAATTAGAACAAACTAAATCCTACTTAAGAAAAACACTATTTACAACCCACATTCCAAGATCAGGTATTAACAAAAGCCTATCACATACATAAAAAGACTTTTTAACTAAAATCACTTTTGGCTAACTAATGTAATAAAGCCTTCATCAGGTCTGTGACAAAAACTAAAATAAGGAAAAAAAAAAAACACATAGCTAACCATAAACATAATTAAACTAAAAACACTAAAACATTATAAATACAATTAAACTAAAACACTATAAACATAAAAATACATCTAACATTACCTAGTAAATATCCATCCACGTGTATTTGCAAACTAAGTTAACAACAGCTCATAAAAAATGCCAGTGCTTTGCAAGTTTCATAGTTCTCATGTTTACAGCCTCAAAAACATGTTTATACAATGAAAACTAGTAGAAAAAACACAAAACAATACAGAAAACAGTGGACAAAGTAAACTAGTAATGTACATAAAAGTGTGCTAGTGTGAGCATGAGCATCTACCAGTATGGCAGATGGGGGAATTATACTACATGGTAATAACGGCATGAAAAAATGTTGTGTTTTGAACTTACAGTTTAAATCTCTAGTGTGATGCAATAAACACACATATTCTACACAATATTTCTAGTACATAAAAATATTCCTGAAAAAATTCTCTAATAAACCTTTACAGACTGTGTGTCAGTTTATGTAAATTCAACACACTCTTAATACAGCAATAATAGTCAAGTCCCGGTTTTCTGAATGCATTTAATTTCAATTGCCAGCATAATTCTTTTTTCTCCAACACACCACTGATGTCCTCTCATCCATCTCCACACAGTCCAGAATAATGAAAACCAGAATGTCTGGGGTGTTCTAATAAGTGTTTGGATAACGTGTTCCTCTGGCATTTATGTATGATGTCAGAAAGATGACCTGAAGTCCTCCATTTCAGTTTATTCACAGTCTTATCCACATATAGTGCAGGGAAGTCATTACATATTAACCTATATACAACTTCTTCAGTATTACAGTTACCACGTGCTGACGATTTCACCATCTGTTTCAGACAGGGACACTCATGAGTCACACTCCAAGTATTCACAGAAAGTGCAGTTAAGTGGCCTACAGAGTTTGGCGTTCGTTATCCTGGTTCCTTATTTTTCTTTTCCATATAGCTACATATGCTTCTGCTCTTTTTAGATACAAGAGTGGGATAATCTCCTAAAACCCTTACAAGCTGCTGACTGTCAGTAAGGCTGGCCCAGCTTTCCTTAACAATGGCTTTAGTTGTACTGAAATCCCAAGTGTAACTTAAAATGCAACTGTCCTTCCTTTTCTCTTCTTTTGGGTTAGATGTCCTGCTTGTATAATTCTACCAAAAGACCTTTTCCACATAGGGTCATTGTTAATTTTAGAACCGCTAATGGGATACAGGATATGTAACATGTTTGATTCATATCCTTTGGTTAAGAAATCATTTTCAAGATCATTCACATTGTGACAATGTAAGGTATTGCCAGTTATGCCAAGAGTAGTGCAGTGCAACATATCCAGCACAGCTAGCTGGAATTTTGTAAAGAATTGTATGCCATTTGTATATCAAACTGATTTGTACAAATGCTTGTGTTGAACAATGCATGTGTAAAGCTGCTCGTGTTAAAAATGTAATAACAGTGGGCCCTGACTGTACTGTAAAATCATTAAATGTATATATTTTAACAGAGGATACTGAAAGAGAAGAGGTTAATCTCAGCCCAGCTAACTTTGAAAAACAGTAAGAGATTAAATTACATCTTCATGGTCTAAATTAAGTATCTTACAGTTTTGACTGCAGCCAAAGACGAAATGTCTGTGCCAGAGAATGGTTTATTAGCTCCTGTAGAAAGAGTGGAAGTGTTTATTACTTTATAACTTCCAGAAGCTGCAACAGATCTTAGCAAAGGTGTGTGTGTGTCTGTGTGTATTATTGACACATGCTAAAAACGGGGGTAGTATGAGAACCAGAAGTCATATGACCAGGTGTGTGAAATCATTCTTTAAGCCAGCACTGTAACGGCATTTTAATACTAGATGATTCTGAGTCTCAAGGCACTCAGTTTTTGGAACCTGACAAAGAAGGATCACTCATCTATTTCATCTTGCCTTGCTCTAGAAAGTGACCAGGGGATAGTAATTCTTTAGATCAGTCAGGAAAATACAGGGAGATTAGTTAAGTACTGTTTTTCTATAGCTGTGTGAATCTATTTGTCTGCATTATTGTAATATTTCCTGCGACTGAAAATCTGGTGTTTATTATACATAGATGTTCTTTTATTTTTTATCACTAACTTTTTATTGCGGCTGGTCCTTTGAAGAATTTTTATCACTAACTTTTTATTGCGGCTGGTCCTTTGAAGAATATTTTAACCTTTGAGAGTACTCATATCTATTTGGTGACTCTGGCCACTCCTGATAACCTTACTGCACTGGTCAAAATACTACCATTTGCACTGATATTACATTTTGCTCGGTACAATTGGGTACCCTTGTGGCTTTGGAGTGTCTGGTGGCAGTAACTACCTTATATACTGTGCAGAAGGGACATAGCTAGTAATCTGTGCCAGCCTTTCACAGCTGTGTGTGTGTGTGAGAGAAGATCAAATCTCAAAGAGTGCGTGCGTCAACTGTTTGGTGCAGGGACATGAAGCACTAGTTTCACGGACAGGGTGCTATAGAGAACTTGGCTTGGACACTCCGCTGAGGACTCAACTCTATAGCTGTGCCACTGAGGAGTCTTACTGGGGACCTGGAGGGAGACAGAGTGAACTCCAGATGCCGGATTGAGTGTGTTCCCTGTGTGCTCTTAAGGGAAATTATACTTGATGCAGACAAGCTGCATCTGGAAATACCGTGTGTATCTATTTTTGTTCCAAGTACACAACCCTCTCTAGTGTCAGTGGTAAGGATTAAGGCTCCTTAATTATTGGCTCAGAGAGGGGACTTCACACACATTTTTGAGAAAAGGGGCCAAATCTGTGGTAATGCTTGCTAATCTGTAGCCTTGTGATTTTATTATATTGTGCTTAGCTTTGACTGGATGCATACTATCTCTTCTTAGTAAGCAGTTCATTTCGGTTGGTTTCCTGTACAAGTTAAAAGTTAATTTTCCTCTGTCTTTATCAATACTGACAGACAATATCAATATCAAGGAACAGCACTGATTCCAAGCTGATGGAAGTGGTAAATTTCAGGAAGGAGGTGGAGTTACTGATGTAATGGATAAACTTGGCGAGAAGATTTCTCACCTTGCCAAACTATGAATACATAGTCACTAAAGCAAAGGTAGCTTGGTCATAAAACTGCAGTATTCACTTTGCAGTACACATTCCTCATCCCACTTGCCTAAGGCTACACTGGCCAGGCTGGAGGCCATAGCTGCACCCATGGCTCTCCCCCTCATCTGTTTGTAAGCCTGGCCACTGAAACTGAAAAAATTTTTAACAGCAAGTTTATTAGCTTTCCCAAGCATTCAGTTTGCCCTTGTGTAGCATTATTTCTACTATAAGCCTCTGTAGCTGCTTCAAAACAGTACAGGTGTAACAGTGTGTAGGGCTTCAACTACAATAGTTACCCAAATGCTTTATTCATTCATACATACTTTTCTTTATTTTTCTTAAAAAATGAAGTGAATCTAAAATAAAAAGACAAGTTCTTTTCAGCAAGAGGCTGAATAATAAAATCCAAGTACATGGCAGTGGCCTCTGATATGGAACCTCCACTTGCAATAACAGGTCTGTAAGGTGGATCTTCCCTATTCTTATGGGGTTTGGGAATCCAGAAAAAAAAAACAAGGTTAACCTAGGGCGAGGAGTGCTCAAATACTCAAAAAAAGCTTTCACTAATAAGTGCTTCATTAAGCATTGTGGTTAGCTTATCTTTCCAAAGCACAACATCCCTTCTTACCCAACCCGATGGGAGCCCCACAAGGGTCTATTCCTTGGTCCCTTGCTTTTCAACAACTTCACTAATCACCTCATTACATCCTGTCCTCACTATACTCATATAATATGCTGACAACTCTATCATCTCTAATTTTCGATACCCTCTCTGACCTGCACACTCTTACCCAAAACTCATTCAACTTCATTGAAAAGTGGCCAACAACCAACTCATCCTCAATCCCAAAAAGACCAAACCTATTATTTTCCCATAAATCTCTCTCCCACCTCAAATCTACCCTCTCTATCACCTCACTAAACACCATCAATGCAGAACCCCACACAAAACTTCTATAGATAATCAAATTCCACCTCCATATCCACCACTGCATTAAAAAAAAACAAAAAAAAAAAAACAAAAAAAAACACACACCAGAATCTTGGAGTACTCTATAGAAATAATAAGTTCCTCACTCAACACTCCAGAGTCTCACTAGCTCATGCCTATCTTTTCCCGAAGTTTCCTCTATGGTTCAAAAAGCCTAACTAAGCTACAGACCACTCTACAAACCAAACTCTAAAGCACCTACACAACAAAGTTGCCTGGTTTGCTGCTCATCAATCACCTAACTCATATCATGGTTTCTCACTCTCTACTTTAAATTGGCTACAGTTCCCCCATCAACTACAACTCTCTCAACTATCCATCATTCACTCTATCCTCTACAAACCCACCACCTGTCCTAGCACCTCCTTCTTGTCTCTCTGTATATTCCAGCTAAAAACCTCAGGAGCTCCAACCAATACCACCTTTAAATTTTTAAGACCAAAAAATCCACTGGCCAAAACTTATACAGCTACTCCCCTGCTCCAAACTGGAACAAGTTTCCACAGGAGAGCAGAAAATAACCACTACACATTAATTCTAAAAAGCACTCAAACAATACCTTCTTGGACACCTCAACTTGTAACTGCAAAAGCCAACACACCTCAACTTGTAACTGCAAAAGCCAACTCCATCCTTCTCTCCCTCTCATTCTCTTCATTCATCAACCCCTCAAAGTACTCTTTCCATCTGCTCAACACACTCTCCTCGCTTGCGAGTATGTTTCCCTCATTATCCTTGATCACCTTTACCTGCTGCACATCTTTTCTAGCTCGGTCCCTCTGTCTAGCAAATTGGTACAGGTCCTTTTCTCCCTCCTTAGTGTCCAACCTTTCATACAACTCTTCATATGCCTTATCCTTAGCCTTTGCCATGCACCTCATATCCTTATACTCCTGTCTACTTTCTTCATCTCTCTGACAATCTCGCTTCTCTGCCAACCTCTTTCTCTGTATACTCTCCTGTACTTTCTCATTCCACCACCATGTCTCCTTGTTGTCCTTCCTCTGTCCAGATGTCACACTAAGCACCTTTCTTGCCGTCTGCCATGCTAGCTCTGCTGTAGTTACCCAGCTATTTGGGAACTCTTCACTGCCACCCAGCGCCTGTCTTAACTCTTCACTAAACTCCACCTCACAATTCTCCTTTTTTCAAATTTCCACCATTTGATCCTTGGTGCTGCCCTCGCACTCCTCCTCCTCTTCTTGATCACCATCATCATCCTACAAACCACCATCCTATGCTGCCTAACTACACTTTCCCCAGTCACCACTTTACAGTCTCCAATCTTCTTCAAACTAGCCCTCCTACATAAGATATAATCCACCTGTGTGCATCTTCCTTCACTCTTGTATGTCTCCCTATGCTCCTCCCCCTTGTTAAAATATGTTTTCACCACAGCCATGTCCATCCTATTTGCAAAATCTACTACCATCGGACCTTCTGCATTCCTTTGTTTAACACCACCTACCCATCACTTCCTCATCCCCCCTGTTCCCTTCACCAACATGCACGATGAAATCTGCTCCAAACACCACTCTCTCACCCTTGGGTACAGTCATCAGTCATCACCACTTCATCCAACTCACTCCAAAATTTTTCTCTCTCATCCATCGCACACCCAACTTGTGGGGCATATGCACTAACATCCATCATTACACCATCAATTTCCAGCTTCATAAACACCACTCTATCCGACACGCTTTTCACCTCCAAAAAACTCTTAGCATACTGTTCCTTAGGATAACTCCTATGCCATTTCTCCTCCCAGCCACACCATAAAACAATTTGAATCCACCTCCGATACACCTAGCCTTACTCCCCTTCCATCTAGTCTCTTGCACACACAATATACCAACCTTCCTTCTGTCCATCATGTCTCTCCCTATACCAGCCATACTGCCAACATTCAAAGTTCCGACCCTCACTACCACAATCCTAGCCTTTCTCCTCTCTTCCAGCCTTCGGCCATGCCTTCCTCCTCTTCTCCTCCTTCGGTCAAAAGTAGCCCAATTTCCACCAGCACCCTGTTGGCTAACAGTACTGGTGGTGGTCGTTAACCCAGGCCTCGACCAATCCAGAATGTAAATATTTACTGCTGTCCGCATGAATGATTTGGTGAAGTTTTACACCAGATGCCCTTCCTGACGCAACCCTCCCCATTTATCATGGCTTGGGTCTGGCACAAAGAAATAGACTGGCTTGTTGTTCTTGAAAGGGGACTTGTATAACAGGCCTCCGAGAAAACCAGTGGCTCCTCCTTAGGCTCTTAATTTTGTGTTAGAGAAGCTAACATCTGCTCCATTTGAACCAGTTAACCTAGATGACTTGAGGCTCTTATGAAAATAAGTTTTACAGATTTGAACTGCAAGCTCTTAAGGTGACTTAACCCGATCTAGTTTTCTATAAGAACAGGCTTTCTTTGAGAACTAATGTTTCTTTTATGTCTAAAGTGGTATCAGATTTTACTTTAAGCCAAAACTATACAGCTCCCCATTTTCTTTCCTGAATCTAAAAATGGAGAAAGGACACTCCGGTACCATCTTGACAGAACTAAATCTTTCAGATCATCGAATCAATTGTTCCTTTCTTGTGAAGATAAGAAGGCACATCATCTGTCAAAACAGACCATTTCAAAATGATTGTCTAAGGCTATTACCTTCTGCTATGCAAACTATTCCAGCAGCGTTCAAGGCCCACAGTACCAGGGCCTTGACTTCACCCATACTTTTTGGAAAGGGTTAAGATTTTAAAAGTATCCTAGAAGCTTCTACATGGGCATCTGTGCCTACATAAGCTCGACTCCTTCTCTGGGTCCAGATCAGATTTTGCAAGGACTATTTTCTAGGGGCTCCTGGACTCTTACCTTCCACCTCCCAGATGTAGTTAAATAGGGTAATCTGCCCATATAGCTAAGGCCAGTGAAGCAACGATGAATACAAAGAACATAGTACAGCTGTGTAAGTGAATTTACCGGAACAGTAGATGATCAAATGATCCAACCTTCACTCCATCTCCCTTGTTTTTTGGTGAACTTTTTATGCCAGGGTGTGGACATTTATTTTTTGTTGCTGTTGTTTCTAGCTTTGCCCTTTCAGGCCTCTGCCTCCCTCTCTCTGTTGGTAGGAAATCTCTGAAGGGCTTGGCACCAAAACTTTTTTAGTCAGGTTACCTTGAGCTGCCTGAAAGTTTGAGTGCATGTAAGGTGCTTTGAAACTAGCTAGTTGTTATATAGCCAAGACTAATGCAGCAGTGATTACCTCAACATCTACTGTTATGGTAAGTTTATTACACTGTATTTTCTAGCCTTTTTCTAAATCATCATCCAGTCCCTTTAAGCCTTCTCCCATGGTGTGTCTGAAGTAGGCCTAGCCGATCCTGACACTTGCCTAAAACAATGAACAGAGTAGGTATACCATTTCCTTAGAGAGCCTTTAAAAGCATTTCACCACCACACGGACTCTCACTATTCTCCATGCAGCACATCTAAGTCACTGCTGTTCTTTATTTTTTTTAAATCACGGCTATTCTTGAGGGGCAAACCACCCTTTTAGATAAGGAAACATTGCAGAAATGTTTATTAAATCCAGTGTCTAACAGGGGGCAGACCACCACAGATAATGATCAACTTAAAAGGTGTTTGATTAGATATCACGATCATCAATGTCCTAAAAGAACTCCAAGTGATCTGATTCAACTGATGTTACCATCTTACCTCTTCTGGAAAACTTGGTATAAACAGGAAAATAGTAGAGTCTTCCATGTAGACATATACCATCAGGGAACAGAAATTCGTAAAATATTTCTCCAGCTCAGGAAGTCTCATAGATCCAAGGTGTAGACACACACAGACACAAAAAGAAACTGTGCAACTTGTAACAATATTTCCCTGAGAATTAGGGTCACGTGGAACAGCATTCATCAGGCATTCCCACCAATGACTCCTTGATGGTCATAAAGCTACTTTGTTGGTCTGATAAAAAGATTTATAACTGGAAACACAGGACTCTGTGAGCTATCAAAAATCACACCCTGCCTCCTGGCACCATCAATTGATTAGGAATAAATCTGACCTTCAACACATGTTCATGTTTTTGGGCTGATGAGCGTGTTTCTTACAGCAGGAGTATCCAAGCTCTTGCTCTTCTGAGTTACTCGACCCACAGCTAAACAAACCCTACTCGCCGACCATAATCCATGGCTCATCATTCAGGATAGGAGTGACTGTCCCTTTAAATGTACTGCAGTTGGAAAGTTTTAATAAACTTTTTAAACTAAAACTTGCACAGACTGCAATCTCTTATAAACCACTCGTTATTTCCAATGATCATCATCCCTGATCCTCTCCCTCTACTGTGTATTCCTTGGATGTCAAGAACCATCATAAAAACACATGCAGTAACTCCAGACTGTTTAAATCAATATTTGAGCTTCTCAGATCTACTACTCCTACACCAAATCTTCAAGGTCTATGGTTTAGCACATTAAAAAAAAAATAATAATAATAAAAGGCGGGAAGATGGATCCCATGCCAAAGTACAGCCCCTCCCCACAACTGGGAGAAACTGGCAAAAATCCCAGCCTGTGGGAAAAAAGAAAAAAAAAAATCAGGAGCTGACCAACTTTGTAAAAGAAAACAAAGAAGCCAGGTACCTTTTACTGCCTTTTTTTTTCCTTTGATTTTTATGTCTCTTGCCCACACACAATTCCAGATAGTTCACCATCACTGCTCAAAATCCTGAATACATGGTCTTCAAAAGCCATCAGAATGTCCACACCATTCAGTGCAGAATATAAAGTTTCCATTCAAACTACAAGTGATTGATCCAGCTACCACTACATTACAACCATATTGAGGTCACATACCTGCTTCAACAGTGGACAAACTTTAAAGACTACAGGACTGGAGGCTACCCCATAACACCAGCCAAGTGTCTTTGGTACACCACAGATGACCAGACTAAACCCAGTTAACATCATCAAAAGACATAAAAAAATAAACATTAAGTTGCGCAGAAAAGCCTGCCTTCTTATTGTCAGTCTACTTTCTTCTCTCCTGGTATGACAGACATTTTCTCAGTTTTTGCTTCAAAACTAACAGGATTGCCGTCTTGACCTTCTGATTAAACTTTTTCCGAGATCCATCTGTCTGACCCTTCCACTTCCCCACCATCTCCTTTGTTTCCATTGGATCAACAAATGATCTGTGCACCAGTAGTAAAAAGACTTGGATAAATCCAACAGAATCTTTCTAGACTGGCATAATAGGTTCATAGGTTCATACTAGGCTATCTGCCCTAGGGCATTTATAAGCCTAGCCAGAGTGTGTATGGCTTTCGCCACCCATATTAAATTTATTTTGCTATGCCCTTTTTCGAGGTTAGTATACTGTGCCTCTGTCTAACAGTGACACAGAAGTGATACCCGGGGTAAACCTACGATCTCCCATCCACTCATCAAGATTCCTCTTGAAGAGAGGAAATGAGGGACTCTGCCTAACCTGGACTGGGATTTTATTCCAGAGTGAAGGCACAAAAGTTCTTGTCTCTTAGGTGCAACCATCCAGTTTATAAATACACATTTCATCACTCTGAAAACTTACCAAGTTTCATACCTCTCATCATTTTTTAAGCTATTCTACTCATATGTCTGCAAATTATTACAAAACTACAAAACACCCCAATTTGATCTTTTCCCTGCAGCCACCATGTTATAACTACATTGTTTATTCAATAATTAGCCAATTTGTTAATTTTTCCCTTGTTTTTGTGTTAAAATGTTTTAAGAAGTACTTAAAAATCATGTAAATAAGCTCATGAACAGATGTTTTACCTTGCAATTATAAAATGTACATCATGTGTAACTTAAACATGGAGCTTTTCTCCCCAGACCTCTGCTGAAATGAGTTTTTCCCAGTTTGACTTTCCCTGATCAACAAAGACAAATAATTAAACAAATAATTTCCAAGGTAGTGCTACGATCATTCTAAGTGCAACAATCCAGGTTTCCAAAGAAGTGCTAAAACCCTTCTAATGTACAAGTAGCAAAATATACAACCATCTGTATAGGCTTTTTTTTTTAAATGGCCAGCGACCTCAGGATAAAAATCCTGTGCGCATGCTCAAAAGAGAATTCAGATTCTAACAATTCTGCCCACTAACTTAGCAATGCTCTCCTATAAACTGCAAGAGCTTGATCTTCCGGTCCTTCTGATATCCCCATAAAGAAAACATTCTTCCTGCACTCCGTCTTCTAAACCAGTTATGTGGGTCTCCAACTGCACGATGAGAACCTTATTATCTTTTACTCAAGTAAAGGATTCGATGAGAACCTTATTATCTTTTACTCAAGTAAAGGATTCCTTTGCATCCCTTTGAAAGGATATTAAAGCATCAGAATGAGAATTTAAACTAAGCTTTCTCCATATTCCCTATACTCAGCTCCATCTGCATCACATGGATTCAATCCTGTTTAACTTGTCTAAACTCTGTCAATGGAGAGTAAAGTGCAGGGCTTTGAGCTTAACAGAATTATACACCATTCTCCTATCCTGCAACACTGGCATCACTTGCTCTAACTTTACTTCTGAATCTTAAGCAGATTACAGCTATTACTTTGCTTTACAACTTATTTATCTGCACAGACATCCAGCATCTGCAATCAAACTCCATTACGAGTCAAACACTTCTACACTCTCACTTTGCATTCCAAAGTCAATGACTACCTACAAATCATTGAAGTCCAGAAAACAGCTTCATTATTTTTAACTGTATACCCGTCTAGTAAATAGTTTGGCTCCTGGAATTCGCAATTCTTTATCAGAACAGACCATGCATAACAAATTACCAAAGGCAATAACTGCAAAATATATCAACAGCAGTAATATTTTATGAAACACAAACACTTCCTACAATTCTTACACAGCACATTAACCAAAAAAAGTTACTTCAAAACAACTGTGAAGTAATTATGAAACAATTTCAAAAAACAGCTGCACTGACAGCAAGGAGGGGTGCCATGAATATAGAAATAGTAGAGTGACCGCATGATAGCAGCTCGTGGGCGTTTGGGAGCTTCCATGATTATAGAAGCACACTATTAAACAAGAATATGTATTAGTGACCAGGTGGTCTAGATAGGGTAAGAAATCAGCCTTTTACCATGTGTGGGAATAAAAATAAACCTTTTGTAATATCAGAGCTACATTTTAAAACAAAGCATACTATAAATTTCCTTCCATTCTGAATGGATAAACTGGAGTTATTCAAAGTTCAAATCAGCAAAAACAGTGGTATTCATTCTGTAATGAACCAACTTTTTTTAAACTTACCACAATCATTCTCCCATCTGATGTAATTACAGCAACAGTGCCTGAAATTGTCGAGTTAAGGAACATAACACACCAGCATCAGCAATACATGCTTTTGTTTAAAACTATAAATGCCGAAGCTCTATGCATTTACAACGCAATTTTTTAAGTTACTTAAAAAAATTTTTTTTTGTAATAAACATCACACAGGTAAAAGACAAAAAAGAAATGGTTAGAAAATTATATACACAAACACATACATACACCACACACTCAGAAAAAGTCGGGTAGGTACAAAAGAATGAATCCCCATGTGACAAAAATATAAACAACAGACAAAATGTGTAGTGATAAAAAAAACGAAGCTGATCTAAGACATACGAGCAAAGGATACCACAAAATATGCTGTTAGTGAAATAGTATAGCACGATAAAGGAGAAATGTACATGGCAATACATGAACGCAAGTTACCTAAACACGCAGGCATACAAAGTGTGGTTTTGCAGAGAAAATTAAAAGGGAAAGAGGAGTAATAGACTGCAAGGGGAAGGTGATTTGACTCAAGTAACATTTCTGGCAAGAAGGAAATGCAGAGAGAACTTCATGCCAAGCCTGATGTGGAGGTAGTGCTGCTACTCAGACACCACCACAATAATGTTGACTGCATGCTGCAGTAAAGCATCACAGTAATATACAGATGGTCAGAGAATAACCATGGGCTACAGTATTAAAAATATAACCCTATACATTGTACTGGAATCCAAGTTTTTTTTTCTTTTTAAATAAACACTTGCTACCACGACTGTGGGGGTGGGGGCCTCAGCAGGGAGTGTTTCTACAGCAACAGGTTATTGTGAGCAACTTAGACCACAACAGTTCAACCAGCATTCTGGGAGGACAAACATACTTAAAAGGATACAAGATCAATGGGCATTTGGTCTGTCTGTCCCAAACAAGGCCTTCCATTAGAATATGTGATGAACAAAAGTATCACAAACATTACTTTTAAGAAGAAATATAGTCTTATTTGCACACACTCCAAATTTTTGTAAGTTTTTTTTAGATACAGCTTATACTTATTTATGAATATGAAAATGACTTCATGTAAAGAGACTTGCACAAATGCTTTGATTTCCATTTGAAGTCAAATAACACAGAACTGAAAACTGAATTCATAAGACGCCAATAATAATCTGAAAGGAAAACTTATATGGCAATGACACACTGATTTTGAAGACTATGCATCCATCTTCTTTCACCAAAGTGGAGAATTTGACATTAATTTTTAGTTTATTTACTGTTAATTAAACAAGCTAAATTGCGTTCTTGGCACCCCTTCAGACGTGACACAAGGTAAATGGCAAACACAACATACAATGATAATTTAGTGCAACCTGTCAGTGTTTTTTGGAAGGTAGAGGAAAACTCACATCACGCAAATGGGATAAATATGCATGCTGTACACAGACAGCCCCCAGAGATAAATACTGAACTACGGAGTTGTGAGCTCTTACCACAAAGCTACGAGGCTGTAAACTACAGCTACTGTCAGCTGATACTCTTACTCCAACATATGCTTGAAATGTATACTGCTTAAAGAGAAACTGCACTTACTGACAAAACAATGCAACCCTGCAAATAAGCCAAGCCACAAAGTGATACAAATGAATGCATTTGTGTTAAATGCACGAAATGCAGAAAAGTAAACTTTCTTTCAAAAGGCCAGCTTTACTGTTTTTTTTCTTTTAATTTTTAAGAACAAAACAGCAAACGTTTTTATGAGAAGTTTTACAGAAACCATACTATAAAATGACGAGGAAAGAAACATCCACTATATACATAAAGTAAAACATATACACTATTCAAATTTAAGCAAGCTCTTTTACTGTAAAACACTAGAAATCCACATTTATAAAAAGGATACGATTTATATAACTTTCCAAAGCAGATGCCATGCTATATTGTAATGCCGCCTACAATTATTCATCCACAGTATAGTAACTACTGACGCTGAAACACCGACAACGATTTCAACACGACTTGACACAAGCTTTTACTCAGGGACTTCCGGTAATCACAGACTACACTAGCAGAGGATTAGCTCGTTTGCAGGCAAAAGTAAATGATTTCCGACTTCCGAGATACGCTAAGGGCTGATTTGACGAGTCCGTGGAAGAGAGATATGACAATTTTTATGTGGAGTGACGTGTGCTTGCTCGCCTCTTAACTGTCCAGATTTTCGCAGAATGTCCAGATTTTTTGGCTCATATTTTTAGTTTGTGCCTCTTAACATTTGTGGTTTTCTGGTATATCACTAGGATGATTTGAAGATTGAAGTCCATAAGTAATGCCATGTGTTTAAGACTTCGGATCCTTCAGAAAATGTATGTTAAAGCAAACATGCCTTTGTCCCCCAAGTTTGTCTGGCATTGTACACATTTCTTGCACTAAATGGTTGAGAGGTATGATCACGCTCATACCCCTCAACTGTACAGATTTCTGCCTGTTTTTGGTCTGTTGCTCATAAAAGTTGCGATTTTCTGGCAAGTCACAGAGGTTTGAAGTCAGTAAATATTGACATAGATTTGATTTTCAGACTAAATATATGCAGACACAAAACCTGTTAACTTTCTACATTTATCAGAGCAGTATTTAACATTTTATCCCTATTTTTGAGTCTTTGTCCACCTGTATTTTAAGCTTTGTCCAGATTTCTTGAGCTAAGAGGTTAATAGCTGACATGTTTGTTATTACTAAAACAGAAAAAGGCTCTGTTGAATAGTATTACATTATGAAAGATGTGAAGCAATGTAAGGAAAGGCACTGCAAGTGTAGCTGCAAGTGCGACAAGTACAGGGTGGACCGACTTATTTATTTAACATTTGTTTACTGGGAAAGTCCGACTGGGTATGAGCCCATTTTCAGTGGTGACCCGGGGAGAAAAGCTCCACAGTACACATAAAGAGAATTAAATTAAAGAATGGTTACAAATATTAAGACAATAATAAAGTATTACAATATGTGAAATACAAAATAAACAAAATATAAAGGCAAACAATAAAGTTGACTATACATTATATACAAGGTAATAAGCAAAATATAAAGGCAAGCGATAAACTTGACCATACATTATATGCAAGGTGGAAGTGAATTCCTAATGTGCACGCCATAAAAGCCATATACTTTTTGTTGCAGGAGAACTAGGTAATAAATTTCAGTCAAATACTGGGATAGAGAAAGCTTAATTTAAGAATAAAGAAAAGACATTAGAATGTTAAGGAATTAAAGTGAGGTGACGCTAGAAAGTAGGTAAAGCAGGAAGAGAAGTAGGCTACATCAAGAGAAAGTCTATTAAGAGTGTGGAAGAAGGGAATAGAACGGAGCACTAAGATGGCAGGGAGCATGGGCAGATCCAATTATTGGTTAGATGTTCTTTCAGACTAGACTTGAAGGAATAGTAGTACGGTATAAGTCTGATTACTTCTGGAATGTTATTCCATGATATGGCAACACAGTGAAAGTACAGATTAACCCTGTTAGATCTTTGAGGTTTGTAAATAGATAGTAGATACCTGTGACAGGAGCGTAGGTCACGAGATGGAATATAGTGTTGTAGCAGTGATTATGTAGTCTGTGAAAATGAGGAGCTGTACAGTAATTTGTGAGTTAATGTTAGTTGATTAAAGGTGAGAAGGTGGGGTAGTTCGAGCCAATTTATGCACTTGAGAGCAATGGTGAGAGTAGTGGGACTGCCCTGTGGCAAATTTAGCTACTTTATTATAACATTGACTAAGTTTTGCTTTGAGGGAAGAGTGAAGACTGGTTAGGATAGGTGAAGCGTATAGAAGGGAGGGTAAGAGATAGGTGGTGGCAACGGTTACTCTTGTGGAGTTGGAGATGAATTTCATAGCCCTATACATCATGCCAATTTTTGATTTTTTTTTTTTTTTTTTTATGATGTTGCTGATATGTAGGTCAAACTTACGATTGTTGTCAATAGTTACACCTAACAGTTTTGTATGTGACATCACATTAATTGAAGTACTGTTCCAAGAGGTAATAGCAAAGTTAGAGGCATCTGGAGAAAAGTGTTTTGGTAAAAATAGAAGTGTAGTTTTTAGGGGTTAAATGGTAAATGGTTGTTGGGGAGCCAAGACTCAATGGAACTGAATGTTTCTTACATTAAACTCTGTAGATGAGAGAGAGTCCTGGCAGAGCAGATTAATGTAGAGTCATGAGCATATTGAATTAGGGTGGCTTGTTTGCTGGCAGTATTAAGATGGTTAATAAAAATGTTGAAGAGAAGTGGACCTAGTATTGAGCCTTGGGTACCCCAGTGCTAACTGGTAAGTAAGGAGAGAAGTTAGAGTTCCATTTGACAGATTGATATCTGTTAGAGAGATAGCTAGTGAACCATTGTAAGGATGTTGTGGTCAAGCCCAGAAGACATACCTGGGATAACAGTTGGGGGTGGGAGACAGTATCAAAGGCTTTGGCTAGATCTCAGAACAGAGAAGAGACAACATTTCCTGAGTCACGAACTTTGTTGACAGTGTCAGTAAAGGATAGTAGAGCAGTGATAGTGCTGTGTGCTGGTCTGAATCCATGTTGGGTGGAAGAGAGAAGATCATTGTCAAGCAGGTATTGAAAAATTTGCTTATGGATACATTTTTCTAGAATTTTTGATAGTGGTGAAATAATAGCAATTGGCCTATAGCTAGAGATTTCTGTGCAGGTGCCACCTTTGTGAAAAGGCAAGATGAAGGATTTTTTCCACAGGGAAGGGACATAAGGCTCCTTGATAGATCTATTAATGATTATTGAGACAGGGTAGGTAATTGAGTCAGCAGACATTTTTAGAAACTCATTAGGAAGATTGTCTGCAGAGGCGGAACGTGACCTGAGCTTGCACAGGAGGGATTTGATAAAGGAAGTAGAAACTGGATGAAGGGAAAATGTGGAGTGGCAGGTAATAGGAGAATGAGAGAGGGTAGAGGGAAATGGAGGGAATTTGTTAATGATGGAAACTATGCTATCAGTGAAGTAAGAGTTAAATTGAGTTGCTATGTCAGGGGAGGTACTAACACAGGATGGTTGAGGGGAAGACTGACTTCCTGGGTTTAGGATTTATTTTGATAGTGGGGCAGAAGGTTTTTGGATGGGATTTGTGCTGATCTTGTGGCTTTGCATAAAATTGTTTTTTCTCTAAATTAAACTGTTTCTTTACAAGGTTATGCAGTGCTTTGAAATGCTGTAAATTACTGTGAGTCTTATGTTTTAGGCAAGTTGTCCAAGCCTTGTCTCTTTTTGCATGAGTGATCTGGTATAGACAGAAAGCCAAGGAGTATAGCTGGTTTTGACTCTTTTCCTTCTGGTGGGAGTTAAACTGTCTAAAGTGTTTAGGAATGTAGAATTAAATTGTTCAACTGCATCATCTAGTGGTAAGTATTTAAGGAAGGCCCAATTTATGGAGTTTAGTAAATTTGTAAAGGCCTGCTGGTCAACGTTGGACAGGTTTCGTACTGCCTTATAGGTGTGTTGTCTACATGAATATAAAACAAGTCTAGTTGTACAGATGGGGTGGTGGTCACTAATAGAGCCTGGAAGTGTTTTGGACTGAGAGATGTTCTTAGTATTGGTTGGAGGTCGTTGCTCAAGTGCACCTTCATTATGACAACCTTTCCTCATTTTGAACCTTAAAAAAGTCTGTTTCACACTATTCCACACTGAAAGTGTTTGGCACACAGTTCAGTACTAAAAATTTGTTTTAGCTAATATGCACAGCCAGTAATATTGAATCATAATAATTCATCAAAATAATTTTTATGAGTATAACATAATACGCATTTGACCATTTTTGAGCTTCCTAGTTGAAGTTGTTAGCAAGTTGTCGATAAGTGTTCCACAGTTTGACCACATTTTGGAGATGGGAGGTTGAGAGCAATGCCCACATAGTCAATTTCAGGGTCGCAGGGGACGAGAGCCTATCCAGGTACACACTGAGTAGAGGAGCTAATGCTTAACTGGGCACCAGCCAATTGTAAGATGCACACAGTTTCTGAGGGTGTGTCTATCTGTGGGTAACTTTTGTTAAATGCTAGTTCACCTTCAACATTTCTCAAATAATGAGGTTCGCCTCCCTGAGGATTAAACCAGTTTCCAAGGCAGTCTGAAGCAAGTTTGAAAATGTCTTATGTTTAAAATCCTAACTATATGCATGTATGGGGGTACATGTGCATATCTGTATATGTGTTTTATCTCCCCCCTCTCTCTGTATATACATATATATATATATATATATATATATATATATATATGTGTGTGTGTGTGTGTGTGTATTTGTATACACACACTCACACATATACATATAGAACTTTATTTGTCAAAGAATAAACACAAATGGGAGTTACATTGAATATTAGCTAGGTATTAATACTTAGTAAATCACTTATATTCCTAGGCTATAACAAGTTATTGGATATGATACAAAAATGAACAGATGTTACCAGAGCCAACCTTAGCAGTTATTCTGATCAGTTTGGACCATTTTGGTGGGGCCCCCAAGCTCACCCCTCACCTACCACTCCACTGTCACCACAACCCCTTCCCCTGCTGGCCTTATAGACTTAAAGATTATTTCAAATTAGGTATCAGCAATATTGCATATTTAAAATAAAACTATCTTCAGTTATTAAATGATGCCTCTTACTTAAAACCAGGATAACCAATATCCCTAAATGTGAACGAGAAACTTTTCATTCCTTATACCTCTTTACTCTCCCTTCTTCACTTACTTCCTTACTGCCATCTAATTCTCTTCTCTGACTTTCTGTTTAAATGTATCATAAGCCTGTTTCCCCCTCCCTTCATAATTGCAATTCCTATTTGTATTACACTAACTTACCTTTAATTTCTCTACAAACTGTCTAAAATTTCTCTATAAATATTAAATGATTGTCACATACCTTGTTTCAATTCTTAACCAATGTTTTTATATTATGTTTAATTTATGATTATTTAAACTGCATATGTTTTTGTTTTATTTGTGAAGATTGTAAAATCATTTTGTAATAATTTGGCCTCTGCTGAAAATGGGCTTCTACCCATTCTGACTTTCCTGGTAATCAAATGTCAATAAATAAATAAATAAATAAATGAATTTTGTCAGAAAGTTGTTAAAAATATAAGTAAACTATAAACCTACTTTGATAAATACCTCCATCTTTGGGAGGCTTTGCTGACAACAATAAGCAGATCATGCTACTCTGAAGTAGACTTATTTGAAACATGAAACCTGATAAAATCTTCTGACAAGTCACTGTCCCCATCTCCTGCATTCCACGCCCGGTGTCTTCAGATGCCAGGAAGTGCAAATCAAATGAGTCAATAGTTATGGGACTGATAGTTGTAGGGACACTGAAGGGCCAAAAAGAGTATGAATATTTTCTAAACTCCATTAGATAGTCTCATCTCATAGCACCCCTTTCTTCCTTCATGAGATTCCATTCATCTCCTGCATCTGCTCTGAATTGTTGGAGGCCTTTGCACAGTTAATTCTCACACCCTGTTACAGTCAGTGTAATTCGACAAAACCATATAAATCTGTTGAACTACCTCTGAATGCCCAACAACAACAATAATCATAATCATTATCCCCATCTCAGGCCTCTCCTTGGAACAGGTTACTATATCTGAAAGTTTATTTTTATTTATTTAATTATATGCTAAACTGAGTAAGTGGACTAATGCTAACGCTTACAGATCATTTCCAGCCATAGCCTAGGCCACAAGGATAACAGTAAAGATACATGCAGGGAGAATTTAGAGTAGTGGCTGAGCAGCATGTTTTGGCAGGATGGAGAAAATCAGAATTCCTCAAGTTAACACACTCACATGCAGGACGAATATGCAAAACCCACACAATTTTTTCAGCTTTCTGCCACTCACTAGCTCCCCAAACTCCTTCTCAGTCCAGTCCAGCAGTTTTCTATCTTTAAAGTGTATTGGTCACATTCAGAAGCATCTTTGTTTTATAAGTAATTTTGCAAAAAACAAAAAAAATAGTGTGTTAGCTGATTTATTAGTTTCAGTATTAACTCAGGTTTTCCCTAAAATCACACCCACAAAATGATGTCATGGTACGGTAGATGTTGGACAATGATTTTCATATGATTGCAATATTGTAATTAGTCAAAATCAAGTTTCTTCTTCAGAGGAGCCACTTCTAACTTCCACTGTGGTTACACTATTGTACCGTCACGTGAATTAATTTTCAGTGTGAGGTACTCCACCTGCCAGAACTAGTTGACAACCAGCCTTTCAAGGAAGATCCATTTAGTAATGCTGATGCATTTAGTGTGGAAATACAGTAGCCTATACATTAATTTAGATATTAAGGTATAACACAGTAATTTAGATAGTGAGGCATTATGGGTTCAGAGTTTCACGATGTCATGGCAGAGGTTTTCATCTCAGAGAAAAAAAACTCGTGGCAGTCTGTATTAACAAAATAAAATTCAAAAACAATACACTTTTTTCATCAAAAACTTCATAATTTGATATTTTATGTGGTAAGGAGGTTTAGTTATACATGCAACCCCAAAGGTTTGTTACTTAAACTTGCTCCAGACCATGATCCATACACTTTTAAGTTTTGTCTTGTCCTCCCACCCCTGTTTTGTATGTGACTCTGAAACAGTGGCATCCCTGCAGTACCTTTGTGAGTCAAATTGCTTCTGTTACTGTTTTTTTTCCCTCTTGTAGTCAAGTGGAATAATGATTCTGTCCACCATTACCCCACCCCCCCAGAACACATGCACATCATGTTTCACCTCTCTGGGAGTATTTTGCTCCTATCTACAACTGCATTGAGTGAGTACCGTACCATTGAACTGGTACCATTCTCTCTCAGGTTTAGGTTATCAAAGATTAACTCACATCACTGCATCTGTTCATTTTTGTGGGTGTGATTACTAATGTCTGTTGTCATACTGTCTGAGGCTAACTATTTCACAGTCATTTTTATAATGGCATTCTTTAGCACCAGACTTACATCTCTCATTAGTAAGAAGAGGAAAAAAAATGCAGTACCACTTTCAACCTTCAAGTTAATCCTGGTTTTATTATCTTCTATGACAGTAACTGGAATTATACAAAGCCAGATGGTTAATCCTACCTCATTTTTGGGTTGAAAACCAGGCTGGTCACTCAGTAGCAGCAACTAATGTCTGCAAACAGCTAACAGTGGGAGGCAATGCAAGTGGTGTGACATTGCAGTATTAATAATATTAAATTAGCTACTATTGCAGTGCATGGCTGGAAATGTAATCCACACTATTAACAAGACTCAGAGCTACTGTAGAAGCAAGACTACAATTAGGAAGATACTTTGCACATTGCTGTAATGTCTATCTGGCAAATCTAGTAAGTTGCATAAGGCGTAATGTGGGGCCCACTGTAGAAGCAAGGCCTTGCTGGGCCAAATAGATCCAGTTGGCCTAAGGCCAGCCTTGGGTGTCAGTACATTAAATAATCAAGGTAGCCAAAAAGACCACTTCAAAACTGAGCCAACTATTGTAGATGTTAAGGATATTGCAGATACTGTAGAAAAAAAGAAAGAAGAAGTGCAGGAAAAAGTGGGAGATCGAAAAGACTGACTAGGCCAGGAAGGAATACTGGTTGGCTAACAAAGAAAGCAAGAAGAGAGTTGTGGTAGTAAAGAACAAGGCATCAGAGGTACGTTACCAGTTTCTGGAAAGTGTTTCAGTAGATGGAACAAAGAGACTGTATCAGGTTGAAAGCCAAAGAGAGAAAGATAAAGAAGATAGTCAGATACCCTTCATAAAGGATTTTTTAAATGTATTTATTTATTTTATATTTGTTGACCGGGTTTGTCCAACTGGGCTACAATTGCCTGTTTTCAGCAGAGGCCCGAGGAGAAAAGTTCCAACAAAAAAATAGAAATGTTACATATTGAATACATATAGAATACATTCATCAGTACCACACATTACTGCATTACAGTGTCATATATTACACTGTGGCAAGTGAAATACATATAGAAATGCATTCATCAGAGGGATACATTCATAACTACATATTATATACATAATAATTACATAGCTGAAATATTTTACTAGTTATGTTTGTACAGTGATGTACCAAGAGGAGAACATAAAGTAGTAAGTTTGTTTATTGAAGGGAAGGAAGAGAGAAGAGAAGTAGAAGGTTATAGGGGAATGTTTATGGGGGATAATTACATTGGCAAGTCCATTTTTCATGAAGGTATTTTTTTGTAGCGGTTTTGAATTGATTGGGATGTTCAAGGGATCTTACATCTAGTGGTAGGCTATTCCAGGCCTTGGAAGGGTTAAAGCTATAGACAAGGTGACCCATTTTGGTCCTTAGTTTGTAGATTTTTAGTAGGCCTTGTTCAGAATTGCAGAGTAATCTAGTGGGTAGGTAATGAGAGATTAGAGATGAGATAGTTGGACAGAAAGAGGGTTTGTAGAGAATGGAGTGAATAATCTGAAACTGATTATACTGAAGCAGGTTAGGTAATTCTAGCCAATTTAGTTCTTTTAGTGAGAAACAGTGATGACTTGTAAGAATTATGGGCAGTAAATTTGGCAATCCTGTTATAAGGTGTTTCTGACTTGTTTAATAGTCCATTGTTGAGGCTGGTTAGAATTTGGGAGCTATAGAGTAAAGTGGGTAAGAGGTAGGCATTTGAAATGGTTAGTTTTGCTGTTTTGGTAAGATATGTTTTGTTTCTATAGAGGAGACTTAGCTTGAGATGTGTTTTTCGGATACAATTATTGACATGTAAATCAAAGGTTAGTCTATCATCAATAGTAACACCTATGAGTTTTGTATTGGTGTCCATCTGTATTTGAGTATTATTTTGTGACAATATGGAGAAGGAAGACTTTATGTGGTTAAGGTTTTTAGAGAGAAAGAGTAGTAATTTGGTTTTCTTTGGATTAAGGATAAGTTGGTTTTCAGATAGCCAGTTTTCTACAGAGTTAAAAGAGGACCGTGTGCGTGATTTTAGTTGAGTTGGTGATTTGGCAATAGTGATAAGTGTAGAATCATCTGCGTATTGTATCAGTGAGGGTCCAGGACAGGAAGAGTAGAAAAGGTTGGTAAAGATGTTAAAAAGAAGTTGCCCAAGGATGGAGCCTTGTGGAACACCAGTTTTAACAGGAAGAGGAGGGGAGAAAGCTGAGAGCCATTTCACTGATTTGGAGTCTATTAGAGAGATAGCTGTTAAACCAAGATGTGGATGAAGAGAAGTGTAAGTTTGCTAGTTTAATGAGAAGGAGTTTTTGAGAGACTGTATTAAAGGCATTAGAGAGGTCAGTGAAGAGACAGGAAATAAGTTTGTTACTGTCTCTAGCTAGTGATACAGAGTTTAGGAAAGACAGGAGAGCTGCAGTAGTGCTGTGCATGGGACAAAAACCATGTTGGGTAGGTGTGAGTAGATTTTCTTGCAGAAGGTAGTAAGACTTGGTTGTGTATACATTTTTCTAGAATTTTGGAGAGTGGTGAGAGTATGGCTATGGGTCTAAAATTAGTTATATCTATGGAGTTTCCTCCTTTGTGTATTGGAAGGGTGTAAAATTGCTTCCAGATGGAAGGGAATGTGGATTTTGTGATAGAGCGGTTTATTAGAATAGAAACTGGGAAAGAAAGAACATCAGCAGCAGCCTGAAGGAATGCGGAGGGAATGTTGTCTACAGATGTGGAGCAAAGTTTTAATTTAGATAGTAGAGTTTTAATATAGTTAATGGAGACAGGTTTGCGGGAGAAGGCAGTGGTAGGGTTACTATTGATGGAAGAGTTTGAGCTATTAGGTCTATTATTGTTGGTGGGATGGTTTGTGTCTTGATTTAGTAATTTGGGTATAGAGTCTATAAAGTAGTTGTTGAATATGGATACATTTTCCTCATGTGTTTTGTCAGGATGAGGATTAGGGGAGACTAGTGCACCTGGGTGTAGTATTTGATTTACAGAGTGACAGAACTTTTTAGGGTTGGATTTAAAGGTAGAAGATGGATTATTATAGATGTTTTTCTTATCTTTATTTATGTGACTTTTGGCAAGATTTCTAAGTTCTTTACATTTCTGGAGGTCTGGTTAATGTTTAGTTTTAGTCCAAATTTTCCATGCTTTGTCTTTTTTTTTTTTAGTAGTGCACGAGTGTTTACGGTCAGCCATGGGGATATGTTAGACTTTATGCGGACTGTTCTAAGGGGTGTCAGAGAATTTAAAATACTAAGGAAACTGGAGTTAAAAAAGTGGACAGCTTCATCCAAGGGGAGTACTTTTAAGGGATCACAGTTCACTTCTGATAATAAAGATTTGAGAGTTGCAGGACTAAAGTTTGTTAGTTTTCGGTGCTTGATAAATCTTTGAGGTTTAGCTTGATGGGTTGTGTATCTGAGTATTTTTATTGGGCAGTGATCACTTAGGGAATTTGGTAGTATTTCAGGGTTATGGTATTTGGAAGGGTGTGAGACAAGAATCCGGACAAGGAGAGATGAGGATGTATGGGGAGTTATTGAAATAAGTGGGATCAGAGATGAGTTGAGTAAAGCCATAGAGATTAAGGTGTTGTGAGGAGTTTTGAGAGGAGAGAGATAGCCAGTTAATGTTGACATCCCCAAGAATGATAGTTTAATTTAGGATGTGTTGGGAGATATGAACAAGCATATTTTCCAGTAGGGGGATGTTATCACCTGGTGGAATGTAAATTGCTACAATGGTGATAGTGGAATGGCTATTAATGTTTAGGTTTACAGATAAAATTTCAGCTGGGGAGAAGGCTTGGGATGTAAAAGTAGAGTTAGAAATGGTAAGGTGGTTAGAGTGTAGGATAGCAATGCCTCCACCTTTCCTTTTTGGTCAATCTAGACAGTGTATGCTATAGCCAGAGGGCAAGATCTCTATGTCTTGGTGTTGGGATTTCAACCAGGTTTCAGTCAGAACAAGGATATCTGGAGTATGGTGGGAGATCCAAGCACCAGCCAGCAACAGCCTGCTGACCAGTCCACAGGACATCAAAGGCAGATGGAAGGACTACTTCCAGCAGCTTCTGAATTATGAAAACCCACAGAAGCTGTACTGCCCCAGACACAGCCTATGTTGAGAAAAAAGGAGGAGCCCACTCTAGAAGAAGTAAGAACAGCACTAAAGAAAATAAAACCAGGGAAAGCAGCAGGGTCAATTGAGGTCACAATAGATATGATAAAGCTGGTGGGTGAGTTAGGGCAGAAATAGCTGCTGAGGATACTTATAGCAGTGTGGAGAGAAAGATGTATCCCAGATGGCTGGATACTAAGCATAATAGTGCTAGTGTTCAAGAGCAAAGGGGGCATTCACAACTGTAGGCAGTACATAGGTATCAAACTCCTGTCACACTGTATAAAAATTCTGGAGAGGATGACTGATAAAGTAATATGCAGAGCAGTACAAAGGAAGATGGGAGATGAGCAGTTTGGATTCAGATCAGGATGCAGTGCAATGGACACGTTTTTTTTCAGTGAGAGAGATAGTTGAGAAGATGCGAGAGATGAGAAAAGAGTCCAACTGGGCATTCCTAGACTTGGAGAAAGCGTATAACAGGGTCCCAAGAAAGTTGATTTGGGCAGTCCTGCAATGGTATGAAGTCCTGGAAACACTGATAGAATTAGTGCAGGCTATGTATAAGAACCCAGTGACTTGTGCATGAACAGCGTTTCATCTCACAGAGGGGTATCCAGTGGGAGTGGGTGTGCATCAGGGTCCATTTCTGAGCCCACTGCTGTTTATACTGGTGATGGACTACATTAGCAAACAGATTAGAGGAGACAGATCAACAAACCTGTTGTATGCTGGTCTGAGCAAGAACTTCAACTAAGTATATGGGAAAGGGATGGAAAACTAAAGGCACATGAGATGAAACTGAATACAGATAAAATGGTTGCAATGGCAGCAAGTGGGAGAATCAGTAGAAGCTGAGAACTGAGATACATGGGAAAATTGCGGGACAGGGTAACAGCTTCAAGTATCTGGGAGAGGTAGATGAGAAGAGAAGCCGGAATGAGGAGGTCAAAGCTAGAATCAGAGGATTGCAGCCAACTGGCATAAAGTGTTAGGTATAGTATATGACAGATGAATGCTAAATAAGTTGAAGAATAAGGTGCACAAAACAGTGGTGTAACCAGTGCTACTGTTTGGTACAGAAACTTGGGTGGTAAAGGCAGAGAAGTTGAGGAAGCTAGAGGTGATGGAGATGAAGTTCCTGAAACGGGTGGTAGGATGCACAGTGCGGGACAGATCAAGAAATGGGTACATAAGAGCAGAAGCCAGAGTAGCTCCAACTGCAGAAAAGGTAAAAAAGACCAGATTACTGGGGTTCAGGCATGTGCAGAAAAGCAGACGACAATCTGGTGAAGAAGATTTGGGACAGACAGGATGAAGGCAAGAGGAAACAAGGGCTTCCAGCAAAGAGGTGGATGGATTCTAAGAGAAGACCTGTGACAGTCAGGCATAAGTGTCAAAGGAGCCAGGAGAGTGACGCTGGATAGACAGAGATGGTGACAGTTGACCCGACACCCTGATCATATGTAGAAAATGGGAACAAGGGGATGATGATGATGATGATGTTCAAGTGAGAGCATAACTGCAATAAAAAATACATCCATTTAAAAGGGTTATTGGCATGTTCTTACTTAGCAAAGGATAAGTAACAAAATAAATGAGACATGCTATATTGTTATTAGTATGGGATCATTTCAGCTCCCTCAACACACACCGACCTGCTTCCCAACACCAGCCAGCACCTCTGTCTCTCTCTCTCCGAACTAAAGCCTTTCCCTTCCAGTAATCTTCAGAGATAAAATCACATTTTATCTTTTCATTTGCTAACCACTATGCAAAACCCAGCATCACTCTTCCCAGTTATCTTATTAAATTTACCCCACTGTTACTCATACTGCTCTTAAGGTCTAATTTTGCCCCTAATCCAGAGACACCTTCCAACACTCATGCCACCATTCTTACTTGCACCACCACCACAATTTCATGTGTGTCTTAGTAAATGCCAAAAGCATAAAAAAAAAAACTCGGCCAGAGAAATTGTTTCCTCAATAGTCATTCAATTGACATCACTGCCATCACAAAATCCTAACTCAAAACTGATTATCTCAATTAATAATACTTTTTCCCCCTGGCCAGTTATATATTTGACATCAGACTAGGTAACTGTCCTGGTGGGTGACTCTACTTCTGTTGAAGACAGCCTTCCAAGAAAATCCCTATTCAAACTCAGAGGCTTACTCAGAAAAATTACAGTCAGCATCAAATATTTTTTTTTACTGCAGTTGCCTATCTCCCAGCTCCATCTTCTCCCCAAGAAATTTCAAATTCTCAAACACAACACATTATCCCAAACCCCTAAAAATAAAAAAAATTCTCTTTCTAGATTACTTTAGTTTTAATCTCCATGGGCCAGAAAACTAAAAGAAACATAAACATCTTAGCTGATCTTGATTTCTTTCAGCTAGTCAATGGACTTATGTTCCAATACCCTCACTCAAACAATCACTCTCTCCATGACCAAATAATTACCAACATTCCCACCAGTTCCTACCAATATCCCAGTTATTTCTATTCAGTCTGTCACATTTAGTGATTACTGCTTTCTCAGTTTCAGTGGAAACAACCTTTCCTTCAGACAACCCTCGGACATATTTCCTTCACATGAAAATCCCCAAAAATTAAAAAATTACTTTGTCCCCCTAGACTAATCTCTTGTACTCTTCACCCAAGATTCTAATATCGCCACTGAAACACTTACTTCCACCCTACTCAATCTTCAGAAGAAGCTTTTTCCTGTAGTTACTAGACTCCTTAAATCCAAACCTTATGACCAGTTACCAAAGAATTAAAATAGCTATTAAGACTTTCAGATGAAGCTTGGCAGAAACAGAAACAAAACCCTTCAACAGAAACATGTACCTGCTTCACCTCTCTTCAGAACCCCACCAAAAAGCAATCAGACAGCACAAAATTAAGTCTCTCACATCCTGTCCTCTAAAAACATCTAAGAAGAAATCAGCCTTCTTACAGGCCATAGGGTACCGGACACTATCAGTAAACAGAATACCATCATAAAATGTATCTGGTCACCTCCTAGTATTAGCCTTCTTACACCTCTTCAGTAACCTCCCCACTGTCCCTTCCAGCTCTACTCTCCTCATTTTAGCACTCCATCATATGTGTCACCGTCCTATTTCAAGTACGTCAGGGATAAAGAAGCTGAATAGCTATTACAGGAAATTCCTTATGGAGTCCCTTTTAAATATTGAAATCTCACATGATCGAAGAAAAGATTGAGACCGGAAAGCAGAAACTTTAAAATACTGAAAGTGCAGACAATCGAAGGGTAGAAGATGAAAAGTTCAGGTGTCAGAAGATTGAAATTTAAAGTGCCGATGTTTTAATACCGATATTGCTATAGGAAAGACGTAGTTAGTGTTTGCAAATGCAGTATGTCCATTTAAATTTGTATAGGAAGTATGTGAGCTAATATGGTGGACGTTTTGTATGCTCCCGGCAGTAGTGGATGTGTGTGCCATACAGTAAGGTAAGGAAAAGGTGTATGCCCTTTTCTTCATTGCAGTGAAATCCCGGAGTATGAAGGGCACAGCCCCCCACATCAGGCGGGGGGGGGTGTAGCCCCCCACTTACACTGGTTTTAGATAGTCCGGTTTGCTGAGGGAAGGTTAGTTAGTAGTTATTTAATGTTGTAAATAGTTTTTATTTGTGTTTTGCAGTATATAGTGTTGTGTTTTATTTTGTATAGTATTGCTTTTGTGAAGTGGGTTGTATGTGCAGTTTGTGCTTTCAGGTTTGGTATTTTGGGCTTCAGTATTTTTGTTGTTTTATATATATATATATATATATATATATATATATATATATATATATATATATATATATAGATATATAATGTGAAGCTTCTTTCAAATTAAACCTCATGCCAATCATCTGAAAATTTCCTCTAACCAGACTCAAACCTGCTAAAATCTCTCATTTCTGACCAACCACAATTTTTTCAATTCTGGGAAAAAATATAGAGAAAATCATGTGCAGTCAGCTCTTACAATACCTACAACAATGCCAAAAAATGTTTTAATTTATTTATTGAGATTTGATAATCGGGTAGATGAGCTGGCCAGCAGACCCTTTTTAGCTACAGTCCGGGTCCATAAAGGTAACAGTTCTGTACATCAGATATTCAGAGATGTCACACTAGAGAGAAAAGCAAACTATTTACTGTGCAGATAGAACGAGACAGTAAAATGTAAATTTGCAACAAATATTTTGAATAGACAAATATTTGTAAAACAGATAGAGAAAAATTACATCAGATATTCAAACTATTTTTAAAATGCATGAATGCACATAATTTAGTAGTGGCATCTTCATTCAGTGGATAGTTTACAGTGGGTTCAGTCCTGGGACCGCTCTTGTTTGGCATCTACTTCTCTGAAGTACAGGCCAACACTAAGGGACTCTGGCTAACAAAGTTCGCAGATGACTGCAAACTGGCAGCCATTATTGAATCCCCAAATGATGTGGATATTCTACAAAAGGGCCTTACAGAAACAGATGCTTGGTGCCAGAGCCATGGGCTCAAGCTTAATGCCAAGAAATGTATAGTTATCCCCTTTGGGAAAAACCATGTACCCATGAATTACCACATAGGTGGCAGTACACACCGAAAGTGTGATGAGAGACTTAGGGATACAGGTGGACAGTGGTCTCACCTTCGATAACCACACTGCCACAACAGTCAGGAAATCCTTCTATGTGGCACACCTCATCACTAAGGGCTTTTCATCCAGAAAAAAGGAGGTCATTGTCCCACTGTACTCATCCCTCATTAGACCCATTATAGAGTACAATGCCTTGTTTGTTATGTACCTCACAAGACATCTGCAACAGCTGAAAAGGCCGCAGAAATACCTCACTAAAAGAATCACAGGCCTAAAGCAGCTACCCTATGCTGACCATCTAAAAAAACTCCAGTTATACTCTGTGGCATATTGTCTACTCAGAGGCGATCTCTGCTTAACATACAAGGCCATGTCAAACCCTGAGCTGTTGGACATGCTCCACTTAAAGAAATCCCAATCCCTCAGAGCCACACGCTCCAGGGATCTAAACCTTGTCATCACAATGAACAAAACATGCTGGAGGGATAGGTTCCTGACCCAGAGTCTCCCCATACTCTGGAATAGACTGCCCATACATGTCAAGCAGAGCACCTCCTTGGCCCTCTTCAAAAGGAACCTTGAAGATTGGATGGGAGCTAGGAAATTCACCCCAGGGATCACGTCAGTCGCCCTGCTAGACAGGGGTCCAGGGAAGTAAATATTGTGGGAAGAAATAGCCAGAGAATTGTTACGGCTAGGCTTGTATAGGCTCTAGGGTCGATAGCCTAGTACAAACCTATGTTATGGTAAGTGCTTTTTGTTTTACAGTTGTCATTATAAAATGCTCAGGAACATCACACTTGTTAAAATAACACAGTATTTACAATACAAGATTTTAATGCCATAGCAACAGTGCAAATTAAGGAAGGTAAATGTGACTGCAGCATGAATATTGTGCACAATACTGTGTTAGTATGCTGGAGGTTATTTACCTTGTGTGCTTAACTCTTTTCCTTATAGCAAGTATGGGTATGTTTCTTAAGTAGGAAGACTTGCAGCTTGCTTTTGAACATGTGTAAACTATCTTCTTGCCTGATTCTGTTGGGAGTTGGCTCAGATGGCAGGTGCAATGTCTGCAAATGCCCCTTTACCTGTAGTTGTCCTGACTCTGTCTGTGTAGGGAAAGGGTATCCTCATTTATATCCTATCCTTCAGTGAATAGCTATGATGTCTTGATTTGCAACTTGGATTTTAATGGGGGGCAGTGGCCCAAACTGATGATTTTAAAGATCTTGGAGGACAGTAGTAAGGTTGCTGTTTCATTCACTAGTAGCCATTTTACCCTGGATAAAAATAAACAATGATGGGTTCTCTGGTCAGCAAGTAATGCGAATCTGCAGATTTTGTTAACTAACATTGGTATTTTTTGTGTATTTGTGTTTGAGTGGAAAGTTATTAATCAAAGACCATATTCAATTTTTGGAATTAATACATGTCTATTTTACTCTAGAAGAAGTACCATAACAGCTGTTTGGACTCTTACAGATGAGATCCTGCTTACCACGGACTAAGGCAATTTCACAAGGTCTCTCTTCATTTACATTACAAGTTCTTTTGATCTTATTACCTCTCCCTCCTTATACTGTATATGTTCCAGCTGGGGATCTGTTCCCCATCTTCAGTATGGATCAAGGACTTCCCCACATCCAGAACCTTTACAGTAAAATGGAACATCCACATATACCCCTACTTTCACTGGAGTCCCATAGTGTTCCATTTTGCGTATTACTCATTTCTGTTTTTCCAAAAAAACTTCCTTTTGACTTACCCCATCTTCCCCTACTCTTTTACACAGATGATGTGGTCATAGGTTCATAGGCGTATACTAGGCTAATGAACACTAGGGTCCTTAAAGCTTAGCCACGTAACTTAAATATGACCCACAACTTTGATTTATGTCTGAGTGAAAACATATTGGACCTGGTCATCACAAACATGGATGACAGGTGTTCCACACCAGAGGTCAACCCGTCACTGGTTAGATTATATCATAAACTAATCACTCTGGATGGATGACCACACCCCACCACCACCCCCAACTAAGGAAACCACAGTAAAAAAATTTTTTAAAGCAAACTTCACCTTACTTAAGACAGAGGCGTTAAGTTTCACAGCCCCCACGCTAAAGGATAACTCTGCCCAATATGCAGAAACCTTTACAAATGCACTCTATGAGCACCTACAAGGATGCATGGATTGTGTCATCCCTAGCAAAACCAAGACTCACTCCTCTAAGAGAAGGAAACCAGTCTGGTGGACCATGCCATAAATAGGCTATACAATAGAAGGAGGAAACTAGTTCAGAAAAAAAGCAAATCCCAAGAAGGAAAGACATCCCTGATCAGTATCAGTAAGAAACTAAGGTCCCTCATAAAATCATCCAAGGCTAACTTCGAAAGAAAAATAGCTATGGATTCAAAAGATAACCGCAAAGCCTTCCTTAGCTATGTTAAGAATCTAAGTGGCAACTTGCAGATATGCACTGAACTAGTGCAAAATAGCACAAAATATACTGAACCTACTGATATTGCCAACATCCTGGCAGATAGATTCAGTGCAAACTTCACCCCCCTCTCACCCCCAAAATGGCCCACAACAATACCGGAAAAGTGTAGTGTCCCGGAAATCACAGATGCACAGGTGAAAATAGCCCTTTCAAAAGCCAAAAACACAGCGTCAATGGGGCTAGATGGTGTCCCAGGCTGTGTCTTGCACGAACTACAGAATGAACTAACCCCCCACCTAAACACGCTGTTCAACCTCAGCCTCTCCACAGGCTATGTGCCCATAGAATGCTGCATAGCAACGGTTATTCCACTGCACAAAGGAGGGGCCACAACTGACCTTGGTAACTATTGCCCCATAAGCCTGACTAGCCTGGTCTGCAAGGCTATGGAGCGCATTATCATGGAACTCATTAACAAAGATATTGGGAACCTCCAAACACTTGACCCGACCCAGTTTGGCTTTGTTAAGGGCAGATCATGCCTACTAAAACTGGGTGACTTCTTCAAGACAGTCACCAAGGCCATCGACGAGGGTAAGGTTGTTCACACAGCCTACCTTGACCTCACCAAGGCTTTCGACACCATTCCCCACTCAGGTATTACAAAAAAACTCACCAGCCTGAACATAAACCCCTACGTCACGAGATGGGTTGCCAACTGGCTTACAGACAGAACTCACACGGTAAGAATAGCGGGCTCCAGGTCTGACTCTAAACCAGTCACAAGTGGTGTCCCTCAAGGCTCGGTCCTGGGACACCTACTGTTCATATACTTCTCAGAAGTACAGACAAACACAGGAGGACTATGGCTAACTAAGTTCGCCGATGACTGCAAACTGGGAGCCATAATTGACTCTCCGTCTGACACGGACATCCTCCAAAAGGACCTTACCGATACGGGCACCTGGTATCAAAGTCATGGCCTCAAGCTGCCAAAAAATGCATAGTCATCCCGTTTGGGAAAAACAAAACACCCACGAATTACCACATAGGTGGCAGCCCCCTTAATACAGAAGAGGTAATAAGAGATCTGGGGACCCAGGTAGATAGTAATCACTCCTTTGACAATCATATTGCCAAAGTAGTTAGGAAATCCTTCTATGTGGCCCATCTAATTACTAAAGGGTTCGCATCTAGAAATAAAGAGGTTGTGGTGCCCCTCTACTCGTCACTCATTAGACCCATCATAGAGTACAATGCCCCATTTGGGATGTACCTCACAAGACACTTCCAACAACTGGTGAGACCACAAAAGTACCTCACCAAGAGGATTACTGGCCTCAAACATATGTCCTATGCAGCCCTACTGAAAAAACTCCGACTGTACTCAGTGGCATATCGCTTACTTAGAGGTGATCTCTGCCTGACTTACAAAGCCATGTCCAACTCAGAATTGATGGACATGCTCCACCTAAAGAAATGCAAGTCACTGCGAGCCATGCACTCCAGTGAGCTAAACCTCACCACAACAATAAATAGAACATGCTGGAGGGATAGATTCCTGTCACAGAGACTCCCCATGCTTTGGAACAAAATTCCAAATTACATCAGGCAGAGCCCCTCACTAACACTCTTCAAGAGAAACCTTGATGAGTGGATGGGTAACAGAAAATACACCCCTGGGATCACTTCATTGGCTCTGCTTGACAGAGGATCAATTGATTAATCAATGGATGGATGAAAGCCGACACACTCTGGCTAGGCTTATAAATGCCCTCTGGCAGATAGCCTAGTACCTACCTATGAACCTGTGAACCTATTTATAGGGGTGATTTGCTGACTGCCTCTGTTCATCAGAGACATAGTAGCCAGACCAGAGGTGACTCTCCAATTACCCTTACCCATTGTACTTAAATAGGGATAGGGAGGAACTGTGCTTCACATGGATGGGATCCTGTTCCAGAGAATGGGAAAATAGGAATTCTCTGAGAAACATATCTGTCTCTCCAACATGTCCTATTTATGTTGCAAACAAAATTTAGGTCTTAATCTAGTAGTTCTGATACTGTTTGTTTTGTGGATGTGGAAAAGATTCATCAACACAGAGTCCAGGGATGCCGTGCATGCCAGGCAAAGATCACCTCTCAGAAATCTGTATAATACCAAGTAAACAGACAGGGCTTTGAGGCAATCAGCACAGGACATTGTGTTTAGTCCCTGAAAAAAAGAAAAAAAATCAATGATTTTTGACACCCACCAAAACCCTCCAAAATCCCAGGCACATCAAATATCAAAGAGCAAAACAATCTCAACATTTAAAGCACTACATCATTTAAATATCTGAGCATTTGACTAGCTCAGACACTAAACGTCCACCTACATGGGGAGAAAATAAGATGTAAAATTAACTCTGTACTGGTCTGCACCTATTAAATATCTCACTTCCTTTTCCTTCCAGCTAAAGCCAGCATAGGTAAGGGGGTACTATTTGCACAACTGGAATATGGGTTACTTCCTGAAGCTGCTTCCAACCGAAACAACTTCCCTACAAAGACTCTGTAACGAAGTCTGCCACTTTTATACCAAGGTTCCCCTAGCAGGAATGCCACTGCCACCCTATCAGTGAAGCCAAATGTCTGTTGCCGAAACAAAAGAGTGTACCTTTTATCTGACTCACTGCTGTTCTAGCTCCTACACCAGGTCATTGTCATCTCCCTTCCACTGAATTTCTGCCTAGCTCCCCCTTCTGTAATCTCCAAGATCACTTCCAGTCAAGATCTACTCTACAAACTACCAAAACAAATCTTCACTGTACCAACCATAGCTTTTCTCATATAGTCCCCAGAGTCTGGTAAGGCCACCCTACCTAAAAATCATCTCCTTCTACTTCAATTTCCAAGCCTAACTGGAGGCCTATCTGGCTAAACCAGAACCACTGTTATCTGCTGTCACTGTATGCATTTCCCAATCTGGCACCCCCCAATCTGTAAGTTAAAGACAAAACAATCCTCTTGTAGGTTGAGGACTAGATCAAAAAATACAGCTCTTTTGTATTGAAACTGTAGCAATCCACATGCTACAAATGTAACAAATGGCTTGCTACAGTTATAATACTACACACAAATTGCCTCAACGAGGACTGCAAATACTGGTACTGCAGTACTGCCCCATATTGGCATGTATTGATTGTGCTACCAAACGCCTAGCTTCTGGGGCAGCTGCCCCCTTTGCCCTGCCCTAGCTATGCCTCTGGGCCAAACAGAGACAATGCAAATGCCATACCACAGGACATGCTACTTAATCCCACTAAAACTCCCACTGCTTCTCTACTTGTTAAATCTAGTCTCTACTCACTGCTTAATCACGTGCTTATAAATATGTATTCACCCTTTGTGCATTCTCTTTTCATTCTACTATATTTACAGCTATTTCTCTACTGTATGTACTTCTTGTGTCTTTATTGTACTTAAATATTATTCATTTTGACCATGAACACCTATTGCTGTTGTAATACTATGATTCGTTCAGTTGGGTACTGCTGTTATGTCTTCATTTTGTAATTCCTGCATCTCTGTGCTGCATTTGAGCATGTAATCCTACTACTTGTGGTCTTAGGGAAAGACAACCCAGCCTAGACCTGAAACTGGTCATTTTCAGTCAGTGTCCTACTCAGGTAAACAAACTTATAATGGAGCTGGATTGATGGCCCAACAACAGAGCAGAAGCAATTTACGATAGCATGATTTGGAAATGTTTACCTTCTCATGATTTCAGTTGACTGATGTTTGCCAGCTAAAAATTTATTGTACAAGATTATGGATGTTCATGCTACAATAAGATGTAAAGGGGCAAATTCATAAAGGTCACCACAAGGTGTACATGGTGTGTACAGCTTGCAGTAATCGTTTCACATTCAAAGATGGCCCCGACATGGCGCTTCTGGATGAAGATGTGCAGCACTGTGTCAGGCTGTTTGTGTGACTGTGCTGTATGCTAATGAGATGGTTTAGGGGAGAGGCATATGCTAATTAGCCATGTGCTGTCTTCCCTGGAACCTCCTGTAGCAAGTCATGTACTTGCCAAGCGATTCATACATTCACTTGGCTGTGTAAATTAGCATGGTCACTCCTACCATGTTGCAGTAGCAAACAAGGGCAAAAGGCTTGTGTTCAACCATTGTGGAAGAGGTAAGTATTCGGGAGCTTAGTGGTAAGGTTGGGTCTGGAGATGTCTGAGTGAGTGATTGTATATGAGGGGCTTCATGTGAGAGTGAGTGTGTGCATGTGTGTATAGTGTGCGTGTGTATGCATGCATGTGTGTGAATGGATAAATGGATGAGTGCGATAGGGTGAATAGGGGCTGTGTGTACATATATGTGTGTGTGTGTGTGTGTGTGTGTGTGTGTGTGTGTGTGTGTGTGTGTGTGTGTGTGTGTGTGTGTTTGTATATGTCTGTGTCAGTGTGCATTGAGGTAGCTGTCTTACTTCCACACACCTCTAGACTAATGAGCATAGTCTACAACATTGGGCAGGGGACTACTAGCCACTAGAGATGACTGTACTATTGGGATGGGGGGGGGAGCACTATCCACCAGGGATCACTTAAAGGATGGGGATTGGTGGTGGTGGGGAACACTAAACACTAGGGATACAATTCATGTATATTAATGGCACTTAAACCAGTACTGAGATTAGGGGGTGGGGGTGAGGAAACACTAAATGCGAAGCATATTACGCTTGTGCCTTAATGACACAAATCAGTAGAGGGATGGAGTGGGTGGGGGAACACTAGAAGCCAGAGATGCTATTTTTGTGCCTTAACAACACTTAAACCAGTATGAGAATTGGAGGCAGGGGATACTAAGCACTAGGGGTACTACTCGTATGCCTTAATGGCACTTAAACAAGTACTGGGGTTGGGGAGAGAACACTAGACACCAGGGATATTACATGCAGCATGGGACTGCAACCTTCCGTGATGGACTAGGATTGGACAGGAGATGTTAGGATGTGCAGACAACTCAGGGACTGGTATGGGGACTGTGGTATGTCTGTTTTTGTTAGAATGTGTACTTGTGTGTATGTGTGTGGGAGAGTGACTGAAGTTAGAGGGGTGCTTCTGCCTACATGATGTGGCCACCACATTTAACCAATGGATGAAGTGCTGACTTGCACTCTGCAGTAGATAAATGCAATCCACAGACATGTAAATGAGCAGTTAAGTTTTTCCTTAAGATGTCTGTGAATCACAAAATACAGCATCAGGCATCATGTTGACAGGCCCATTTTGCCACAGTCCTAAATGTGACATGGTAGGGCATTAATGAATCCCTGCGGTACTGAATTTGTGCATTTGTATTTTGATACTGTTCTTTGTAAATTTATATTGTTTTTCATTTTTAATAATGTTTCACTTTCATTGCTTAATTGTTATAAATCTCACATGTGCAGCAGAAAAGCATTTAGTCTGTTATATATCTGGGAAAATCATCACTATGTTTGAAATTATTCCATATTCGTGATGGATATTACTGACTGATAACTTTTCTAGGCATAAGCTAATAGGATGGTGCACCATTCAATGTTTTAGTTCTCTGGTAAGGTGTAAAATAATTCTAAGACTGGTTTCACGTCTACTTTCTTCTTTTCTTTTTCTTTAGTTGATTGTAAGATGTAAATAAGTAAGAACTTCTAGAAATGAAAATAGCTCAGCAGATAAAAGTCACATATATGCACCAACATAATGTTCAGGTGTGAGGTATAATATAAACTTTATTTCTCAAATCACTTGGTCAGCAGCCTAAAAGCAACTGGGTTTATCAATCTTTTAAGAATGTGTGAGACTTCGGCTATTTATTAGCTGACAACGTGAACACATACAATTAATGAGTAGTAGTTAGATTATCTGTAGGGGAATCGTAGCCTTTAGGAGCACTACCTGCTGTGAACTTCCATACTTTGCTGAATTCTTATGAATGTGTCAATTTTCAAATAATTTAGAGAAAATGCTGGCAGATTTAACTCTAACTTTGCTTTGGGCAAGCTATGTAGATACATTGTACTGATGATAAATTAGCTGATGTTGACAAGTGTGTTTGTAATAAACTGTCATCTACTGCTGCTCCTTAAATGAAGAATTGAAGATGAGATAGGACAAATGTGCTATAAAGTCATCACAGGTACAGCAAGTGATAAAACAGCTGTAGCAGACATATATGAAATATGTGTCTGTTGTTATATAGCCAAATGCCAGAAGGATGCAAAATGAGGCAGTCTATAATTCAGAATAATTATTTCCTTTGTCATCTTAACTGATAAAATAGTGAGGAATCCATCTTTGTTACTAATATAAAATAAAGTGAAATGATTAAGACCCATATCCAAAGTCTTGAATCTAAAATGGGACATAAACAGTAGGGTGACAGTGTCTATAGCAACCAGCATTGTGAAAATCAGCAGCACATAGTTGTTGGTAATGGGGGCAATTTAATTATCTTGCATCAGCGGACATGTTAACTGTTAACAGTTACATGGGGTTTTCAACACAGAAAGTGTAGACTGCCTAAATGCACAGAAGAGCTAGAAGTAACCAAAGCTGCTTTTATAGATACAAAATGTAGGTACTTAGGACATAATGCTGTCTTAGTTAAGCAATGTTAAATATTCAGTTCATCAACAGACAAAAAATTCATGGCAGGGAACAGAAATCAGACTTTATGTAATGGCTGCAGATATTGGTTTAAGCAACCAGGATAAACGTAATTGTAAAAGCAAACTACAGCAATTAGATATGCTTTGCTGTAAGTTCTATTGTAGTCCTCACTTCCAATAAATGCTTTCTGATTGTTTTTGCCCCTTTCTTCTTAATTACTGTCATGCATTCTGCCCTTCCCTAACTATGTATTCACCTATGGTTTATATCTATCACTTCTATGGCCCTTCTTCCTTCTCATCATGTCTTTTGCTTGGCTTTATTTGCATAACTCTGCTCTTCTCTGCTCATTGCAGTCACTAATATCATTACAGTTCCCCACCACATCCCCCCTGCTTGCCTCATCTTTGCTTTCTATTCTTAAATACTAGGTACAGCAATGTATTACATTACAACCCTCTATAAATCTCAGTGCCATCTGTTGCAGTGTGCTACCTGCCCATGTTCATAATGGATTCTTTCAATATTGTCTCTGTTTTGTTTGCCGTCATCTACTTTTGCAGAGTGTTGAAAAGTATTAATGCTGCTTTATCTGTGTACACTCCCTTCCCACCGCCAGTGGGATACTACCTATCTATATCAAACAAAGCTCCTCATTAGCACTCTTCAAGAAAAATCTTGATGATTGGATGGGAAATAGGAAATTCACCCCGGGGATCACCTCTGTGGCTCTGCTCGACAGTGGCACAGGAAAATAATTTTCTTGGGTGGCAAAAGCCAGGGTACCTTTTTGGCTGGGCTTGTATAGGCCCCAGGGCCGATAGCCTAGTACCTAGTTATGAACCTGTGAACCTATGGAATGCACTGTAGGCTGAATTGTGTTAGCTTATGGAAGTGTATGAGCTAATCATCACAAAGGCCACAAGCACACACCAGCTTCTAGCTTCATAGGTGCTTATTAGGTTATTGATCTGTGCAGATCTTAAGAAGCCTAGACCTGCATTCCCCTGATAATTATTGGCCCATATATTATGCAATATGAATCTCCCAAGACAGGCCTAGTAGGTATATATTAGGGTAAGTGCATGTTTCCCCTACCCATGAAGGCCATTGGTGCTAAACCAGGTGTGAATTTGTATTTCCATCTATTCACCCAAGTTACGTTTGAAGGGAATAACATGAGTACTTTGCTTAATGTGGAGGGGATGAGGGTTTCATATAAGTGGTATTGTCTATAATACACACCTATCCCTCCAGCATGTTCTGTTAATCTTGCAAAAGAGATTGTGGTTCCTTGATAGGATGTTTTTGATACCACTGGACTTGCAAATCTGTAATACTTCTGACTGAACAGGGTCTGCTGCGGCTCTGTACATGAGGCAGAGCTATTCTCTCAGTAGCCTGTATGATACCAAGAAAAGAGGCAAGGCTTTGAGATGCTTTGCATAATTTTTATGACTTAGGCCTTTAATTTTCTTAGTGAAGAGCTGTTGTGGTGACTTCAGCTGTGACAACTACATGGGTAGGTACATACCGAAAGGGGTATTATACTCTATGATCAGCCTAATGAGTGCTGAGTACATTAGAACAATAAACACAAGAAACAGTGACATTCACTACAGTTAAATCCACAAGATATTATCTGGCAGGATGCAAAAAATACACCAAGTGGAAAAACACTAGTTTATTTTACACAGGATAAAGCTTTTGGAAAACACACTTCAGTATTCAGAACTCATTTAACAAACTTCATAATATATCATATTAAAACAAACCACATGACACAGCCACCAATAATAGAAAGCAAACAATTAACAAATGATTAATACCATAACTACTTTTAAAGTAATAACATATACTTAAAAATACATTCAAATACAAGGTCATATAAAAGTATTTTTTCATCATAAAATCTAATAAAAATCCTCTTTTCCTTGTACTCCTTCTGCTTGGCAACTAATGTCGGTTTTAATGTTACCATATTATTAGACCTAGGGTATTTATCTGCTTCTAATCTAATAATCCACCTGTATTCTGATATGTCTAATGTATTATTTATATTCCCTCCTCGCAAAATCCTGTAGATCACCTCTAACACCTTAAATTTAAAATCATGTATTGAGCCCCTATCCAAGATGTGCTTAGCTAAAGCATTCATAGCTACACATCTTCTAATGTCTGACTTGTGTTCAATAATATGATACTTCGGCCGTCTTGAACATTTACCCACATAATAACATTCACATTCTGTACATGTCGCTGAATACACTATAATAGTGGTATTGCATGATGCTTGACAATTAATCACATATCTCTCATTTGTTAGAGGATGCTGAAAATCTGTTTTAACACAGATATTTTTACAACTACAGTGCTAGCATGGAAGTTTACCGTACTTATTTATTACTAGTACTACTGAATTAACATTAAAATCTTTATAACATCTGTCTCTTTAAATTTATACTATTTCTATAAGCAAATCTTGGTTTATTGCTTAACATAGTTAGCAACTCTGGCATAGCTGTCAATATGCGCCAGTTTTTCGGTATAACATCCTCTACCTGCTTTGTTATAATATATGTAGTAACATACCTAAGTAAGGCTGACACATCATTCCTTATTACTGACTTTGTTGCTAGTTCCCCAAAAAATGAGGGAGCAATATGTAATCTATTATCAAGTACATACCTCATCTCTTTCAGAATTATATCTTCCTTATACCCTCTACTTATAAATTGTTCAGCTAATTCCTCCATCTGTTTTGTATATTTAACTTTGTCTGTCTTAAGCCTGCTCACCCTTAAAAATTGTCCTTTAACAATACCACTAAATGCATGCTTAGTATGCATGCTCCTAGCATGTGTATATTTATTAACCAGAATTTATTTTCTGTAGACACACGTCTTAGGCATATTATAATCTTTATATAGTTGAGCATCAAGATGCGAAATACTAATATAAGAAAAATTCATTTTAAACCTAAGAAACACAGTGGTATTATTCAAATATTCAACAAATTCAAATAATTGCTGGTCACTTCCTTTCTAAACCATAAAACAATCATCTACAAAACGTTGATAAAAAAGAACATTTTGCATAAAAGGATTGGCGGGACAATTTACATATTCCCATTCCCATTCATTTAATGCAATATTTGCGTATGTGTTAGCCATGGGAGTACCTGCTATCTGCAAGAATGGCTGACCATTAAAAGAAAAACAGTTTTAGTCCAAACAATCTCAGTCATACTACATATATTTTCCACGTCTCTACCAGTCATATCTGTATTTCTGCATAACAAATCACGTACTGCATTAATACCACATTCATTTGGAATCATGGTAAAAAGCGAATTAATGTCAAGTGTTACAAGTCTATAATCATTGTCATTGTTATTTTTATACCATTTATGCAACTTCTTCAACCCCCCCCCCCCCCCGTATCCTTTACACAGCTAGGACATAGAATTAAATATATGCCTAAAGTATTCTGGACATAAATCGACAGGGGCTCGGTCACCATCCTTTACACAGCTAGGACATAGAATTAAACATATGCCTAAAGTATTCTGGACATCGACAGGGGCTCGGTCACCATCCTTTACATAGCTAGGACATAGAATTAAACATATGCCTAAAGTATTCTGGACATAAATCGACAGGGGCTCGGTCACCCGTACTCTGCCTGAGACAATGGCTCTCATAGGTGGTTTGGTGGGACTTTTATGCAATTTGGGGATACTATAAATTACAGGTATTAGCGGACAAGAAACAGTAAAATAATTAGAATATCAACTGATATGTCACCTTGTAATTGTAAATCAAATATATACATATTAACATCAGCAATATGGTTCTTAACTTCAAGAAAATGTATAGTTTTAAAAGTTAATCCAGCTGATAAAAAAGTCATTCATTAAAGTAATGCACTCTAATTTATTAAAAATTACTATCACTCCCCCCTTGTCTGCTTGTTTAATGACTATGTCATCATTATTGTGTAATTCCATAAGCACTTTATGTTCACCATATGCTAAAATAAATTCTCTTCTCCTATTCCTTAATGATTTGGAATAAAGCTGTCTTAAGTCATTCTCACAAGCTATCATAAAGGCATTTAAGATCGGACAATTCATAGGCACAAAATCACTTGACTTCCTATGCATCTCAGTCCGCCCATTTCCCAAATCTTTAAACATAAGTTTTAAATTAACATTTCTAATAAAAATTCTTAAAGCAGTTAATGCGTCTATCACAGTATTCTTCTTCATGGGTATGAATTGTAAACCCTTATTAAGTAAGCTTACAGTGACCACAGACAAAGTAAAGTCTGAAAGATTCAGGACAGACCCTGTTTGCTTACAGTTTATTTCTTGCATCCTTATTTGTTGTACGACATCGGGCTGTTGTTCCTCTTCATTCCATTCATGCCCATTCGCTGTTGCGAATGCCCTCAGGATTGCGGCCATTTCTGCACTTCTACTTTTTCTGGTATTTTCACTATCAAAGATTTTGGCATCTTGGAAAATATCTTACTATTACGTGAACTAGAAGGTGTACTCACAGACTGGTGATTAGTTGACTCATCCAAAGTTTGAGCTTGCACATCCTCATTGGTTTGACGGGGTACTGGGGGCGTCAACACTGCAGAAATCACAGTAGATGTCTGCCCTTCATTTTCATTGGGGAAGTTACCTATTGCAGGGTGTTTCCCGAAAGCTTTATCTTGTGTAAAATAAACTAACGTTTTTCCACTTGGTGTATGTATTTTTTGCATCCTGCCAGCTAATATCTTGTGGATTTAACTGTAGTGTATTCAACTGTTTCTTGTGTTTATCGCTTGGATTTGGATTTACTGTGGGCGTTTATCTGTATCTCTGCACAGCCTTCAGTATGACACAGCTGGTGTCCAGCAATTCTACTACTGAAAATGGCTATAAAGTTGCTGCATGTAAAACTGCTGTTTGTGATCTGCTATCGAGGCCAGCCAATCCTTTGTTGGCTCAGGTACTGACTTCTTATGAAACGAATATTAAAGTTGCTCCTCAAGTTGGTAGTAATCTAGAAAACTTAATTGTAAAACTTGACAGGAAAGCTGAAACATATAGGAAGCTGTAGTGGCAGCGGTTTAGCTTTTCAGCCTATTTGGAACTTAATGTAGTACCGAGAGGAGTATGTATATTGAAAATGCCCGCATATGCGAATGTATACCCTGAACTTTTAAAGAAATGGCAACAACTTAATCTAAAATTAAGCACTGACTATATGACTCTGATGAATCAATTTTTTGTGGATATAGAGGCAGGATTGTCTGATGAAATCATTGATCTTGAGAACGAGATCACTAGCTCTGTGGCTTTTGACCATTACTTTGTTCAATACCAGCAGATGCTTGATAGATTGAATGTTTTGGAGAAGAAATTAGAGGCTACATAGCAGCATAAATTACGTAGAGATATTAACGATTGTAATCTGGGCCACATTTTTCCTGGTCGAGAGAATCTAATGTTTCACTTAGTAAATCTAATAATAATCGTATGAGACGTAGTGGAATGTATGAACTAGATACTTTTTCTACAGAGAATTAGGTTTCAACCAATAGAAAACCTGCAACAGGTAACTTACCCAATGAAAGCGAAGGGCAGACATCTATATAATATATATATTATCTATTGCTGATGTTTTATATATATATATATATATATATATATATATATGGGTCTACTTCGAATAACCGAACCGCTACTTCACCGACACCCAGAAGATCGAGACGGAATGACCGAACAGGTAGGTGATTGAAAAGGCGATATTCCGAGATAGTGACAGATTTAGGATTGGGGAGCGGACAGGTAAGTGTACAATAGTGAGGGATTTTAGGTTAGGGTGTGGGAAAGGTGAGTGTGCGGTAGTGTCGGACTTAGGGTTCCGGTAAGGTAAGTGTGTGATAGTGACGTAGTGTAGTATAGGGAAGGGTTGAGTGTGTTAGGGTTAGTATGCAGGTGGAGTGAGTGTGCGATAGTGATGGGCTTAATGTTTTAGGGTGGGTTAAGTGAGTTAGGGTTAGGGTGCAGGTAGGGTAAGTGTGCGATAGTGACGGTGTTGAGGTTTAGGGGTGGGTTAAGTGAGTTAGGGTTAGGGTGCGGGTTGGGTAAGTGTGCGGTAGTGTCGGACGTTAGGGTTAGGGTTTAGGTTAAGGTTAGTGGATATGTTATTGTGTGCAATGTGTAGTTTACGTTTTTTGTGTCAGTGTAATGGTGTTCGGTTTTTTGAGTTGTTGGTGTTTGTCGGTGTTGTGTGTTTTCGGTTGTTTGGGGTCGGTAAATTGTGTGTTGGTGAATCGGAAGTTCGGTTATACAAAGTAGACCCATATATATATATATATATATATATATATATATATATGTGTGTGTGTGTGTGTGTGTGTGATTTACAGTTACAAGGTGGCATATCCGTTGATATTTTAATTATTTTACTGTTTCTTGTCCGCTAATACCTGTAATTTATGGTGGATATATTGTGATCAGAGGACAGCTGATGGTCAGTATGGGCTCCCTGATCTATAACTTCAGGATCAGTTTTCAGGGGAGGGTGATGTCATTGTGATAGTTACACTGGGAGTCATGTTTGCCAAATGATATGATTATAAATTCTTGGCATTTAATTTTAGTCCTTAGTTTTGGCACCAACTGTTTGTTTGGGACAGGAGGTTTTGAGGGTCCTGCTGCTGTCCTCTAGGGAGATTATGATGGCACCAGGTTTGCAGTCAACTACCAACTTGGTCAGTCACAAACCTTTAACATTAGCTTTGATCTCTGAAAATAAATACCAAAGGGAATTGGTTCATGGACTGACCCCTGGGGCACTCTACTAGTGACAGGTCATTTTCAGGAGGGAGAACCACATACTCTTATTTCTTGGGTTCTGTTTGTGGCCAGTTTGCTATTCAGTGAGTTTTATAGAGTTTAACATTTAGCTGCAAGTGCTTATCTGTGACGCCTGAGTGTGGGATGACGTCAAACATCTTTGCAACACCCAGATATGTGGTATGCACAGACTTTTCCTCTTCCATTGCCTCAATGACCTTTTTGAAAAATTCAGCCTGGTTAAGTAGGCAGTGCCAACCCCTGATGAATTCTAACTGAGCTTGGTCAAGAGTCTGTAGGTCACCTATATTCCTGTTTATTAGTTCCATAATGATCCTTTCCATAGCCTTACAGAACAGATGAGGCTGGCCAGGCTTATGGATCTATAATTACCTGGGTCATTGTAGCCCACTTTTGTGCAAGGGAATGACTATTGCTATCCTATATTCATCCAGTACAAGGCCTGTTGAGGCTAATGTTGAATAGCCTGACAATTCATGTTTCAGGCTAGCCAGTTGGCAGCCTGGTGTGCTAGCTTCCCACATAGATATAGTGTTCATGGGTTCATAGGTGTGTACTTGGATAACTACCACAAGGGCCTTTTTAGGCTTAGCCATGCATCCCAAATCTCTGACAAGTTCTGGTACCCTTGGTAAGTGTAAGCAGGGGCCTGGAAGGTGAAACATTTACAATCAGGGGCCTGGGAGAGTAACTATTTACAGGCCACACGTGTCCATTAGAGACATAGATGCTAAACCAGGGATGAAATTTCTGTTCCCTATCCAGTTGTCCAAGTTACATGTGAATTAGGTTAGGGAGGAATCTGCTTCATATGGATGGGGAGCCTGTTCCATAGAAATAATAGTCTCTGGAATACATAACATTCTCTCCATCAGGTCCTGTTTATAGCACAGGCAAAGTTTAAGTCTTTAGAATAGATAATTCTGGTGCTGTACGTTTTGTGGATATGCAGGCAGTCCAGCAGGGTGGGGTCTGTCAATGCCTTGTATGCCCCGCAAAAGCCTGTAGGAGACAGAATACAGGGATAGGGCCTTGAGGCAGTCTGCACAGAATGTGTTACTTATGCCCCATATGCATTTAGTGAGGAACCTCTGTGGACATTCTAGTTGTTGGATGTGCCTGGTTAGGTACATACCAAAGGGGACATTGTACTCTATGATAGGTATGTTGCATGCCGAATACAGTGGAACAATGACCTCCTTGGATGTAGATGCCATACCTTTGTTTATAAGTTGCACAGCATAGAATGATTTCCTTACTACTGTGGACACATGATAGTCAAAGGCTAGATTATTGTCTAGGTATGCCTCAAGTCCCTGACTACTGGGTCTCCTCTTGTGGGTGTGTTGTCAGTACGATAGTTACCAGGGGTGGATGACATCCCGAAAGATACTATTATGCATTTCTTGACATTTAGTTTTAGTCCATGGCTCTGACACCAGTTGCTCATCTGTGTCAGCCCTTCTTGGAGAAAATTTGTACTGGTGGGGTATTCTGTGACTGCTCCTAATTTGCAATCATCGGCAAATTTAGTCAGCCAGAGACCAGTGAAACTGGCCTTGACTTCAGAAAATGATGTTTGTAGACTTGAACATTATCTCAACACCCCACAAAGGGAATCCAAGTGTTTGGGCTTTAGTTAGTGCATTGAGAACTTGTTCTTGTGAGATTTTTGGATGTAACTGATCTGGGAATATTGAAGGGAAGAAGAATGTGAAGACAGAGCTGAACTTCGTGTTAGTGATCATCTCTATCCTCTGGTCTGAATATGTGATATCATTTACTATTAGCTCTGCATAGTGCAGGGTATTGTTTTTTGCAACTACTAGCACATTTAAAGGAAACTTTGAGGTAATCATTTACCTGGGATGCTATTTTTAACCTTATACCTGGATTTGGTTGATTAGATCAGGTTTGTAGTTCCTTGCTTAGTTTAGCAAGAGCATTTTTGGCTTCTTGAGAGTTAGTTTTTTGTATCTGAATTTTTTTTTTGTCTTTTATTATACAACTTATTTATATTAGGGTTCCACCACAGGGGGTTATTTTTGAATTTGACATTGCATTTATTTCTGAGAGGGACAGATGGATCTATTCAAATTTTTACTTCTGCATAGAACTTGTCAGTAAAGGATTCCGTTTAAGCAGTGGGATCATCGAGGTGAAAGGTGCTTTTGAATTTATTCAGGTCATCAATAAGTTTTAGTAGATAAGCCTTATCATAGTCTATAAATACTGAGGTATTAGAGGATTCTTCAGGCTTCAGTCTTAAGGTGACCGTGTGTTATTTGTGGTTCGATTTGACCAGGGAGGAAGTTACAATAGGTAGGGAGCGGAGCTGTCCCATATTAGTAAGGATCAAGTCCAGAACTTTATCTGCTCTGACTGAGGTGTGGCCTAACTGGTGTGCAGAGTTTGTATTTATGAAGTCCAGAAATCTCTGGACATACTTGTTTGAGGATGTATAGGTATCCCAATTTGTGGTAGGATAGTTGAAGTCTCCTAGCAGAATGGTGTTTGGCTTAATACATAGAGACTCCATATTGGTCTGGTAGGAAACTTTATCTGCTCTGACTGAGGTGTGGACTAACTGGTGTGCAGAGTTTGTATTTATGAAGTCCAGAAATCTCTGGACATACTTGTTTGAGGATGTATAGGTATCCCAATTTGTGGTAGGATAGTTGAAGTCTCCTAGCAGAATGGTGTTTGGCTTAATACATAGAGACTCCATATTGGTCTGGTAGGATGTATGGGCCTAGGGAGACATAGTAGGGATCCTGTAGTTAGCTATGCAGTGATAGGGTTTTGTTTATAGTAAAGTGGATGTGAAGGAGTTCCAAGTCATTATGTTGTCTAACTAGTCTGGAGGTGAGATTTTTTTTTTTTAGAATATAGAGACACCTCCACTTTAAGTGCCTAATTCTAGCACAGTGGGCCTGTATGAGTGATAGGCATTGAAGCCCTCCATTGATAGGGTGAATTCACTGGTCTCGAACCAGGTCTGTCTCTGATGATGTATATATCTATGTTTTCTAGGCTAAGTAATGCTTGTAAGGTGCCATTTTTTTGTTAAGGCTCCTAGCATTGAGCAGCAATACTATAATGTTGTTGTGATTCAGTTTAGTTATGTTGGAAGCTTTACAACACTAACATTGCCTGAAAAAGGCACTATGGGGTGGAGAAGGTTATAGTCAATATATGGAAGCCATATAGGATATTTGAAGACTGAACTGCCTATTATCTCTTCCCAGGCTGATATATATTGTACCACCTTAGAATGACGTCAGCAACTATGCCAGTTGTTGAAATCAATCATTTGTTCATATTATGACATCATTGTTGGTGAGGGTAGAATACTGCTCAAGGCTAGGTCCATACCTACTTTAGATATGTATTCCGAAAGCTTCATCACATCTCTCTTCATATAGTCCAAGAGGTATGTCTCACATCATTTACACCCACATGAGAGAACATATGTGTACTAATGGTGCAGGAATTTGAGTGCTTATATGATGTGGCAAATCCTGTTGTCTGATAAGTAACTAACCATTTCCCTCTCTTTGCACAGCCTGGTGAGTGGTGCATCAGTGTTTCTCGCTATGGAGTCACCCATGGTGAGGATATTGGTATGCATGGTGGTTTGCCTTATGTGCTTTTAGACTTAGTCTGTGTGACACCTGGATGTATGTTTCATTGTGGGTGCTCCCTGCGATATGTGTTTGTGAGGTTGCTGAGGATACTTTTTTCTTGAGTTACATTTAGGAGGCCTTTGTGGTTTAGATAATTTATTTATAAGAACTTCAACATATGGAGGTCTATGTGCTTGGTCTGAGCTGTGTGTGATTGGTTTAGTGTGGTGTTGTGTGGTGCCAACATCCTGCTTTTTATTTGTAATTTCTTTGTGTGAGAGTTTTGCATCCAATAAAATTATGTAACTACATCTCTGACACACTGTGGCAGATTATTTAAGTAGTAGGTGACTGTCAGTAAACATGCGACAATTGATAAATGATATCCATTATTTCCCTATAATGTCCACAGCAGAGGATATCATTTTGTTTAGAAAATATCCCTTGTGTTTGTATTCGTGGATTGATATGCTTTATGCATGGTGTTTTTGTTTGTATAGGTTGTTTATGTATAGGTTTGGTATTTGTGAGGAAAAGTAAGCTATTTTTCAGAAGTGAGAGGGTTTTAATTACAATTTTCTCACATATAGGAAAAGTAAGATATGATTGCTGAGCAATTGCTGTATATTACAAAACTCATTGTAGTATCATCAAAATAGTTTTGCAGGGGTGTTCATGCCACATGAATCCCACCCCCTGTATACCTCTAGTACTTGTATATCTACTAATTTTAAGATAACATTACCTTAGTGTGAGGGGGCTACTCTGAGGTACTACATTTTTACACTTCAGTTTTGCCATTTTGAGTTACTCTATTTTCACAGGTCACACTTGCTTTTCTGAAGACTGCACATGTCTGCTGTTTTAATGGCCATTACTGTTGAGTGACTGGTATGTGTGCTTTACGAGGGGCATAGTGATCTTTTTTACTGTCTGGCTGTGCTTTATGAGCCTAGTTCTAGTGCACATTATAGCGAGTGTATCTTGTGACATTTTGTTTTCTTCCACTACAGGTCCCCAGTGCCTGCACTTTTTAAGTTATTGTCAGTTCAGTTTTGGCACTGAAACAGACAAATGGATTCTTTATTTTATGATTCCCATTTTCTGAGATGGGTAATCTAGCTGGTAGGTATACAACAATGTAGATTTTTCCATGGTGTCACTGAAAGCATAAAAATGGTTACCTAAAAGCAAAGTTCGATAGCTCATTGGGTAAGAAAGAACAACTATGAGACATCTTTTAAGTAACTGAAGAAAAATCTGTCAGTCACTTTGCTTCATAGGTAAAGTCATACAAGTGAAATCCTGTAGTCTACTTTTTTGTGTCCTTCGGCTTTTCCTGGTTAGGGGTCGCCACAGCGGAACTCCGGTCCGCTAATGATTGGCAGTAGATTTTTACGTGCCGAGTTGCCAGCTCTGATGCACAACCTTCAACGAAGGTATGCCCATTCACGCATGTCTCCACACAGAAGACGCTCTAGCTGAGAATCAAACAGGACAACGTCATACTGTGAGGCGACAACACTACCGCAGCACCACCACCGCAATCATTTAATAAACTCCCTAAGGAATGTTTTTGACTATATGATTGACATTTTTCAGTTAAATAACCCCATGTATTATATTCCTACATGCTCTGAGCCTGTCTGCCATGATATTCAGTCATCTAATTGACAAATTTTGTTGAAGCCCAACTGATTTTGACCAATTAATCAAATAAACCTTCCTAATGTCAGAAACTTTACCTGTCCCCCAACATTCTGTGGCCCTGGAATTAGTTATAATTAAGTGCACAGAGATCTCACTATGCATGGCAGGAGTGGGACAGTGAGTCCCACATAGAAAAAAAAATGAAGTCTGAAAGCTCGTGATCGAATTTGCTTTGGCAATTTAGCCATAAAGTAACTAAATTGTGTCTTGCTGTCATTCCCATATGTGCTTTCCCCTTTTGATAAAGATAATCATAACTAAGGAGTCGTATGCCTACTTCTAAAAAATTTTGACAAAGGCTATGCCCGACCATAATCTCTTAAACAAAAGATATATATATATATATATATATATATATATATATATATATATGAATGTCTACTTTTATTCACTGAAAACTCATTTCACTGAGTTTCAAAACACTCACACCAAATCACTGAAAGTTCAAATCACTGAAAACTCATTTCACTAACTCACATTTCACTGACTGTAAGTACTATTGGGCAAATAAAATGTATATATGCCCTTTCTCCATTGTAGTGCGATCCTGGATTTAGCATATATAGTTGGGGGTGGGGTGGGGGTCTGGCGGGCATAGCCCCCCCACCAACTTTTGTTTTTTTATTGTTAGCTTTCAGTGAAATGGTATTCTTAAATATAAAAGCTAAGTAGCTGGAGGGCTACACCCTCCACACCCCCCAATGTGGGGGGCTGTGCCCCCAACACCCCCTAACTATATATACTAACTCCAGGATTGCACTACAGTGAGGAAAAGGGCATATACCTTTTATTTGCCGAACAGTACTTACATTCAGTGAAATGTGATTCGGTGAAATGAGTTCAGTGATTTTTTTTGAGGGTGAATTGAAATTCAGTGAAGTGAGTTTTCAGTGAATCAAAGTAGACCCATATATAAAAATAAATATATATGTAAATATATATATATATATATATATATATATAAATATATATGTATATATATGTGTATATATATATATATATATATATATATGTGTGTGTGTGTGTATAGTTTATATATATATATATATATATATATATATATATATATATTTATATAATTTATATATAGACACACACACACACACACACACACACACGCACACACACACACACACATATATATATATATATATATATATATATATATGTATATGTATTACTGGATATAATATATAACTCATCACCATCATTATCTTCAACTCCATTTTTCTGATTTATTTATGATGTGATTTTCTATTCAGTGTCATCAACTCTCTCATTTCATACTGACTTCTTCAATAGTCATGTCAGACTGTTGCAATGCTGGGCATTTTCATCTCTTTTTGCCTTTTTCCTGTCTGTCCCAAATCTTTACCAAATTCTTTCCTGCACATACAATCAAACCACTGTAATCTGTTCTACTTGGCCTTCTGTACCACTAGGGTTACGTTGGCTTCTACTCATCATTTCTTTGTCTGTCCCACAGTGTGCACCCTAGTACCAGCCTCAGGCACTTCATTTCCATAACCTCAGTTTTCCTCAGTCCCTATGCCTTCATTGTCTGGGCTTCTGTGCCATACAGAAGTGCTGGTTACACCACTGTTTTGCACACCTTAAGTTTCTGGCATTCCTCTACTGCACATTACCTCTAACACTTTGTGCTAGTTGGCTACAGCACCTCTGATTGTAGCTTAGCCTTCCTCAGACTTCCCTTCTCCCTAGCCACACCTCCCAGTTACTTGAAACAGTTAATCTGTTCCACTTTTAGATTTAGATCTTTTATCTCAGGTTTCAGCTTTCTCTAATTGCCACTATTTGCTGCCATGAACACTATCTTGTCTGTAATCAGTTTCATCCCATGTGCCTTCAATTTTTCATTCCAGTCCCCTATTATTTGCTGAACTTTCTGTTCAGAGTCTGCTTATAGTAACACATCATCCTCATAGAACTGCTTTGTTGATCTGTCCCCTCCACCCTGTTTGCTAATGTAGTCCATTCCTGGTATGCAAAAGAGTTGACTTAGAGCAGAGGCCAGATGTACACCCAGTCCAATCAGGAACCCCTCTGTGAGTCCAAATGCTGTTTATACTTGTATCATTGGGTCCTTCTACATAGCCTGCAGTAATTCTTCCAATGTTTCTGAGACTTTGAACCATCACAGGACTACCACAGTCTGCTTCCTTGGGACCTTGTCATATGCTTTCTGTAAGTCTAAAAATGCCTAGTTGGACTATTCCCTCATCACCAACTACTTCCACACTGTCTGATGTCCTTCAAGAATGCAACTGCAGTCCTGACATATGGGTTGTCCTGCCTCAGGCAGCCCTTCGGTCGGCCGGATTCCAAAGTCTGGGTCCGGCGTCGGCTGATGTCGCCTCCTCCCCGACATCAGAGCGGCTGGAATATAAAGGCATCCGCCGACGCCATCTTCTTCAGTCTTTCTTGCCGCGTGGTGCCCGAAGCAGAAGCAGTTCGCAAGTGCCGGTCGGTCAGCTCCTGTGTTTTCAGTTACTGAAGTCATCTAAAAGCTAAGTACCCCGTTGGAGAACATTTTTTCTTGCCTCAGCCGATGTCAGAAAAAATTGAAAACGTTAATAATTGTTTGTCTTGTGGTAAACAAATACCTCATAAGGACTTCCATTCTTACTGCCTCCCTTGCCTGGGCCCAGACCACGACGTCTCGGCCTGTGCTGCCTGTGCTGCCTGTGCTTGCTTTAATAAGCGCACTCTCAGGTGCCGGGCACAATCTACCAAAAAACACAAGGACCGTGACCGACATCCTCGGCCCGCGTCGTCCACCGATACCATGCCTAAGCCCTCCGCGAGTGCATCGGTCCCTTCGGAAGCGGTAATTCAACTGCCCCAGGCCGACGACACCGCTTTAACACGTTCTTCGGTCCCGGAGATTTCAACGGTGCCGGTTGTTGATTTTCCTCCAGAAACCGAAGCTCTAGATTTACCCGACACCATTCCTGTGGACAAGGTTACCCCTGCACGTGGGGCAGCTAGGCCTCCGGTATCCATGTCCATCAAGGCCTTTGCACGTGCTAAGGCTGCCAGCCAGGCCAAGGCCCATCCTAAATCTACTTCTCAGGGCCCCTCTTCTGATAGACAGATCATGACTCTTGCTGCAGATCTAATCTCTCTTATCAGGGGTTCTCAGCCGCACCCAGACAGAGGTTCTCAGCCGCCTGCAGATAAAGGCCTAGAACTGAGCAGACAGACACCCTCTCTTCAGATGAAGCCTCTGGGGATTCAGAGCACTCAGATACCCAGGAAGAATCCTTCCAGGCCTATGAGGACTCGGATGCTGAGGATTCAATTCCCTCTGCCTCCCCTCCAGAGGATATTTCTTTTGGTGAAGTTCTCCACTCCATGAGAGAACATTTTCAGTGGCAGGGTCAGGAATTTTCTGACTCCAGGAAAAGGCTACGTACCTTCCTTAAGCTACCCCAACACAGACCTTTAGCTATTCCTCCAGTGTTGGATGTCCTTGATGATGTATACTCAGATTCCAGTGCTTCGCCTGATTCTCTCTCTCCTGCTCCTGTCAAGCCTGACAGATATTACAGGGTCCCTGAAACCCATAAGCATCTCTTTAAGGCCCACTCTGTGGATCTAGATACTATTTCACAGGGCCCCAAAGGAGTGGCTACTTCCTCGGCCAAAAACCCTCTGCCCGCTGACAGGGAAGCTAGGTCCCTGGAGAGATGGGGCAAAAAAGTTTATACCTCTTCCACCCTTGCCATGAGGTCACTCAGCTGACTTTTTCATATGCTTCAATACCAGGATTACTTAATGGATGATTTGTTGAAAAAGTTAGCCTCTCCTGAGCCTATAGATAGAAAGGCATTACATGATTTGGTTCATAACACTCAGCAGGTTAGCAATCATTTTCTTCAGTGTGGTTATGATGCATTGGAAGCTTCATGTAGGGCAGCCATGACAGGGGCCTTTATGCGTAGACATGCTTGGTTGAAAGAACAGCCACTGCCAGACCATGTTAAAGTTAAGCTCCTGGATGCACCTCTGGAAAAACAGAAGCTTTTCGGTGCTAATGCACAGGATGTGTTGAAGTCTATTGAGGAAAAGGCAAAATCAGTACAGACTGTCAACGATTTCCTCCAGGTTCAGCCTCCCAGATTCAGCAGGAATTGGCCTTCAAAGAATTGGTCCTTTCCAGACTCAGACAAGTTTCAAAGGGGAAAAAACAGGCGTGCTCGAGGTAGAGGGCAATACCGAGGCTCCTACAGAGGCCGCCAATGGCAACCACCAAATCAGAGAAGTGCCGCAGGGAGTTCACCTGCACCACAGGGACAATCACAATGACTTGACTTTCACTCCGCCTACCAAGGCTCAAAGAGAAGCACCTCTAGGCAGAAAATTATCCTTATTCTCAAAGAACTGGCACATTTTAACCAAGGACAAATGGATTCTGGACATAATAGACAGAGGTTACAGGTTCCACTTCCACACTTTACCGAGACAAGGTATGCCAAACCTGCCACAAAATCAAAGGGCAGAGGCTCTCTTACAAGTTTCAAAGCTGTTACAAATAAAAGCTATAGAAAAGGTTCCTCCTCAGGAACAAGGCCAGGGATTCTATTCAAGACTGTTCCTTGTTCCAAGAAAAGAAAAGCAATGGAGGCCTATACTGGACTTGTCCGTTCTAAACACCTTTCTCATTGTGCCAAAATTCAAAATGCTGACGTTACAGCAACTCCTTCCCATGCTGGGCAAGGGGTTTTGGCTGGTTACTCTGGACCTCAAGGAGGCATACCTGCATGTCCCAGTCAGACACAGCTGCAGAAGATACCTCAGATTTCTTGCAGGAACAGAGCATCATCAATTCTCAGCATTGCCGTTTGGCTTATCTACTGCACCCAGAGTATTCACGAAATGCCTGGCATCAGTAGTTGCACATTGCAGACTCCAGGGGATTCAAATATACCCTTACCTGAACGACTGCCTCATACAAGCAGACAGCAAACAAACCTTGATAAAAAATTTGGACTATGTCATTCAGTTGCTACAGGCTTTGGGATACACAGTCAACATTCAAAAATCAAGACTATTGCCATCCCAAAAGATTATTTTTCTAGGAGCAAAACTGGACACACAATCACAAATGGCTTTCCTCACAGAGGAGAAACAACAGCATTTACCAGATTACTTCAAAAGCCTAGCAAAACTTACCCAGCTGACCGCAAGGAAGATCCTGCAGGCCCTGGGTTTCATGGCATCTTGCATTCTTCTGATCCCTCTGGCAAGACTACACATGAGAAAGCTACAATGGTACCTAAAAAGCTTATGGTCTCAACACAGCCACAACCTAGAAGACGTAATACCACTCATTCCATGCCTGCAAAGGGAATTTTTGTGGTGGGCTCAAGCAAGCCATTTAAACAAAGGCATGCCTTTCAACAAAGTTCAAGCAAGTCAAACTATTACAACAGACACCTCAGATCATGGATGGGGGGCACACATGGAGGACAGATGCATTCAAGGTCAATGGACTCCTATGGAAATGCCTCTGCACATAAATCAAAAAGAAATGTTGGCAGTGATACATGCAATAGAAGCCTTTGGAAAATCTCTTCAACAAGGCCATCTGCTAATAAGGACAGACAACACCACTGTCATGTGGTATATAAACAAATAAGGAGGCACACGCTCGTATCCCCTCTGCAGACTAGCAATGGCTCTTTGGGAAAAGTCCCTGAAACTGAACATCCATTTGCAATCCCAGTTTGTTCCGGGCAAGGACAATGTTCTGGCGGACAGGTTGAGCAGAAATTTCGTGGATCCACACGAATGGATGCTGCATCCACACATTTTCTCACAAATAACAACTGCATGGGGAAGACCGGACATAGATCTCTTTGCTTCTCATCTCAATCACCACCTGGACAGGTTCTGCTCAAGGACACACCATCCTCTAGCCTGGAGAACGGATGCTCTCTCCTTCAGCTGGAATACCCTAAAAATCTATGCATTCCCTCCTCTACCATTATTGACCAAGGTGTTACTGAAGATCAAAGCAGAGCAACCAAAAGGAATATTGATAGCTCCAGACTGGCCGAGGCAGCACTGGTATCCCTTGCTACTGAGCATAACTCACACCAAACCGTGGCCCTTGCCCCAATGGCCTCTGCTCCTAACTCAACACAATTACAGGACTAGCAAATCAGTCAATGTAGGGCAGCTAATTTAAAGTTATCAACAAGTTCAATCAAGAATAAATGATCCAATGACTTCAACGAATAAACAGGAACGTTCTTTATTCAGTAAGCGCTTTCACCCATCAAGGGCTTCCTCAGACTGTACAGTCTGAGGAAGCCCTTGATGGGTGAAAGCGCTTACTGAATAAAGAACGTTCCTGTTTATTCGTTGAAGTCATTGGATCATTTATTCTTGGTTGAACTACGTTGTTGGATAACTTTTTAAAAATTAGCCGAAGCATTCCTACATTGACTGATTTGCTGCTTCATATATTTATTTAGGAACGCTGCTTCTCCTGTGGAGTATTTTTGTTAATTTATTACAATTACAGGACTGTTCATCAAAACCTGCAAACATTACAACTGACAGCTTGGAGGGTTCCATGACTTTGACCCATGTCCCCCTCTCCGAAAAAGTTCAGGAAATCTTGCTGGAAGCACGCAGACCTTCCACCAGAAAAGCCTATTCGGCCAAGTGGAAGAGATTCATCATCTGGAATGCCAAAAAGGGCCAGGATGCATCAGTGATGAGCATACCTCAGATATTCGAATACTTGGCGGAAATGTTTCATAGTGGCCTCTCATATTCTTCCATTAAAATTCATGCTTCAGCAATCTCAGCAAATTACAACTGTGACCCACCTGTGTTTTCGCATCCCTTGCTAAGACAATTTCTAAGAGGGATAAAGAATATCAAACCTCCCAGAAAACCACCAGTTCCTGCATGGGACCTCAACTACGTCTTGGAAAAATTAACTCTTCCTCCTTTTGAACCAGCAGCATCTTCAGAAATGCAATTTCTCTCCTGGAAAACGGTCTTCCTGTTGGCAGTTACCTCAGCAAGAAGAGTCTCGGAGATACAGGCCCTCATGGCAGTACCTCCATTTCTCATTTTTCATCAGGACAGAGTTTCTCTAAGGACCAATTCTTCATTCATGCCAAAAGTGATATCCAGGGTGTCTCTAAATCAAGCAATTCACCTGCCTACTTTCTTTCCCAATCCTCAAAATAAAGGGGAAAAGCTGCTGCATACTTTAGACATACACAGACAATTACGCTACTACTTGGACAGAACAAAGACCACCAGGAAGTGTGACCAACTATTTGTAGCCTATGCTGCCGGAGTGCAAGGAAAGGCAGTCTCCAAACAAACAATTTCAAAGTGGATTGGACACTGCATCAGATTCTGTTACTCCTTCCATGGAAAGGGTGTGCCAGCCAATATTAGGCCACACTCAACCAGAGCTATAGCCACATCCACAGCCTTTCTAAGAGGAGTAGCTACAAAGGACATTCTAGAGGCTGCTACATGGAGCTCCGTGCATACATTTACCAAACACTACAGCCTGCCTTTATACTCCAGATCCCGAGCAGGCTTTGCTTCTGCAGTCCTGCAGGGTCTTTTAGCTTCACCATCCCTTGCTTAGATCCTACCACCCCCAGCTTGGCTATGGTATTCAACCCATATGTCAGGACTGCAGTTGCATTCTTGAAGGACATAGTACAGTTTTGTACCTACCATAAATGTAGATGTCCGATAGATATGCAACTGCAGTCAGGTTTTCCCTACCTCCTACCCCTCTGCTTTTTTTCTTGGGTCCATTTCCCCCTCTCCTTTTTAGCTGGGGATATCTGTTATGGTGTATCTGTTTATTACTGTTGTGCATGTCTGGAATTTTTTGCTTATCCATTCACAAAATTTAGCCTTCCTTGGAGGGCACCTGGCATCTGGGGCAAGAAACACTGAAGAAGATGGCGTCGGCGGATGCCTTTATACTCCAGCCACTCTGACGTCGGGGAGGAGGCGACATCAGCCTACGCCGGACCCAGACTTTGGAATCCGGCCGACCGAAGGGCTGCTTGAGGCAGGACAACCCATATGTCAGGACTGCAGTTGCATATCTATCGGACATCTACATTTATGGTAGGCACAAAACTGTACTTTTGTCTCACTGCAAACAGATTTCACCTGAGCTGCTGCTTTCATTGACTTTATTTTCTTTAGTGCTCTTTGTCCTTCTTCTAGGGTGGGATTTTCTTCCTTTCATGATAGTCTGTTTCTTTAATGTCTGGTTATTAATATAAATTGGGAAGCAACTCATACTAGCCTAGTTCAAAAACTGTATTGACCAGTTGCAGACACATGCCAGTTTGTCAGTTAATCACTTGTTACTCTGGCAGATCATATTGGACTAGTTGAGAAATTATGTAGAAAGATAGTATTTATATTTTTTAATCAAAATGGCTTTAGAAAACAATTACTGCTCTTCCGTAATTCCTCACTAATCTTATTCATTAACACAAGTTTCAGGGTATATTTTGTAATACATCCCACTTCTCTCATTCTTAACTAGTTTTGAATTAGTACAGCCAATTAGGAAATGTTTGATTCTCCATCTAAACTAAGAAAAGCTACACAAAAACAAACACACACACATATTTTAAAATTTAAATTATTTATTTGTAGTATATTTTCTTATTGGCATCCTTTGTGGCAAATTTCTCTATAGAATGTTTTGTCCTCCATGGCAAATTTTTTGTGGGGTTTTTCAAGGATTCCAGGGCAGATCAAGGCTATCAAAAAGAAGCTGCTTTTAATAACACCATTTCCAGTGTCTGATTCGTACTAGAGCTTGTGCTTATCTTATGGCAATACATTTCTCTGCCACCAGGTGGTGCTGCTTAGTAGGGTAGTGCTACATTCACAGGGGTGTCAAAATGTTTCTATTCCCAACACCGGTTAATACAACATCTATAGCAATGGATGTGCTGTACAGGAAACAATGGTCACATAGTTAAAATTACAGAAAACCATCATTAACACACAACAGTTTTTTCTCTGCTTTGGAAAGAAGATATCACATATTCTATCACATTCCCCTAATATACACATGCATAATTTTATTTTCTTGTATTTATAGTATACTTTTCCTAATTTACTCAGAAAGTTCACAAAAATAAAAAGGCATTTTGCTCTTCGTTCATTCATTCATTTAGTTAGACACCTGACCCTTTTCTTCACAAAGAAATTGAAATTAAACAGATGTGGTCAGCAGCCAAGGTGAGTGAACTTCATTCCCAAGTTAGACTAAACATAGAAGGGTCATCAGGCTCCAAAAAACATTTGAATAGAAATAAAATGTTGGCATATCTGATGTCAAGCTGTGCAGCAAATGATTTGTAGCACATATGTGTCTCATTTGGGGTGTACACGTGCAGTTAAAAAAAATGCCAGGAAATATGTTTTAAAGCAATGGTGTGAATAATCACAATTAACAAGATACATTTCAGGTTCAAAATGTATGACTATTTATTCAGTTTGCATAAACAATGTGTGTGGATTGGTACCGTTTTTACATGCAACATCAACCAAGATGCACATGAACAAACAAGAAGCATAAATGCAATTTGTGTAGTCCTTAACCTTGGCCAACCATTACCGCTTAGAATTGTCTCTTACCAGCATAAAATATATGGTGTGTGCTACCTCATAATTCATTTTGCCTCACTGTTTTCCTCTCTCTCCCCCTTTCTGTCATTTTGACCATACTATTACAATCCATCACAAATACAAGTCAACACTTGACACTGAAATACTTCTTTGACCTGCTTTGTGAGTTACTACAACTCCCTAGACAGTGTGTGTTCTCCTCCTCCCCTCACACATAGATGTTGAACAGTTGTGTGCCTCAACAGCTTTCCATTACACCAGACTGTTTATTTGAATGTATATACTGACTTGTGTTTTTCTATGCAAGTACAATGCATAGATGGACGTGCGCAGGATGAACAAAGCAACTCCAGACTGTAGAAAGAAGCTTCAGTGTGTGGCATGGCTTTAGAAACATTAGGTTGAGTGTTTAAACTTTACTATATCTTGCATTCTTTCAATTTTTATGAACCAGTACCCACCCCCCAACACACATACATGCAAGACTGACGGTGAGTCCCTGGAAGTGTTATTTCATATTTTCTTTTCTGTCTGCATTTTCCTTGGCAGATTCCTTAGTAGGTTTGTTCATCAGTACCAGGGCCACCGTAAGTGTCAATAAATCTGGTATAAATGGTATTCGAGCAGTCAAAGGTAACAGTATTTTTGGTATTTTTCTTAATTTTATATAAACTCCTATACAATTCTATACTTATAGTTCATTACTTTTGATTATGCCAGACAGCTTGAGCTATAATTTTATAATTTATTTGTCACTTTCTTATGTTATTATAAAATAGGAATACCGATTGTCACCATGAGTTATTAAATGACAACACTGATAAAGAAAGGCAACCAGCTGACAATGTTATAGTACAGGAGAAGGCAGACATTATGTATAAAATGTCAGTCTGTAGATTAACTAGAAGTAATGCTGAGTTCATAGAAATAGTAATATGAAACCTATTAAATTACTTGTAGAAAACTGTCTTAGTTTTATTTGTACCAAGCTTAACACAAAAAATAAATCTGACTCCTGTGGTCCATGGTTTGATTCCCTGAGCTTCCATTTATCTAACTGACTGTGAACAATTTAGTTTACCAGAAACTGCTCACAAGCTGAGTATGAAAAACATTAATGTGAGTCATGAATCTAACCCATTTAGCAAGTAAAGATAGTCACACAGAACTCTTATGCACGTTTACATATTTAAGTCTGCATAAAAATATGAAAACAGTACCGAATTTTAGTCATACACATATTTTTAAACAACGCAATATCTTGCAAATTAAAAATATAAGACAAACACACCATGATTATGATATTTGACAAGGCCAAGAGAGTTCACAGAGCATTTTCTAGAATTACTTGATATAGTCATTATAATGAATAAACCAATAGGTAATCCGGTTGTTAACATGTAACAAATGGTGGTATATAGACCAATCACTCGTTTAAATCCAAAACCCTGCAACAATAAACATCGGGTTTATATTAAATCTTCAAATGCTTAAGTTGTTGAATTCCGAAAAATTGACACCTAAACATCGAAGGCTAATAAACGCGATAGGCCAATTACGCAAATTTTTTCCTGGGGAAAAAATTTGCTTAGCCCTCATCTGGGATTTGCCCTTTCCCCCGATATAGCGCGATCTCGGAGTTGGTATATTTAGTTAGGGGTATGTGGGGGGCACAGCCCCCATGTTGGGGTGTGTGGGGATGAAGCCCCCCACTTGATTAGGGTTTTAGAGGGTGTTTTTTGTTGGCCATGCAAATGTTTTCCCTGTGAAAAAGTAGCGTAATTGGCTTGTCACGTTTATTAGATTTCAATGTTTAGATATCGATGTTTCGTCGATCAACAACCTAAGCGTTCGAAGATCTAATATAGACCCTAAACATCTGCATATTAAATGACATCACTCACCTTGTGTAAAGTAATCCACACATTGGTTATTTTTTTTTTAAAAGCCTGGATAATTTTCTTGACAAAAATTGCACACCATTTTGACCTTATAAAATTTGACCCAGACTGATGATATAGATACCAGAATACACATTTCCTTGCATTATTTGATGAAATATTTAATATAAAGTTGGGCCACTTCTGGTCACAAGTGAGTAACTTCAGATTTTTTAAGGATTTTAAGAAAAGTGACCAGACAGGTTTTATTTTAGAATATATATATAAAAAATCAGCTACTTTTTTCGAACAGATATTGCAGGTAGAACAGACTTTGAACCCCCCCAAAAAGCTAACTTTATTTATTTATTGATAACTGGGTGACCATTTTCAGGTATTTCCCCGGACAAATGGCAAAGATTTTTACACAAATGTTAACATTGATAAAATCAGAGAACGTAGTAGATGTTTACAGATATTTTTGCACTGTTACAAACATAGAATATGGTAATTTAGTTACACATAGCAGATAGAGACATACAGATTACCAAAATCAGGAAACACCCATACACGTGTTTGTGTTGTATTACACATAAATACATTAATAACAATCAGGACTGATAGTGACAGAGCAAGTTCATTTCAGCAATGTGAGAACAGTAAAGTCAAATTAGCTTGAATTTATTAGCAGAAAAGGTTTAGGGTTTTGGAAACAAACTCTGTTCCCCTCTTACTGTGTTTTTATGATTAAATTTCTTTATAATATACAACCAGCTCCAGTGGCATAGATGGACGAAGACCCTGACTAAGGCCCAGAAATTTGAGAAGTGGTGTTATTCAGAATATCAAAACATTTGGGAAAAAAACATTCATTCTTAGAATGGACAGCATTAATAAGGGATTGGATTTTAGTTTAACCTGTCTAAGATACTTATAATGTGAGCAGTAATAGTCACATGTAATCAAAATTGTTGCTAATAAAATGTAGGGCATGGAAGAAACTTGAAAACATCTGTCTAAAACATACCCTAGTCAATGCTTATATTTATTGCTTCTACGTATTCAGACCAAGATTCATATATGTCTACCAATGAACTAGATGACAGTTGATTAAATCATTATAAATGATAGAGATGCTATATTTTCTTCATAACTTGATTATCCAAGTTAAAGTTTGTTGAATTTTACCAGACTGATAAGAAGGAGGCGAACACAAAGTTTGCAAATGCAATTCAAATTAAATGTAAACTAAACTATTGATGTTGGTTTGTTTGTTACATATATGATAACTCTTGAATTGAGATTAATATACCATAAATAAATGAAATTGCGCCTTGACTAAAAGAGAAAATCTTTATTAGAGCATGATTTATTGTTAATAAAAATATTAAGATTATACAGGAATGCTTGTTTGCTTGACATAGGTAAAATATGTTAAACTCATGATGCATTTTCATTTTTCAGTTTGCACTTTGGACACCATAATTCAGTTCACATATTATATCCAAAATGGATTCACCTTAGGGAAAATATCCAGAGTTGTAATTTATGAGCAGATCACTAGCAACCAAGGGGGGATTAGGTATATGATTAACAAGATATTGATGGTAATAGGTAATACAAGTACAAGTTGGAAACTTTAAGTCCTCTTTTATTTTGTAGATCCATAACTTTATTTAAACTGATTTTGGGATTACTATTAATCCAAGTGAAACAATTAAACATACAGTTGGTAATGTTAAAGTAGTCATATGGAATATGAGAAATGATATTATTCAGAATATAGAAATGTGGCAAATAGAAATCATTGTAGGCATTCATTTTTAGAGTGGATACACTATGTAAATGATTGAATTTCAGTTATACCATCTACTAAGATAAGTTTTCATTTTATCAAGCAGAATAATGAGATTAGTTAAGAAAAGGACATTAGATCTGGTTTATATTTGAGGCTGAGATGTTTAATTTCATTTAAGGAAACTGTTAACAGAGAGTGAGTGGAGTTAGTAATATTGTTATATGAATTGCTAGGGGAAGTAAGGTAGACTTATAGAGGTTTAGTTTGAGATTAGGATCTTCACTGTAATCCTTAATTGAATCAGATAAGTACTTTAGTGAAATGGTAGGGTTATTCAAATAAACTAACTTTAAAATGTCACTAATGTAAACATTTGCTGATATGATGTTTATGATGAAGCGTGAGAGATGATTTTGTTAAAGATTGGCTCCAAGGAAAGGATACAGAGGTAAGGGAGTAAGGAACACACACTTGGTTCTTATTTTAGTGTTAATTAGAGGTGAAGTGAGACAAATTTTCAACATCATAAAGAGATTTTTTTTAAATTTTCATTTTGACCACATGCCTGATGACCATCAAGCCTTTCCCAGATGGACTTAAATTTATAAGTTCCTTCTGGCAAGTATCCAGAACCATGGAGGTGATAGTGATTCAGAGGGGTGTCATTTGTACAGCCATGAATCTTGTTTGCATCCTCACTAGCCTGTCAGTGGGCATTTAAGTGACCTAACCATGCTCCATGGGCAGGAGGTAGACAGGCTACCTCCATAACTACGTGGACCCACAATGCCCTTCCCCTGTGAGTGCATGCTTCTGAGTACTCACTGATGAGGGCTACAACCAGACAGTGGGTTGGTGGTATGAAAGCCACCCCCAGGACGCCTATGCAATGCCACCCCTCCAAGTGATTGTTGGAGTATGCATCCTACTTCTCCCTGCCCTCCTGTCTGTGATGCATTTACCCATCTTCCTCTGCCTGTCCCATCAATTACCCAAGCTGTTAATCAAACTCAGATTGCCTGGGCCATAGAGCTTCATTCCGCTGCAGCACTGGAACTGACTGCCTTTCATAAAGAGATTTAATCATGAAAACACAGCAAAAGAGAATAGTGATTCTTCCCGAAATTCATAAATTAAATGGAATATAACCCTATCAAAAGATTTACTAATTTTGAGTACAAGCATGGCTCCTTGTCTGTAATTTATTTCATTATGATACATTGATAGTTCTAACCTTGTTATTGTTTTGCATTTGTCTGCCTTTCATGAATCATACCTGAATGTGAGAAATGGAACAGCGAGCAATAAATCGTAAGTGTTTAGCAAATATCAACACTGTTGTTTTTATGGAAGGATTAATTAGTGAAATGAGGTAATTATTTTGAATATATAAAGGATTGTTATTAGGTTTTAAAATAAATACAATTTTTGATTGATTTAGATAAAGATGTTTAATGCCATTTCATTTAATTGGTTAAAGCGTACAACTAAAATGGAAAGATTTTGAAAATGTTTATAAAAATTTGAGCCAGGGAATTTTCCCACTTTTAACTTTATAACACTGTTTAACCTGGATATAGAACAATCAAGTTGCTTAAAGAAATTTAAGGTTATATATTTTAAATTACTTGTCAATGGTTAAGTCTGGTATTCAGTTATATTATGATTAAGTTCATAGGTGTGTACTAGGCTACTAAATACCAGGGCGTTTTTAAGCCTAGCCATGCTTCTCAAATCTCTGAGAAGTTCTGGTTCCCTTGAGGAGATGAGACATGTTATGGAATAAGATCAGCTTGTCAAAAATGTATATTAATTTCAGTTTCATTAATAATGCTATAATATGATTGTTAAAAAGCAAATAAAATTTGTATGCAGGCTTGTGGAAAAATACAGCTTCATAAGCTGAAGTTACTGCTGTGCTTTAACTGCATTCTTTTAATATGTAACAAGGAAAAAGTAAGTGTTGTATAAAGCCGAGGCATGTTAGATACTGTAAAAGGAATTTGTTAGCCTGACTCCACCAGGCTAGGAGTGCGTTGTTGCTAGGGAAGGTTTGAACATCTAAGGTCAGAAAACAAGACCCCTTGAGGCAGGTGGGTCATGTATAAGAAGGTGTTCATGTGAAGTCTGAGGCAAAAATCACGAGGGATGAGGACATTTGCAAAGTCTTTGATTTGTTAAAGTCATTGTAACATAAGAAAATTGCATGATAGGTTTGATCAGAAACATTTATAAAGATGCAGTTTTACTGTGTCCAGTGAGACTGATTTACTAACTGTTATGAAGATTGTCGCCTAGCGCTGTAAATAAAATTTCTGTTTGCACAGCCTGAAGTGTTGTTCCTGACTGAAGACATATAAGGTAAATTCTGAATATTATTTATTTATGACTTTAACAAACAAAAATGGTGATGTATAACCAGTCTACAGGAAAGCCCCAAGAATAGATGGTATTCCCATGGAAGTTTAGAAGCTAGGAGGGAAAAACTGATAAAGATCTGGAAAGTTTTGTTTAATAATATTTTAAGAGGAGGAGAAGGACCAGCATCCTGAAAGAAAGCAGTGCTAGCTGTAATACTTAAAGAGGGTAAAGATCCATGAGATCCAGCATCATACAGGTCCTTTTCAATACTAAACCATGATTATAAACTGTTTATGCCTATAATGGTTAAAAGAATGGTAAAAGTGATGCCAAAATTGATAGATATGGATCAATGTGGTTTTATGGAGGGGGGCAAACAATTGACAATGTTAACAGAACACTGATCCAGAGGGAGGCAGAGCATGGGAAAATACTGCTGTTGTTGGTGGGTCTTGATACAGAGAAAGCATTCGACAGAGTGGGCTGGGACTTTATCAGAAGGGCAATGGAAGCATTTTTCATTCCCTGATAAAATTATAAGGTTGATTAGGAGGATATATGAGGGATCAGAGATGAAAATTAAAGTGGGTGGGGTCTTCTCTGATAATCTCTGCTTGAGCAGAGGAACTGGGCAGGGGTGTACTCTCTCCCCTTTGTTATTTACATTATATTTAGGACCATTGGCAAAGAAAATAAGGGACTCAGAAATTCAAGGATATAATTGGTATGGCAGTCAGGAAAAGCTAGCTTTATTTGCAGATGACATTATTTTATACCTGACAAAACCAGAAAGAGACATTACAGTGTTGTGGAACATACTGAGACAGTTTCAGATCTTTTTGGGATACAAAAATGATGAAGCTAAAACAAAGGCAATAATGGTAAATTATGTACCCACACACAAATTGGTTCAGCAATATCCATACTTATGGGGACATGATAAACTGAAGTATTTAGGAGTATGAATTAAAAATTTTCCAGTGTGGCAACTAAGGATATGTGGGAAGAGACTAAACAAAAGATAATACAAAAACTGAGAAAATAGAAGCACTGTTATATGGATATTGATAGTAAGATACAAGCAGTTAAAATGTTTTTAGTCCCTTTGGTCTTATACACAGGTCAGGCATATTTTGGTTTACTATCATATGAGCAACAAACAAAACAAACAAAAAAAAAAACGTCCAATACACTGAAAAACATGACCAAACACGGAACACTGATCAAGTCAGTATGTCGAATAACATGCCGATAATTTGAATTGGCATAATTTGCATACCTTTCACCCCACACCTGTAAGAACAGTAACTGTAGTTCTGGTTGTGAGCAGTATGAACGTACTGCACACCACTAAACTACAGATTTTTGCAGGTGGGCAAGCCCCCCTGCACCCCCCATGGGAGGCTGCACCCCCCACACCCCCTGCAAATTATATATTCCAACTCTGAGATCGCACTACAGTGGGGAAGGGGTAAATTTTTCGATCCACACTGTACCATGATCTCTACTTACAACACCGACCACATATATGCGAATGCACAGTGCATTCACTGACAGAGACCTCACATACATGAAGGTCTGGCAACAAGAGGTTCACCCAACCGGACTTCGACATCCCATGGTTGCTGAACCTTCATCCATGGATAGCAATTAATAAAGACTGAAGGATTTTTCTGGGAGGGGAAATAACAAAAGTCAAGTGGGATAAGTGTATTCTTCCAATAGAACAGTGCAGATTAGTATTACCTGATTTGAAGGGGTATTTCGCAGCAACACAGTTAAGGCTCCCATAGATAGCACGGAAGCACTTTATAATCTCGAAATACTGAAATGTCGAATTTATTTGTGTTGTAGGTTTGTGGATGTGTGTTGTTTCGTTTGTTTATGTTGTGGTGTGGGTGTTATGGTATATGTGTGGTCTGGTGTGTGCTGTGTTTTATGTGATTTGAATTTCGCGGTTTTGGGCTTTGCGGTTTTGCTGTTTCAGTGTTGTGTAGATTCGATTTCATGGTCTCGAAAAACTGAAATTCAAGATTTCAGTATTTCGAGATTATGAAGTGAATCCAGATAACACAAGCAGAAAACTATAATTCAGAGAGGAAAGAGATGATGATGAAACATGGGGAAGCTCAAGAAACAAGGAGAGACTGGGATTTTGTATGGAGACCTTTAAGGAGAATAACAATAATCATACAGAATATTATATTCCTAAGCAGCAGTGGCAATATGATGTGATGTGAGAAAAGTAGAGAAAGAAAAATATAAAGGAATATATAATGTTGCATTGGAAGATTTAGAACATAATGATAAAATGTATTTTGACAAAGAAAAATAATTACATGAAAGAAATCAATAAAAAATACAATAATTGTTGTATAAACAAAGATATGTTTTACAAGGAAAAGGAGAAGAAGTATCAAGTTACTTAAGTGTATTAGTAAAGGAAGATGGCAGTGCAATTATTGTTGTTGTGTCTTTCGGCTTTTCCCAGTTAGGGGCTGCCACAGTGGAACTCCGGTCCGCTAATGATTGGCAGTAGATTTTTACGTGCTGAGTTACCAGCCCTGACACACAACCTTCAACGAAGGTACGCCCATTCATGCATGTCTCCACACAGAAGACGCTCTAGCTGAGAATCGAACAGGACAACATCTTACTGTGAGGCGACAATGCTACCGCAGCATCATCACCGCAGCTATAAATGAGAAATAAAAAAGAAGAAATAGAAAGAACTCAAGAAACGAGTATGAATAGTGTGGTTCAATATGTGCAAGAAATGTTTAAGAAAAAAGAAAGTATTGAAAAATACATGAAAAGTTAAAAAGTTAACAGAAAACGGGAATAACGAGTTGGAAAAGAATAATACATGAAAAGTTAAAAAGTTAACAGAAAACGGGAATAATGAGTTGGAAAAGGAGGATCTGAAGTAGTTTACTTCATTTGGTCTTCAACCTGCGGGATGACGGATCTGTATCGGATCTGAGCTGGCAACCTTACTAGCATCTGCTCCAAGCTCCTCCCCTTACCCATAATACACATCCACTACCTTCCAACCTTCAGATCTTGTTTGCCTCTGCTAGCTGAAGCATCGTGATCTCCAGAGCTCCGGGTAGTAAGTGGGTTTAAAACTCTTAGAAAATCTCTTTTTCTCCTCTAACTTTAGGTTAGTGATAGTGTAGGTTTCCCTTTCGCCTCCCCTCGCTTGGTGCATCGAGTTTTCTATTTTTAGAATTGTTAGCTTAGTTTTAGAGTAATTTGTGAGTGTGTTTGCTTAATTTCCCCCCTCCCAGTGTGTTCTTTGTGTGAGTCTGGTGAGTGGGTGTTTCAGTGAGAACAAATAGTACTTTTTTTTCTTGTTTTTTCCATTGATACTATGGCTGATAAGCTGATGTTTAAAAGATGCACTGAGTGTGGCCATACGTTATCCCCTGCGGATGGCCACACACTTTGTGTTATGTGCTTGGGCGTGGCCAATCTTAGTACAGACTTCACTATATGCACGGGTTTTAACCCACGCACCATCAAAGACAGGAAGGCTAAGTTGGCCCTGAAAGGTCTTCTTCCCTCTCCTGAGGCAGTTGCCCTGTCTTCAGCATCAGTCACAGTGGCTTCTGTGGCCACCTTTCCTTCTTCTCTTCCCCTGGCTTCTCCTCCCTCCCAGGCTGGGACTCAACCTCCTGTGCCAAAGCCTGTGGAAGCGGAGCAGAAAAGAGGCAGAGAGAAGGAGAGAGAGCTGAAGTCGAGAGAGAAACGCAAGAGGTCTCTGGACCTCTCTTCACTGGTCAAAACACTTAGGATCTGTGACTCCCCTTGGCACCAATCCCCGAAGTTTTCCCTGGAGCCGGAGGAGACACGCTCTACATCTAGGGCCTCGGTGCCCCGACTCGCAAGGTCGGAGTATGTGGACTTGTTGAGGTCCACCCAGTCCTTATCTGAAGTCGACATGGATAACATGATGAGGAGGTTCATTCGTACTCAGATCCAGATGGAGGTCTTGCCAGCACCCTCTCCCATAGGAGGGGGGACCTTGCTTCCTTTTTTCCAACCGATTTCTCCTTCTCTGATCCGTTCACTGGATTTGGAGTATTCAGATCCGAGGATGGCTTTAGTCAGGGTGTCGGCACCAATGGTACCTGCTTCCTCGATGCCGACAGCTGCCTGGAGCGTGTCGGATCTGACCAGCTTGGATCCGAGCCACTCTTGGAGCCTGAGCTTGGGTGTTGGATCCAAGGGAGTGGAACTTTTTTCATTGGCTCTGCCCTTGTCAGGCCAAGTTCCCTCCCTCGGAGCTCCATCCACTTCGGGCCCGGCTCAGAGTCTCTCGTCGGACCCAGGGAGACCGTCTTACTTATTGGTTCCACAGGAGGTTCGTTCTCACTCTGTGTTCGACATAGTAGAAAGGGTTCTCTCCACTGGATCGAGACCCCTGACTGTCCCCTTGGACTCCACCCAGACCCCCTTGGCTCTCTCTACAATTCCCACCATTTTACCAGAGGGACAGCCCATGCTCAAGGAGCCCCAGACGGTTCCCCATGAGCAACAAGTGGCTTGTGAGTTCCCCCCGGAGAGGTGCCTCGCAAGCATACATGCAAGAGGAGGCAGTTGGACTCCCCTGAGTCTCTCACAGAGGATACAGGCTTGGATGATGGAGAAGGTTCCCTCAGGTCACCTCCCGAGGATGTCTCCTTTGGAGACATCATGGAAATCCTTTGCCAACAGGGAGGTTGGTCTGCCCCCAAACCTTCTTCTGATGAGTCCATGTTCCTGGAGGCTTTCATCACGAGCCCATCTACTTCCTGGGTGTCCCCTCCCATAGATCCCTTGGTGGACCTGGTCACCTTGCGGACATGGAAGGAGCCAGACACCATGGAACCAATTCCCAAAAGGCCTGACAAGATTTTGAGTCCACCTTTGGATAGGCCAACATGGAACAAGGGCTCCCCCGTAGATGCTATGGTGGTAGCAGCAGCCACAAAGAAGGAACTAGCCCAAGAGAGTTCCTCAGTTCATCCTCCTGGCTGAGAGTTGTGGATGATGGATCGCCTAGGGAAGCAGGTTTACGCTTCAGCTACCTTTTCTATTAGGGCACTGAACTACCTGGCCCATGTCAGGAGACTCCAACGCGACCTGGTAAAGGAGCGGGCAGAGTTTCCCCCCTAAGTCCATGTCACAGGAAGACAGGGACTCGTTCTCCGTGAGGATGGCCTCTTTGAAAGCAGTCTCCAACATGTGCATGTGACTCCGTTTACATGCTACGGAAGGAGCGGCTAGGGCGGCTGGGTCCAGTGTGTCTATGAAGCGGAACGCCTGGCTCAGATTATGTAAATTTTCAGAATCTTTCAAGGCATCCTTTGAAAATGCCCTTTATGACGGCTCTACTCTGTTTGGTAAGACCGTCAAAGAGACGTTAGTCCAGAGTGAGAAGGATGGGAAGACACTGTCTGCCACCAGGATTTGTTTCTCGAACCCTCAAAGGTCTTTTTCCTGGAACCAGAGAGGGCAAAAGAAGATGTGGTTCCGGAAGTCACAGTATTCCCAGGACACTCAGGGCTCTTCTTTCCCCAGAGACAGAGGGGGACAGAATGGATGCCGGCCCAGAGGCAGAGAGGGTCCTAGGAATTTCAGGTCTCGAGAACCTTTCTCGGACAGACCCAGACAGCAATCCTGAGGGGTGGCCCGACTGCTCTTCTCTGGAGGCAGTCGGGGGATGATTGTCCTTGCACCTGGCGCCATGGGAGTCCATAATATCAGACCGCTGGGTGCTTCAGATCGTATCCAGAGGATACTCTATCCCCTCTGTGGGTTCCCCCCAAATCTCCCAAACACCTCCTGGATGTACCACCCACACAAAGGGAGGCAGCAGCACAGGAAATTTCCAAGCTGCTAGAAAAACGAGCCATCAAAACCGTCCCCCAGATCAGTCCGGATCGGGCTTCTACTCCTGGTTCTTTTTGGTGCCAAAGAAAATGGGGGACTCAAGGCCCATTCTGGACCTATCAACTCTGAACCTGTCAGTTGCCAAAGAGAAGTTCCAGATGATCACATTACTGTCTATCATGCCATACCTGCAAGAGAGCGACTGAATGTGTTCGTTAGACCTCCAGGATGCTTACTATCACATAAAAATGCACAGAAGCTCCAGGAAGTTCCTCTGCTTCTGGCTAGGAGTCAATCATTACCAGTTTCGAGCCCTACCCTTTGGTCTCACCACAGCCCCCAGGGTGTTCACCAAAGTGATGGCGGTAGTAGCCGCTCACCTGAGGCTTCAGGGGATTCAGGTCTATCCGTACCTTGACGATTGGCTCCTCACTGCTCCCACCAGGTGTCTACTCTCCCAAACCAGGGATTATTTCTTGATCCTTGCCCTGTATTTGGGGATCACAATCAACGCATCCAAATCACTACTAGGTCCTGTACAGGTGATAGACTACATTGGTGCAAGGATAGATACTTTACAATGCAAAATCTTCCTGACCTCGGAGAGGGTACAAAACCTGAGGATACATGTCTCTCTCATCTACCATTCTCATCTTCCAATGGCAGAATCAGTGTGGATGGCCTTAGGTTCAATGGCGGTGACTATAATGCTTCTCCCATGTGCCCAGTTACATATGAGAATTCTGCAGTGGACGCTAGCTGTTCAATGGTCCCTGTTGGAACTTCCATTGTCGTATCCAGTACAACTCTTTCGAGTCTGTCGGTCATCCCTCATATGGTGGATGTGTTCTCTGGACATTTTGGAGGGATGACCCTTTGTTCCAGCTCTGGCCCAAGCCACAGTGACCACAGACGTCTCCCAACTTGGGTGGGGGGTGCATTGTTCGGGTAGGACAGTCCTAGGCCTGTGGTTCCCTGTAGAGACCAGCTTGCACATAAATGTTCTAGAGATGAGGGTGGTCCTTTTAGCGTTGCAGGGCCTTCATACCTTTCTTCCTCTGGGAAATATTGCAATTCAGTCAGACATATCAGTGGTCTGGTATATCAACAAACAGGGAAGGACCAGGTCTTACCCCCTTTGTCGCGAGGCCATGAGAGTGTGGGAATGGGTGATCTCCACCGGTCGTTTTCTCATCGCAACGCACATTCCGGGACGGTTCAACATCCTAGTGGATAGGTTAAGTCGGACTATTCTAATGTCCTACAAGTGGTCTCTGAATCTTTCAGTAGCGGAACAGATCTTCCTCGAGTGGGGTCAACCTTGCTGCGATCTCTTCGCATCTCCTTCCAACGCGAAGTGCAGTGAGTTTTTCGCTCTGAACCCCCTACCGGGGGAGTGCCCCAGAGATGCTCTAGTCCATGCTTGGCCTCCCGGTCTTTTGTATGCTTACCCTCCAGTACCTTTTATTCCAAGGTTTCTACAGAAAGCTCATCGACTGGGGAGCAAAGTGATCCTCATAGGTTCATAGGTTGATACTAGGCTATCTGCCCTAGGGCATTTATAAGCCTAGCCAGAGTGTGTTTGGCTTTCGCCACCCTTTTAGATTAGTTGACTGTGCCTCTGTATAGTAGGTCACAGAAGGTAGCCCTTTTAAGGTTACTTTACTGTACCTCTGTCAAGCAGGGACAGAGAAGAGATCCCAGGGGTAAACTTACGATCTCCCATCCACTTGTCAAGATTTCTCTTGAAGAGGGTCAGTGAGGGGCTCTGCCTAACATGGATTGGGATTTTGTTCCAGAGTGAAGGGAGCCTCTGGGATATGAATCTGTCCCTCCAGCATGTCCTATTTATTTCTGTGCTGAGGTTCAAGTCCCTGGAGCGTGTAGCTCTAAGGGATTTGGATTTCCTGAGGTGAAGCATGTCCATTAATTCTGGGTTGGACATGGCTTTATACGTCAGACACAGATCGCCTCTGAGTAGGCGGTACTCAACTGAGTAGAGCTGGAGTTTCTTTAGCTGAACTGCATAGGGCATCTGCTTGAGCCCCTTGATCCTCTTGGTGAGATACTTTTGGGGTATTTCCAGTTGCTGCAGGTGTCGGGTAAGGTACATCCCAAGCGGGGCATTGTACTCAATTATGGGCCTGATAAGTGATGAGTAGAGGGGCACAATGACCTCTCTTGATCTAGATGTGAACCCTTTTGTGATAAGGTGGACTATATAGAAGGTCTTTCTAACCACTTTGGCAACGTGATTGCCAAAGGAGAGATTGCTATCTACTTGGGTCTCCAAGTCCCTAATTACTTCTTCCGTACTTAATGGATTACCACCTATGTGGTAATTTGTGGGCACTTTGTTCTTCCCAAAGGGGATGACTATGCACTTTTTGGCATTTAGCTTTAGGCCATGGCTCTGGCACCAGTTATCCGTCTCTGTGAGACCCTTTTGGAGGATGCTTGTGTCAGCTGGAGAGTCGATTACGACACCCAGTTTGCAGTCATCTGCGAACTTGGTCAGCCATAGTCCACCCGTGTTAGCCTGTACCTCAGAGAAATATATACCGAACAAGAGAGGTCCCAGGACTGAGCCTTGTGGGACACCACTTGTAACTGGTTTAGAGTCTGACATGGCACCTGCTATTCTGACCATGTGGGTTCTATCCCTGAGCCAGTTTGCAACCCATCTTGTGACATAGGGGTTGATATTTAAGCTGGTAAGCTTATTTATGATGCCCGAGTGGGGTATTGTGTTGAAGGCTTTTGTGAGGTCCAGGTAGGTTGTGTGGACTACCTTCCCTTCATCTATGGCTTTGGTAACTGTTTCAAAGAAGTCGACCAGGTTCAAGAGGCAAGATCTGTCCTTAACAAAGCCAAATTGGGTAGGATCCAGTGTCTGGAGGTTCCCAATGTCTTTGTTTATGATTTCCATGATGATACACTCCATAGCTTTGCAGACCAGGCTAGTCAGGCTTATAGGGTGATAGGCACCACCTTTGTGGAGTGGGACCACTGTTGCTGTATGCCATTCCTTGGGTACATATCCTGTAGTAAGGCTGAGATTGAACAGTGACTTTATATGAGGCTTTAGTTCTTCTTGGAGCTCGTGTAAGACACAGCTCGGGACACCGTCTGGTCCCACGGATGCTGTGTTTTTTGCTTTGGACAGGGCAGCTCTCACCTGTGCATCTGTGATCTCAGGAAGGCTACACTCTGTTGGGATAGACATTTGCTCTTTTGGGGGGGAAGGTGGGAGAAGTTTGCACTGAACCTTTCTGCCAGGATGTTGGCAATGTCTGTGGGTTCAGTGTATTTTTTGTCATTTTGCACTAACTCAGTGCATATCTGGGAGTTGCCTCCCAGGTTTCTGACATAACTAAAGAAGGCCTTGTGATTATCTTTAGTGTCCTGTGCAATTTTTCTTTCGAAGCTGGTCTTAGATTTTATGATGGATCGTAGTTTCTTGCTAGTACTGGATTTTGCTCTGTCATGTAGTAGCTTTCTCCTTCTGTTGTATAGCTTATTTATGGCTGGGGTCCACCAGACAGGTCTCCTGCCTTTGGAGGAGTGAGTCTTGGTTTTATTTGGGATAGCATGCTCCATGCATTCCTGTAGGTGTCCATAGAATGCTTTTGTAAAGGATTCTGCATTTTGGGCCATATTTTCCACTGGCCTGGGGGCTTTGAAGGATTCCACCTCAGTTTTGAGAAATGTGAAGTTTGCTTTTGAGAAGTTCTTCACCGTGGTTTCCTTGGCTAGGGGTGGGGATGGAATATGGATGTCCAGTGAGATTTGTTTATGGTCTGATCTTACCAATGAGGGGTATACCTCTGGTGTGGAACATAGAGACCCCATGTTGGTGATGACCAGTTCCAATATGTTTTCCCCTCTTGTGGGAGTGGTGACCAGTTGTTCCATAGCATTTGAGTTTATAAATTCTAGGAACTGTTGGGCAAGGGTGTTTGGGCTTGAGTAGTTTTCCCAATCGATGTTTGGGTAGTTGAAGTCACCCAATATAATAGTGTTTGGAGAGACCTTCATATTCTCCAGTGTTCTCAGGAAAGCCGAGTGAGGTTCCTGTGTTTGGGAGGGTGGTCTGTAGCAGGCTACAAACTGAAAGGCAGTTTTGCCCACTGTTAGTTGCACATGGATGGTCTCCGATGCTTCGTGCAGTGCCACTAACCTGGAGGTGTGGGTATCGTTGATAAATATGGATACTCCCCCTCCTTTTGTGGTTCAGTCCAAGTTTTGGGGCCGGAAAGCATGGTATGAAGTATAACCTGTTAGTGCTGGGGTGCTGTCAGGAGCCTTGAACCAGGTTTCTGTTACTGCACAGATATCGATATTCTCCATACTGAGGAGAGTCTCGAGTGCGTGCATCTTGAGGTTTATACTTCTGGCGTTGAGCAGCATTACCCTTAGTTTTTTTTCTTTGTGTTGTCTATGGGGGTGGGTTTGTCTTTTGAGCCTTGCCTAAAAAAGGCACTATGGTGGAGGCAAGAGCCTTTGCCAGTATTCAAAAACTCAGGGGTGACAGGTGCAAGCCATCCCTAGTGAAGCAGCGTGGTCTGTCGAGCATGTCATCCCAGGCTGACAGACACTGGATCCCCTTTGAATGACACCAATACTTTAGCCAATTGTTAAAATTGATAATTTTGTCTTTATACTCTGGCATCATTCTTGGTGAGGGTAAGATGCTACTCAAGGTCAGGGTCATACCGGCATGGGCTACATAATCAAAGAGCTCCTGTACGTCTTTTTTCATGTAGTCCAGGGAGGTACGTCTCAGGTCATTCACACCAGCATGGACAATAACGGAGTCATATTTGTACTTGCTTTGGAGTGACCTGAGTGCTTGTGTTATGTGGCGGATCCCAGCATCCGACAGGCAGCTTACAGTGACCTTCTCCTTGTTCAGCCTGGTGAGTGGGACGTCAGTGTGTCTGACAGTAGAGTCACCTATTACAAGTGTATTAGGTGTGTTGTTTAGCCTTAAGGGCTGTGACTGTGTGGCACACTGACTTTGTGAGCTATGTGCTACGTGGATATTGTTTCGTGGTAGGTGTTGCGTGGATGTCTGCTTTGGAGGTCTCTGCTGCTTAGGCAGATTTTTATTTAGAGCCTCCGAGTATGTTTTTGTGTGTTTATGTATTTGGTTTGCTGATGCAATAGGTCTATGTCAGACTGGATTTGTGGTGTGTGTGGTTACCTTCTCCTCCTGACAGGCTGTGCCAGCACTGGGTTGAGAGAGCTTAGCCTCCAGTTTGGCTATATAGTTGCATCTCTCACATATATTTGAGCTTGTTTGGAGGAGGAGAGGATGGTCTGTATACATAAGGCAGTTGTAACATTGCCTCAAGATTCCCAGATTCACCAGCTGGACTGGAGAGTAAACTCGAAACTGACCTTTGGACATGCCTGAATAATAAAGGGAACTACTTATTGACTGATCAGAAAGAACCAATAGGGAGCAAGTGCTTAGAAGGAGTATAAGAGGATGTAGTGCTTTAGTTTGTGTTTACCTATGAGATTACTTATACGAGCAAGTGCAGGGCTTTAGAATGAAAATAGAGTGCTTAATTAGAGATTTAGAGCAGTTCTAAGGGAAAAAGTGAAGAGCAGACTTTGTGGAGCCAGGAATAGTTTAAAACTGTTTAAGTGACAATGCTCTGTGTGCAAGACCGCGCAAAAAGAGAGTTGCAGGGTTTTAAGAGAGAGAGATCAAGGAGTTTGGAATTGACCCAAAATGGCCAATAAAACTACAGCTTCTAGGCAGTAACCACTCCTACAGGGATAGGCAGGCTGCTCAGTGTTAACCACTGCCACTGGTGAACACAGAGACTTCCCTTTATCCCAAGCAAGCACTGGCCTCCAAGAAACTTACAAACAGTTCAGAACAGCAAATCTGTAACTGAACTTTCTTAAATTTCAGAAAGTGGGAAAAAAGCAAGATTTTTTTTTCTTTTTTTTGTTTTAGTTTAAATGTAGCAGAGATACACAAGTAGCAAAATATTCACAACAGTGCAATAAATGACACCACACGAGTGCTAGGCCAAAGTTAGGTAAAATGCAATTTTAAGAGAAAAAAACGATTTTAAATTAAGTGCAACACAGGAAATGCAGTAAACAGGCTGTAGATATGTTCTAAATACTGTTTCTAATACAGATATAAACTTTAGCAAGCTGGAAAATGCCGAAAAGTAGGCAGCAAAGCAGTAATTCTAAACAAAATATCAGAAGAAAATACTTAAAATCTCAAAAGTGGCTCCTTTCTTCTCTCAGCGTTTTCTCCCCTTGGTAGGTGCTTCAGCAACAACTAACAAGCCTGGAAAGACACCAAAACCACGTGGCAGCGGGGTTTTAAGAGAGAGAGATCAAGGAGTTTGGAATTGACCAAAAATGGGCAATAAAACTACAGCTTCTAGGCAGTAACCACTCCTACAGGGACAGGCAGGCTACTCAGTATTAACCACTGCCACTGGTGAACACAGAGACTTCACTTTACCCAAGCAAGCACTGGCCTCCAAGACATTTACAAACAGTTCAGAACAGCAAATCTGTAACTGAACTTTCTTAAGTTTCAGAAAGTGGGAAAAAAGCAAGATATTTTTGTATTTTCTTTTTTTGTTTTAGTTTAAAGGTAGCAGAGATACACAAGTAACAAAATATTCAGAACAGTGCAATAAATGACCCCACACTTGAGTGCTAGGCCAAAGTCAGGTAAAATGCAATTTTAAGCGAAAAAAACGATTTTAAATTAAGTGCAACACAGGAAATGCAGTAAACAGACTCTAGATGTGTTCTAAATACTGTTTCTAATACAGATATAAACTTTAGCAAGCCGGAAAATGCCGAAAAGTAGGCGGCAAAGCAGTAATTCTAAACAAAAAATCAGAAGAAAATACTTAAAATCTCAAAAGTGGCTCCTTTCTTCTCTCAGCGTTTTCTCCCCTTGGTAGGTGCTTCAGCAACAACTAACAAGCCTGGAAAGACACCAAAACCACGAGGCAGCAGGGTTTTAAGAGAGAGAGATCAAGGAGTTTGGAATTGACCCAAAATGGCCAATAAAACTACAGCTTCTAGGCAGTAACCAGTCCTACAGGGACAGGCAGGCTGCTCAGTGTTAACCACTGCCACTAGTGAACACAGAGACTTCCCTTTAGCCCAAGAAAGCACTGGCCTCCAAGAAACTTACAAACAGTTCAGAACAGCAAATCTGTAACTGAATTTTCTTAAATTTCAGAAAGTAGGAAAAAAGCAAGATTTTTTTTGTTTTTTCTTTTTTTGTTTTAGTTTGAAGGTAGCAGAGATACACAAGTAGCAAAATATTCACAACAGTGCAATAAATGACCCCACACTTGAGTGCTAGGCCAAAGTCAGGTAAAATGCAATTTTAAGAGAAAAAAACTATTTTAAATTAAGTGCAACACAGGAAATGCAGTAAACAGGCTCTAGATGTGTTCTAAATACTGTTTCTAATACAGATATAAACTTTAGCAAGCCGGAAAATGCCGAAAAGTAGGCGGCAAAGCAGTAATTCTAAACAAAAAATCAGAAGAAAATACTTAAAATCTCAAAAGTGGCTCCTTTCTTCTCTCAGCGTTTTCTCCCCTTGTTAGGTGCTTCAGCAACAACTAACAAGCCTGGAAAGACATGGCCTCATGGCCCTGTTTTGGCCTCGCCAGGTGTGGTTTCCCTTCCTTTGGTCTCACCTTCTGGCTCCTCCTTGGATCTTGGATCACATTCAGGACCTGATTTCACACCCTTCGAGGGTTTCTCATCCAAATCTGGACAGTTTGAAGCTCACAGCTTGGCTGCTCCAGTTCCCATGATTGCTAGGACTCCGGGATTATCCTCCTCAGTTAGGTCTATTTTGGTGGCTGCTCAGACATCTTTTACCAGGAAGGTTTATTGCAGCAAATGGAAATGTTTTTCCTTTTGGGCCTCTCAAAGGAGTTTAGACCCCTTCATAGCTCCTATTTCCACCATTCTTGACTTTCCAGCTGATATTTTTCAACACAGAGCTAGTTCTTCTACTGTCAATGTTCAGTTGGCTGCCATTTCTCATTTTCATGTGGGTGAGAATTCTGCCTCTCTAGCCTCCCCCAGGCTGTGTAAAACCTTTATTAAAAGCAGTTTTCCATTACGATCCCCCGGTCAAGGATCCTGTTCCCCCCGTGGGACCTTACTATGGTTTTTCAAGCTCTGGTCTCTCTGCCTTTTGAACCTGCTGCAACCACAGATCTAAAATATTTATCTTGGAAAACAGCATTTCTGGTGGCTATTACCTCTGCCAAAAGGGTTTCAGAACTGCAGGCCTTGTCCGTCAAAGTTCCTTATATGATTTTTCACAAAGATAGGGTTTACCTTCAGACCAATCCATCCTTTATTCCTAAGGTGGCATCACCAGTTAATATCAATCAGACCATCAATTTACCTGTTTCCTTTCCTAATTTTGCTAACAAGATGGAATACAAACTCCACCTACTGGACGTTCATAGACAGTTACCATTCTATTTACACAGGACAAAAATGTTCCATAAATCTGATCGTTTGTATCCTTCTATAAACCTTTTTTGGGGAAACCTATCTCTAAGATCACTATTGCTAGATGGATTTCTTCATGCATCCTTCAGGTCTATAAGGACAGAGGCATGTCTCCTCCGGGTTAGGTGAGAGCTCATTTCACTTGATCCATGACTACGTCTGCAGCTTTTTGGTCTGGAGTCTCTTTGGATGATATTTGGTCTGCAGCTACTTGGTCCTCATCTCATAAATGTATTTCTCATTACAAATTGGATTTGACTTTCAGAAGGAGAGCATCCTTTGGTTCCACAGTGCTCAGGAATATCCTTCCATGAGGGCCACCCAGAAGTTTAGTAGCTGGGGACTCTGTCCCACAGGTTGAAGACCAAATGAAGTAAACTACTTCAGATGAAGAAGTTATGTACTCACCATAACATTCCATCTGAGTAGTTCTACTTCATTTGTCTTCAACCATCCCTCCCTCCTTCCCCCGGACCTTGGCATATGAACAGCCTACGGGCTGCAGTTATAGGTCACAAGTATTTTTTCAGGTCAGGTTATCAGTGTAAGTTTCAGTAAACTCGATCTGAAGGTTGGAAGGTAGTGGAAGTGTATTATGGGTAAGGGGAGGAGCTTGGAGTTTGGAGCAGATGCTAGTAAGATTGCCGGCTTGGATCCGATATGGAGCCGATATCCCATAGGGTTGAAGACAAATGAAGTAAACTACTCAGATGGAACATTATGATGAGTACATAACTTCTTTTTTCTTTAAATGAGCTATATAAAGTATTAGGGCAAGTAAATATATATATATATATATATACAGCTGCAGAACCAGATGGAGTAGAGTATGAAATGTGTATAAATTTAAGGGATTGGCAAAAAAATACATTTCTTAAAGAGTTTGAGTGAGTAGTTAAATAAAGGTTTTATGTATAAACAGTTATATAGTGGAATACTTAAATTCATATGGAAGACAGAAGACAATTAAAGAATGGAGATGATAGTATTGGATAATAATGATTATAAGATCTTTATGCAAATAGTACAAAAGATATTTGAAACTAAAATCAAAAATATTATGGAACATAGTATATATAGTATAAAGGGGAAGGGTTGTCAAGAATTATTAATGATAGAGAAGTAGAGGATGATATTATGAATAGAAAAGAAGAAGCAAAATATCATGATAGGGGACCTTAATAAGGCATTTGACACAACTGGACATGAAATCTTGTGGGTAATAATGAAAGAATGTAATACAAGAGAGAAAGTTAGGAAATTATGTATGTCAGCGTATAGTAATAATAAAATAAAAATGCTTATAAATGGCTGGTTAAGCCAAGAGGTACATATGAAGAGCGGTAAAAGATAGGGATGTCCAATGAGCTATATACTCTTTGCATTAGTTATGAATGTAATAGTTTGTGAAATAAATTGTAAAAAGAAATGATGCGGGATATATAACACTTGAAGGGTTAAGAATTCCAGTTCTTCTAACATATGCATATGACATTATAATAAATGCAAAAAAAACTAAATTTGGATAAAAGAAGTAATAATTTGCACAAATGAGTGCCTAGAGGTGATAAAGATATCTTTAAATAAAGAGAAAAGTAAAGGTTTAGGTGATGTAAGAAAGCAAGGAGGTATATATTTTACAATGAATGAAATTTCTGTGTTGGGTATAACATTTTGGAATTAAGATGCAAGTAGGATTTAATGGGAAAAACAAGAAATAAAACAAATTTATCTTTTCTGGAGAACATATAAATTATCATTCAGATAAAAGGCTTACTGATAATTTCAGTACTGATGGGAAAAATAGCATACTTAGTAAGTGTATTTATGTTGCCAACAGTATTTGAAAAGGAATTATTGCAGATTTGTTTTATTTATATGGGGTTCTAGATTAAACACTGTAAAAAGTAGAGTTTTGTATGCAAATAAAGAAGATGGATTTCACTCAAAAGTCCATTCTCTGATTTGGAACTTCGATAAATAGGTGTTCGATGAAGAGGTAGGTATTCACTGATGTGGGATTCAGCAAAGTGATACAGACCCCGGTTTAGCGTTAATTAACCCAGTTGTATATGCTGCTTCATTAAATTTGTAAAATGCTGATAAATGAAAAATATGAGAGATTATTAGTAAAGCTGTATATATGCAAGTATGAATAATTTTGGGGTATGGTGAAAACGAGTAAAAGAGAAAAAGGGTGTATAAATAAAGAAATAAAATATTACCAAGATTTTTTTTTTGTGAAACATAAACATTGATGATATAGAAAAAGATAGAAAAGTACGGTGTAAGAATGTATTGATAAAACATTACTATGTAAAACCATGGGAAAAGCTAACAGATAAAAAAAGTAAAGCTAGAAACATAAGAAGCAAATGGTGTAATCAGAGAGTAGAGTGTCAAGATTTTTGTGGAGGCTGGTAATAGATAAATTGACAGTAAAAGGAAATATGCCATGTAAAAAGAAAAGTGGATAAAATAAACATGGATATGATTAAATATAGAAGTAAAGACTATGTTAAAATAAGAGATAAATGTTATTTTATGTTATATGGAATGAAAGAATAAATGCAATTATGTTTAAGGGTAAATAGATTTTAGCAACAATATTAAGTAAAATCAGATAGCAGTTATACAAAAAGGAGTGGGGGGTCTAATAGGGATGAAAATTTAGTATGATTGTTAAGGAACTTATGAATATATGTAAATAGATTTGTATATTTATATATTGTACATGTGTAAATATTTGTAAATACATAAATATTTTGTAAGTAACAGTTATTTTGTGTATGCAAATAAAGGACCCCCGCTCTTTTGAATAGGTGCCATGGGATCTTTTACGTCTGCCTGCACTATCACCAACTCAGGGATACGGGGCCTTCAGGTTAGCATCTCAGCCAAAGAATGACATACTCAGGCGGCAACCCCCCTTATGTCAGTGTCAGCAATCCATTTACCTGGTGTGGGAATACAACTTACAGTCTTCTGCGCCAAAGGTGAGAGTGCCACCTGTCGCAACACTAATACTCTAACAAATTTAGAAAATTGCTAGTATAACAGCTTTTACACTAGCATGCATTTACTGAAGGATGTGATGTGTGAAACTCCATTGTCTGGCATTAATGACCATAATCATCCAAGATTTACGAGGGCAAGAAAAAAAGGAGACATTGAGGATATTGTCACAAAACAGGGACAGATATAGGGTATGTTGTATGTGGTGTGTGTCTGTGTGTGTGTCTGTGTGTGTCTGTGTGTGTGTGTGTGTGTGTGTGTGTGTGTGTGTGTGTGTGTGTGTGTGTGTGTGTGTGTGTGTGTGTATGTGTGTGTCTGTGTTTGAATGAGTCTAATGTGTGTGGGAGAGTGAATGGAGGGCGTGCCTGTGCTAATATGATGCGTCTACCTCCAGGAAAGCGCTGATCTGCACTCATGGTAGTTAACGGTGATTTAGAAGCATGCAGATCACTGATAATGAGGTCTTAATTCACTATATATCTGAATTGCAAAATACCACATTTTGAAAACAGACCCTTTTAACCTCAGCCCTTAATGCATGTGGTGGAGTTTTTTCTGAATCTACAAGTTTATTTCCTCCCCCTCTTTAAGCATCTTGTCTTCAGTCTTCGTCCAAATGACTTATTGTTTGTTGAGCCAGCTGCTGCATATGTTGAAGGGTTGAACTGATCTTCTGGTGTATTCCCTTGCACTATTCTGTCTGTCCACCATTTCATTATGAAACATTGGGAAGAGCTGCTCTGTTAATCTTTCTCTATTCAGTAAATTGTTGGAAGTCATTTATTTGTCTCGTTGATCTGCGGATGCATCTTCCATTTGCATTGTTCTGTTCTTTTGTCATTAATATAAAATCCTGTATTGCTTGGTCAGCATCCAGAAAATGTTTTATTCCAGCAGGATGGTAAACTTTCAAAGTTGCAGAGTATAATAATCTGACCCTCAGTCCAAGCTGCTTAGTTATCCTTCCTGCTGGTAAGGATTTATTTCTCCTGGTATATGTCATGCCTGTGTAACCACTGCCCACACATATCATTGTTTTTTCCAGTGTTAAAGAGACTCCTTTCTGCCACAATTTTGCAGGGTTGATTTCCTTTTGTTGGTATGATTGTATTTTGACCAGTATTGGTTTTGTAGTTTTCCTGGCTTAGATGGAAGAAATACTCTATGAACCTTTTCTATTTGTAACTCCTGAGGAGGAATCCCTGACCACTTACTTTCACAGTTCATCAAGAAGTCTTTCCAACTTATTATTTGAATGTTTTTTTTTTTTTTTTAACTCTCAGTTTTGTCTGCTTAAACAATCTTCTTGTTTTGTGGATTCATTCCTACATATTCTTGTATTGCTTCATGTTCTGTCAATTTCTTCTTCATTTCCTTTTCTGTTTTCTAGACTTGCATCGTCTCACTCTCACATGCTGTTTTACTGCTTCTTCTTTTTCTTGGTTTAATATTGTCATTCAGGATATGCCTTATTTTAAAGATTTCAGTGTGTATCTGGTTTGTTTTCTCTTCAAGTGAAGTATTAACCACCTCCAGATGCAGTTGGAAGTTTTTCCTGTGTTTCAGAATTTCGGGGTAAGTACTAGGCTAGGCTGGCTAGCTGCCCTTATGTGCCATTTCAAGACTAGCTAATTTCTCTCTAAGGTGAGAATCAAACCCTGTACCTTGTGTCTGTGGGGTAACCAACTTAACCTTTATTCCAAACATCCCACCCCAAATAATGCTCATTTAACTTCTGGACCACTGCATGAACATGCCGGGTAGGGTGAGTGATAAATGAATACACAGAGTAGTAGAAAGTAAGATGGGAGATAAGCAGTTTGAACTCAGATAATTAATAATCATATCCAATTGTTAACAAGGCACACCCATTAGACACACACAGTCCCATTTTAGAGGCATCCCTGGAACAATGTCTGGTTAAGTGAGTTGCTCAAGATCACACAGTAGGTAAATGAGGTCTAAGGGAATCAAACCCTGTACCTCAGGAACCATAGCTAACTGCCTTAATCCTCTGCACCACGCAGGCCTGACGTGCTGTTAGGTTTCTACTGAAGTCTGTTCCTGAATAGCATTTTTTTCCTATGTTTTTCTTCCTCTTTTTCAAGATACTGATTGAGCTCATGTTTTTCATTATAATTTTCCTGTTTTCACTTTTCTGCTAAATTTACCAATTATTTTCTAGTATTTTGGCTCTACTCTATGAAGAGATAGTTTTAGTGTCTGACTGGTTTACAGTCATACATGAAGTCTTTGAATCAATATTTATGTGATTTTTTTTTACACTCTACTTGTGATGATCTAAAAACAGGAAACAGAAAAAAATAGGGACAGAGGTACTAAAGGCCATGTATCTGTGTTTGTGATTGGTTTGTGTCATGTTTGGTGTACAACTGTCTGTGTCACGTTTGGTGTACAACTGTCCATGGATCTCAGAACTGTTGTGTGCCTGTCCCAGAAGTTTACACTAGTTAAAATTCTGCTTGATTTCTTGTGAAAGACTCTGTTGGCTGTATGTAACAGTATTTAAGCTAGATGGATTCATGTCATTTTAGATAGAAGGAAGCATATGTTATTGTTTATTAGTTCATCTTTAATACATGCTATAGTCTTGCAAATATTCCCTTTTCCTCCTTTGCACAATAGCCCAAATCCTATGAGTTAACCTGGGCATGATATATTAGGAGCAGTTGTGAGGTTAATTGCTGCACTTATGTTCAGCTTTAAGAATATTAGGGGCAACCAATAGGCCAGTAATTCCAAGGGTCAGTAGAGGGATTACTTTTATGACGCAACTGTTCTGCACTCCTCAGGGATGTGATCATTGGAGAAACTCAAAGTTGTAGGGTTAACAGAGGGGTTTCAGTAGGTGGGGCTTAGCACTTTTCAGCAGACATCAAGGGATATTGTCAACAACTATGTTACTTTGGAACTGGTAATTTTAGAAAGGTCAAAAAGACATGGGCAAGAGTGATTTTGGAAAGGGAGGTTGGAAGGGGGCGGGAGTAGAGGAGCTGAGTGGATGAGGCTAGAAAATAATTTGTTTTCAAGGATATTAGCAATGTCATTGGTGCCAAGGAAGGAAGTACCATTAGAGATAAGTTCGGCAAAGAATTGTTGGTGACCTCTAGGATTCAAAATATAGCTTAAGAAGGCCTCATGGTTGTTTTTTTGAACTGGCCACATGTCTAAGTTCTTAGTCAGGCATGCATTTGCTAATGGCAAGCTCGAAGGCCATACTTAACAGCTTTAAATTCCTTTTATAATGAAGAAAGTAGAGACTTTTATAATTGCGTAGTAGCTTTTTGTGTAGAGTTTGTTGATGTAGGAGTTCCACCACATGGGTTTAGCTTCAAAGTACTTCTTACATCACATGAGAACAGATGCCTCAATACATTTTATTTATTTATTTATTTATATTTGTTGACCGGGAGTGTCTGATTGGACGTAGGTCCATTTTCAGCCGAGGCCCGGGGAGAAAAGCTCCACAGTTAAAATAAACAGACAGTAGTTACATTGGATTAAATAGTGATTAACAATTTACGTAGCAATTACTTACAACATATTTACAGATGAAGAACATAGTACATCAGTAGACAACTAGAATCTTTATCTGTGAAGTGCATAACAGACATTAACAAATGTTACAAGAAGAAGAAGAAGTTCCTGCTGTATAATAAGTACTGGCTTATGAGCATCTGAGCTTGCTATAATCAAGGTAGTTAGTTGAGTGGAAAGAAAGATAGTGGTTGGATGGACATCAGTCTCAGTAAGAATCAAACTTGGGGGAACATGCAGCAGCCACATTACAAGCTGCGCTGGGCAGATGTACCATTTGTGATTATCAGTAAGATTCATAACTAGGGGTCGCTCCAGATGAGAAAAGGGATAAAGCCCTGACTACACACCAGCTAACCCGGGTATGTTTAGCAGCTTGGGTGAATGATAGCGTGACACAAGCCGACCCGGGTATGATTAGCAGCTTGGGTGAATGATAGCATGACACCAGCCAACCCGGTATGATTAACAGCTTGGGTGAATGATAGCGTGACACCAGCCGACCAGGGTATGATTAGCAGCTTGGGTGAATGATAGAGTAGCAGGGAGTGATGTGTGTACCCATTCTTGGTAGGAGGGTGCTCACTTCATGATGCTCCTTAAAGGCAGGTATAGAAAAAAGAGAGGAGTTGTTATTGGATGTAATCAATGAGCATGGGGTGGAGGGTGAGGAAAGGAAGTAGGTAGGACATATAAAAAAAAAAAAAAAAATGACCTGGACAGAAGCACAAACATCTGAGCATCCAGGATGCCCTTGAGATCTACAACTGACCCCAGGGGTGCTGGAGCCAGTCAGGGTGGTAGGAGACTGACTGGTAAACCTGATGTGGTAGTGGGGCACTGAGGGCCAGGCTGGAAAGATTAGGTCTGAAGAGACCAAAAAAATATTAAAGAAAAAGAAAAAAAAGATGTTAATTAGTACATCATACCTGAAAGTAGAAAAGTAATTAGGGGCCATGAGAAAGGTCTTCAAGGAGAAGGTCACACAAAATGGTCATATTTGACTAGGGAGGGGATAACAGCAGGATTGTTGTGATTAGGTATGTCTTATTGAGTTGTAGATCTGTAAATCTGAAATCCCAGGTGGGTAGGGGGACAGATTGTTCAAGTATAAGGATTTTTTCAAAGTCCAGATATCTCTGGATATATTTGTTGTTGCTAGAATGTATTTGCTAACTTATGATAATTGAAGTTGTCCATAAGTGCAGTATTTAGTTTGATGCTTAACATTTCTATCCAGTTAAGGTCTTCTGCATGATATGAAAGAGCCATAGATGGTGTCCTATGATTGGCTGTAATGTGACAATTTTATTGAGTGTTACTAGGACTTTAACCAGTTCCAGATTTATGTCATGTGGAATCTGACAAGTGACATTGGGGTTACAAATAAAAAATGAAAACTATCCTACAGTTGTGGGTGGACCTGATCTCTTGAGAGGCATAGTACTTTGTAATTACACAATGGCTGATGTCTTCGAGGACAACCACAGAACAAAATTACAAATCTAATCCAGGAAGTTGCCCACATTTATGAATACAATGCCTTAAAAGTGCAGTAACTATATAAACAGCCCTTAGAAGAATATAACATTTAACAAAAATAGAGATATTAGTACAGACTGCAATGCAGACTCCCTTATGTATTTCCATCCATCTATTTACCAAGAATTCTGTGTTAGTCACTCCTAAAGTAACAACATCTCAGCCACCCCCATATCTTTTCATTATTGCTTCTTGTAGTTGTCTGAACATCACTCACTATGCTCCAAGGAGAAGGTATTGCTGTCAGTTGTTTCTCTACCATTCACAATCACACCCCCCCCACCCCGATGAGATTCTGCCAACATTTCCCACCTTATTAATCCCTTTCTCTCCCATTTTATCTAAAACATTCACTTACTTTCAGTCAAAAGTTTTGGTTTCCCCACAGCCTTTCATGTTAAAGGTCTGTAAGTGAAAGTCTTCCTTACTTCCCCCCCGCCGTCACAAGGTCTGTAAGTGAAACTCCTCCTTACTCCCCCCCAGTCACAAGGTCTGTAAGTGAAACTCCTCCTTACTCCCCCCAGTCACAAGGTCTGTAAGTGAAACTCCTCCTTACACCCCCCCCCCGCCATCACAAGGTCTGTAAGTGAAACTCCTCCTTACTCCCCCCCAGTCACAAGGTCTGTAAATGAAACTCCTCCTTACTCCCCCCCCAGTCACAAGGTCTGTAAGTGAAACTCCTCCTTATCCCCCCAGTCACAAGGTCTGTAAGTGAAACTCCTCCTTACTCCCCCCCAGTCACAAGGTCTGTAAGTGAAACTCCTCCTTACTCCCCCCAGTCACAAGGTCTGTAAGTGAAACTCCTCCTTAGTCTCCCCAGTCACAAGGTCTGTAAGTGAAACTCCTCCTTACCCCCCCAGTCACAAGGTCTGTAAGTGAAACTCCTCCTTACTCCCCCGAGTCACAAGGTCTGTAAGTGAAACTCCTTCTTACTCCCCCCAGTCACAAGGTCTGTAAGTGAAACTCCTCCTTACCCCTCCAGTCACAAGGTCTGTAAGTGAAACTCCTCCTTACCCCCCCCAGTCACAAGGTCTGTAAGTGAAACTCCTCCTTACCCCTCCAGTCACAAGGTCTGTAAGTGAAACTCCTCCTTACCCCTCCAGTCACAAGGTCTGTAAGTGAAACTCCTCCTTACTCCCCCCCCCAGTCACAAGGTCTGTAAGTGAAACTCCTTCTTACTCCCCCCAGTCACAAGGTCTGTAAGTGAAACTCCTCCTTACCCCCCCCCCCAGTCACAAGGTCTGTAAGTGAAACTCCTTCTTACTCCCCCCAGTCACAAGGTCTGTAAGTGAAACTCCTCCTTACTCCCCCCCAGTCACAAGGTCTGTAAGTGAAACTCCTCCTTACCCCCAGTCACAAGGTCTGTAAGTGAAACTCCTCCTTACTCCCCAGTCACAAGGTCTGTAAGTGAAACTCCTCCTTACTCCCCCAGTCACAAGGTCTGTAAGTGAAACTCCTCCTTACCCCCCCCCAGTCACAAGGTCTGTAAGTGAAACTCCTCCTTACCCCCCCACAGTTACAAGGTCTGTAAGTGAAACTCCTCCTTACTCCCCCCCCAGTCACACACTCTCTCAGCCATGCAACAAAAGGATTCATTGTCATTTCTTATTTCTGCCTTCTCTGATCTGCTTCTTGATTCTCTCCCAACATTCCCAGGTCACTCAAGGTCATCCATCCTCTTTTTATTAAAGATTTCTGAATTTTCCTTGACCCAAATCACACATACTTTAGCGGTCACTGAGCGCCTGGAGAAAATGAGCATTTCCCACCCTCCTGCTTTTCTATTCTGTACGTCTTCCTCTTCTAAGCCTTCTCCTGTTACCTTTTCTGACAAAGATATCACATAGTTTTTGTAGTTTACTTCTCTACCATGATTCCCTCCCAACTGAAGGATACCTAACCACATACAATAATAGTATAATTCATCATTTTCCCCACTGGCCGTGAGTCTTGCAATACTCTAAAGTTGGTCTTCTCTTTTGAGAGATCAGCCTTATCTTGACCATCTTGGTCTGGGGTGCAGTGTTATCAGGGCAGTTTTTTAGGTAATTATTTGGTCTTCATATTCAAGTTTTAATTTTTTAATGTTCCAACTCCCCCCCCCCCCCCGGTGTTTTATGTTCAAGTTTCAGTGTGAAACTACTACACCTGGTTATCCACCCAAGGACGTCTGACAGTACCTGTAGCTGAAGAATTCCTCAAGTACTAGTTCATAACATTTACTGTAGAGAAATGAAGAAAACCTTTCGAAGACACCCCCACCCCCCACCCCACCCCACCAACAAAGCCAGGGAGTTAGCTGTCATCCACTCAGGATGACTCTCCAAGGCACTGATGGTTTCTCTAATCCTATATCAAAAGGCTATTTTGCCAGTACATTCTTATTTTCAGAGGTGATCCTAGAACACTGGCCTGGCTAATAGATTATGTCAGAGTCACACACTGTATTCTAATGGGGAATGAAGAAATCAAACCCAGGACAACAGAATGAAGCCTGCAAGCATCTCATAGTCTTAACTCTGCATGCTGTACTGGCAACTGACCAGGAACCAGAGCTAATGAAGTTCCTAGTAATTAAGGAATGAAAGCACTTAACTTTGATTCGTACATGTTTATTAAAATAGTGAATTTAACTTCATGGCCTCGTTTTTTTTGGTTCCACCAGATTTTATGGCTTGAATTTATTTTTATCTGTGTGAGATTCTAAGTTTGCTAATGTTTATCACATCCTCTTATGCAATATGTAACAATATATACACAGTTACGTTAAGTGTTAGGTATGCACTGTGTTGTAATGTTTCTCTGGGGGAAGAAATGTACCTTATGGACCACTGGCTTCCCGTCATTCTAACCCCAAACTCCTCTCATCAGTCATTCCTTTGAAATGTCATGATTACTTCTGATCCTGGATTGTTGATGTTACAAGCATTTACCACAGTTGTGGTTGAGAACTTAAGTTCAGAATCTAGTAGAACAGCAATTGAAACAGACCTCTTAAACAGAGAGATATAGAGTGGTTAAAACTAATAGTTAAAGTATTTAAAGACCATGTTGCTAAGTTACAAAGAAAAAAAATAGGCAAATGCAAGAATGCATTGAGTAGCTATGGAAGGTTATAACCCATCTGTAATATAGATGTGATGGTATAACATGATAAATTACACAGCATAAGCCAGAGTTGGTTATTTCTGCATAAGGTGATTGTGTTCCATCAAAGGCATTGAGAGACACAGCTGACACAGTGTGACACTAAGTTAATGGAGTGTAGTAATGGTGTGAATAAATTAAGTATGATTCTATAATAGAATCTCAGCAGCAGATGTACTGAATATTAGGTAATAAAAAAAGGAAATGTGATACTGCCAGAATCAAAAGAGTGCAATAAAATGCAAGGAAAATGGAAGATGTACAGATTCAGTGGCATAGCAGTGTGATTCAGGCTTTTAAATTCATCACAGGAGGACAGATCACCAACATCTGATGTCGGTTTTGTAGAAGACATAGTCAGTCATAAATGCGAGAGAATGAGTTTTGTCTGTGGTTCATTAGGAAGAAATTGTGACATTCCAGTCCCCACCTCTTACTCAAAAGGCTATAATTATACTTTCCTTCTTTCTTCATATCTGCGAAATGATTTTTGTTATGAAATCCTTCTTCTGCTGCTTGGCATTTCAGCCTTGGTTTAGCATCTTTGCTGTTGTATTGCATTTCTTAGATGCTGCGTATCTTGCATTTTTCTACAGGAATTCCTTCACCCTACTAGTCTCTCTTCCTTGTCCATTCAGCAGAATGCATGTTCTAAAACTTCTACCATGCTTTGATTTCTATTCTGTCTGGCCTCAAATCTCAACATTTTCCAGCAGCAGTTACATTAATGTTTTCAGGAAAAAGAAATATTCTAATCAACTGCTTCAGATAAGTCTGTTCCTATTAGATAGACATATTGGGATTAGATCATACCTCTCAACTTCTTAGAGTTAGAAATCTGGACAAAGCCATAAATAATGGGGGGACAAAGGCCCAAAAATACAGATATATTTTTTTTAAATATTGCTCTTACAAACTTAAACATTTTATAGAATAACATGTTTTATGTTAGCATGAATTTTCTGAAGGGTGTGAAGCCTAAAACTCAAATGTCTGTCCTTATTTTCTTACTTCAATATTTATTGACTGGCCAGTGATTTGCTTGAAAACCACAATTTTATGAAAAACGGATCAAAAATATGAGGCAAAAATCTGGACACTCTGCAAAAATCTGTACATTTGAGAGGTATGGATTAGATCCTTAACTCAATCAAAATTCTCATTCCTCCTTCAGTCTCCTTGCTCAATCTCTAAGAATTTTATCTAGGTAGGCCACTTTAGTGGTACCGCAGTATACAACATTCCAGACATTATCTACAAGATATTAAGATACCTTAAGCCTTTGAACAGTAAAGTTTCTTCAACTGTATGGACAAATTTATTGGCATTTTTTAAAACAGTTTTCATCTTACAGTATCTGAAGATTTGCCTATTTCACATATGCATCTTTTTATTGTTTTATAAATAGCTGGATCATTTTCAAATTGCATGCGAAGTTTGAGAAAAAGATTATAAAGCAGAAAGGGTAACAATAACCCAAGTTAAGTGCATGTGGAAAAATCAGAGCTCAGTAAAGCGCAGTTTGACATTTTTTGTTTTTAATCTCATATCGGGTATTATTTTGTGGTACATTGCAGGAAAAGGAACTGAACAATTTTCACAGCTGTATTTTAAAGGGGGAGTGAGAATGCAATTTTCTATGACATCATCATCTGTTAAAGTCATTCTAGTTAACCACTGTGCCTTTCCTCTCCAAACTCTTGACCTCATTACGTTTACTTGGTTATGTGATTTTTCAGCTGCCCTTGATCTGCTTCTGTTATTTTAAAGGTCAGTCTGTTTCATGACAACCAGTCTTTGATTCTAGAAATCATGATATGTCATCCTTGCTGCATATCTGCAAAGGTAATCCTCACATTTTCTAAGCTGTATAATGTTGCAATGTTTAAATGCCCAGTAGACTGAAAATGATGTAACTAAAGTCCTGGGTGCACAGAAGTGTGTTCATTATAGGCATTTCCTTCTTTTTTTTGTTTTCACTTTTTTGTCATAATTTTCTATTGTGTACTGCAATTTAAGCATTTAAACAATCTTACCATCTTACCAATGACGTTGTAATATTTGACTCCAGTTTGTAAAACAGTGCAAAGAAACTGCACTATCTCTCATGTTGTGAATGTATTCTATTCATTATGTCTGCGTTCACATTTTTAAAAAGCACAGCACTTAATTAAATTATTTCATAGTAGATGCATACTGATTATAGTTATGTTTTATTCTGAATAACTTTCCATGTTTGTATGCTTTGCATGACATTTTTAGCTGCATTCATTATAAGATTTAACACTGCATTTTCAAAGACTTGATAGATAACACTTGTCTCATGGGGTATCTCAGGCAAGCTCAAAGAAAATAAATTGCTTTCAGATACAAACTTAAATATCTATGACAGCAATATCTATATCCACAATATTGAGGCTAAATTACTAGAACCAGCCCCAGCCTTTGAGTATACACAAATAAATATTGCTATATATGCAGAGATTAAGATTACACCTACAAAAGCATCATCTGTACCTCAAAAAGCCATAAACTCAACAAAACCAGATCCTTTTATTAATAGCACATTATAAAGACTCGCTCAAATGACAGTCAGTCACACATACAGTCATCTTACCATAGTAGGAGGAAAGCCCACATCAATAAAATATCTATTTTTTTTCCAGTTTCTGCCTCTGTTGTCTGTTGAACATCATACCTGTTTTAGTCAATCTATTTATTAATTCTCTTAACTAGGTGAGAGTGAACTGAGAGGGATCATCATTACAGTAGCCATTATGAGTAGGTTAAAGATTTTCTACTTTTTGTTCCTGGATTTAATCTCATGCATGACTGATCACCTCTAGCCAGTTTTTACACCTTTGAGTGGTTAGCTCTGAGATGGGATATATTCTATGATCTCTGTTCTCCTATCTTAAGGATACTGTGCACCAGAGTCGATGCCCATATTGGTTGGTCTATACATCTCTTTCCCTATAGTCACCATCTAGAGTTTTGGTGCATCCCTTAACTCCATTCTTGGATGGGTCTGAGGTTGAAATAATCAGCATTTTTCTTTTTGAGGTGGATGGAACCTTACGGAGACATAGGGAGAAACTGGAAACTGCATTTAGGCAATGGTTGGTGGCTAGAACTGAAACTTGTACTTTATGCATGAGAGGTCAAGGCCTTAAACATTATGCCAACTTGTCTGGCAAATGGCTTGATGGTGGCCAACACATGGTTCAGCATAAGAGACAGTTAAAAGATCACATACATGAGTGGCCAATGTGCATCCCAGGTAGACTTCCTCCTAGAAAGGAAAGGGCACTGCAGTAGGATCAGTGATTGCAAATAGCAGTATGGAGGGAAATGTATCCCAAATGACTGGAGAATAAGCATTCTAGTGCCAGTTTAAAAAAATCATAGTGGACATTCACAGGTCTGGGCAGTACAGAGGTATCAAACTCCTGTCATACTGCATGAAGGTTCTGGAGAGGATGCTTGATAAATGAATATGCAGAGTAATAGAAGGTAAGATGGGAAATAAGGACTCTGGAGTCAGATCAGGATGCAACACAACCTACAGGATATTTGCAGTGAGATAGCTGAGAACAAGGTAAAGGTAAGAAAAGAGTATAACTGTGCATTCCTAGATTTGTTGATAGCATATGACAAGGTCTCAAGAATGCCAATTTAGACAGCGAACAGATGGTTCAAAGTCCAATAAACATTGGTTGAATTAGTGCAGGCTATGTACAAGGCCCAATGACATAAGTACAAACAGTGTTCTGACTCGCAAAGGGGTTCACAATTGGGGGAGGGGGTAGGTGTACATTAGGGTTCAGCTTCCAGCCCACTGAAGTTCATACTGGTGACAGAGCACATTAGCAAACAGGTCAGAGAAGGCAGATCAGTAAAGCTGCTGTATGCCCACAATGCGGCATTACAGGCAGACTCTCAACAAGAACTTCAGGAAATGATAGTGGAATGGAATGTAAAGCAGAAGGCACACATGATGAATCTGAGTAGAAATAAAATAGTAGTAATGGCAGCAAATGGCGGAAATTAGAAGAAACTGAGATAGAAGGGAAAATAGTGGAACAGGGTGACAGTTTCAAGTATCCGGAAGGGGTAGTTGAGAAGATGGGAAGCCTGAATGAGGATGTCAAAGCTAGAATTAGAGGGGGTGTAGCCAGTTTGTACAGAGTGTTAGGGTAGTGTGTGACAAAAGAATGTCAAAAAAGCTGAAACATAAGCTGTACAATACTGTGGTGCGACCAGTACTACTGTATGGTACAGAAACCTGTGCAGTTAAGTCAGAGCACTTGAAGAAGCTAGAGGTGATGGAGATGAAGTGCTTGAGTTGGGTAGTAGAATGCACACTGTGGGAAAGATGAAGACATGAGGACAGTAGAGCAGATGCCCAAGTAGCTCCTTTTGTGGAGAAGATCAAAGAGAACCAGTTACAGTGGTTCAGACACATGCAGGAAAGCAGAAGGCAACCTGGTGAAGAAGACTGGGAACAGACAAGAAGAAGGCAAAAGGAGAGGTGGGCATCCAGCAAAGAGATGAAGAGACTGTGTGACAGAAGACCTGTGTCAGTCAGGAATGACTGTCAAAGTAGGTAGGAGATGGCACTGAATCAAAACAGATGGTGACAGTTGGCATGACACCTTGGCCCCATGTAGAAAATGGGAAAAGGGGGCTGATGATGATGATGATGATGTGGTTTTCACTCACTGTATCAGTTAAGAACATAGAAGCCTTTTTTATAGGCGAGGGAAGAATCTTGTTAGTTGCAATAAGCAGTGATTTTAGGAAAAAAAATATAATAGGAGGCAATTAACCTCAGAACTCATCTGTATTTTCTGATGTTTTTATTGTTCATATCAGATCACATAATTCCAAGCACAATATCATAAATACTTTTGCAGCATTTCTATAACATGAGGGGATAAAGAAGAAGGTACCATTCTACACTTTTTTTTTCTGGCAAACAGCCGGTCGCCAATAGTTGTAACTGTCTCTCTTGCTGAACCAAGATCACATAAAAAAGCCAATATGCAACTTAGGTAGACTTCCTCCTAGTAAGGACACTGGGATATTGGTTGCATATCAGTTCATGAAGAACTGGTATATTCAAAATGTGCGAAATATACTGAATGTAATCCAGCTTGTTGGAACAGTATCAGAATTTCAGGCTCTGTACTGCTCTTCTTTTCAGCTGCACAGAATTTCACAAACTGTCCAGATATTTGGTTGTTATTTTCTGCTTGTTCCTCACCAAATTTGTGTTTTGTCTGCAAATCATTGATGACAGATATTAGTAAATAATGACATGCATTTAAGTTTCAGGCTTCATATCCTTCAGAAAATGCTTGCTAATGCAAAACATGTTGTTCTAGCAACTTTCTAAGTTTATAAGGGCAATATTTAAAATTTGTTCATGATTTTGGGCCTTTGTTCCCACATTGTTTTGGCTTTGTCCAGACTTCTTACAGTAAGAGGCATGTGTTCCTGTCACATTCGAGGTGTAATTAGTGAGCCTAAAATTATAGAGGCCGGAAAAGGATGGCTAGGACTGAGAGAGTGTCTGTAGTTCTTCTTTCTCGTGGGGATTTATTTATTTATTTGTATATTTAAATGCTTAAATTATGTATTTTACAGACAGAAAAAAACTGCAGTACTGTTAAAACTGGCAGGTCTAAACATATAAATATGGCAAAATAATAGCAAATTAATAATGCATTATAAAGTTAAATTATCGCACATAAAAAGCATCACAGCTATGTGTTCGTTTACATCCTCCTAAAATGATACTGCTTTACCTACTGCCTGAAGGCACTGCATGCGCATACATACAGAATAAAAAATGTACAAGCAAAATGTTGCAATGATTTATGCCAAGCCTAAAGAGAGGTAAATTAAATCAAAATTTATCACGGTACAGAACTCACTGCTAAATATGTGCAGGTAGCAGTAAGAAGCATCAGTGTCTTAAATGACTGCAAAGCGGGTCAATTACCTGTATTAGAAAGGTAATCTACCGGCCACTGAGTGGAGTGTGTTCTCAGGTAGGAGATGGTGAGTTAAACTGCTTGATTGCACAAGTAACCATATGTGGCTTGCTGAAGAAGGTGAATGAAAAAGCCCCTCCTGCATTTTCAGGAGTTGAACGTAGGCATTGTGCTCATGCATTAAGAAGAGGACTGCACATGTGCATTAGACAAGACGGAAATATAACCTTCTGCATGCACGTGCGCGGAAGAAATGGTGGGAATGTTGAAAAAAAATGTATGGATAAAAAATAACTGCTGAATATTCAAGGCTGTAAGGAGTATAATGCACTGGGCTTTCTCTGAATGGTCACAGTGTACGAAAACATGTTTCGTACCTTAGATCACTAGCAGCTACTGACTGTCATGTCATGAGCAAGCCATCATAATGCACAGCTTATGGTCACTGACCCTGGGGGCTTACAGACTTTTATAATATTATGATATAGGAAAATCAGTGTATACAAATGTGAAAATGTAACAAAGCAGAACTGACTCCGTCAGACTCGATAGCTTTCTTTGGCATGAGGATGTTGTACTGCAGACGCATAGATATTAGTAAATGCTTTCTAATTTAATGCACTGCAACTGTAGCTTTAACATGAATGTCTGTATTGGGTTAAGGTTCACAACAGTGACTGTGTAACAATGAAGCAATTGAATGGGATTATGTCACTATATTCCCCAAATTAACTGCATTTGCTTCCACACTTCCTTCTCTGCAGACCTCATCACTAGCATATATAATGCTTATTTTTCATTTCACTGTATTTTACCTTGTCTGTGTACTGCATCCATATTCCCCTATGCATGATGCATGCAGGTCCTGACACCTTGTACTCAGGGAATTGGTCGTCTGGAACTTGGAATGGAATAGTAAGACTATGAGCTGCAGATGACTTTTTACCTTTAGTCTGGCCTGATTTTGCCAACTGTATGAACACGTGCAAATAGGTGAATGCACAGGCTGTCATAGCAGTGGTCTGAATATAATAGGGCCTGAGGCATTACTGTAGTGTGATAGCACTTCAGAGGGGACAGTGAATTTACCATTTGTCATGCAGTTGTGTGGTCCTAGTGTTAGTATATTAGAGTTGCACAGGTGTAGGAAAGTGTGAGGGGCTTAGCTCCTTCAAACACACAGAGTATTTGGGGGCTTAGCTCCTACAAACACACTGAGTATTCGAGGGGTTAGCTCCTTCAAATAGACTATTTTGTTTGGTTCTGTGCATACAGCTGAGGTTAAGTGTGGATGGGGTGTTTGCTGTTTCCCTACTGTTAGAATATTTAGAGATATAGGGGGTAGTGCATGGTGGGGGGTGGGTTGCATGAAGGCTTGTACTACTGTAAAGGCATTGCTTTTATGTTTTCTATAGTGTTTTGATTGGTTGGGTCTCAATCTATTGGTTACAATAGCTTGAGCCATGAACAAATGTGCATACAATAATTTGACATACATTCCTAATACAGTCTCTTACATCTGATACATATCTGTGATCACAAATTCATCTGGGTTTACAGAAAAAGCCACAACTGTTCAAAACTCAGCTGATAACACATGCTAACGTTTTTCCTGTGCGAGATTATAGGGATTTGGAAATTTGCCATTTCCCCATTGTAGTGCAATCTTGGACTATATATATCTGTGTGTGTGTGTGTGCGTGCATGCGTGCGTGTGTGCGTGTGTGCATGTGTGTGTGTGTGTGTGTGTGTGTGTCTGTCTGTCTTTGCACATATCTGTGTATCTATATTTGTGTATCTCTCTCTCTCTCTCTCTCTATATATATATATATATATATATATATATAAATATAGATATAAATAAATTAGGAGGAGGTATGTGGCATGCAGGAGGGCTTGCCCCCTGGAAAAAAAAAGTGTTTTATATTTTTTTTCCTTAGGTTGAGTTTTGAGCAGTTATGCTCACTATTTTGCCTTTCAATAATATGAGTATTCGAGTTTGTGGCAGATACTGATAAACACACACACACACATGCACGCACACACACACACACACACACACACACACACACACACACACACACACACACACACACACACACACACACACACACACACACACACACACACACACACACAGCTATAATATTGATATATGCATGTCTGCAGATACAGATACGTGCATGCTCATACATACACATGCAAACATGTCAATTTACAGCTACTACAATGTTAAGATAAGAAATTGCCTTAAGAATTTAATATTACACACATGAAGTTAAATCATGCTGCTCTGATAGTCTCCATTACCTGTACCCAGAGACTAGCTGCTTCCTGTTGGCTGAATAAGTACAGACATTTTCTCATTTTCAAGTCTGCATGTGTTAATGACACAACTGCACTGTGTCTGAAACTGTCAGAAATCCTAGCAGCAATTTTCAGGACTGCTCTTTATGTATTTTTCCTGTCAATTTCAAGGGCTATAATAATTTTAGAGACACTGTATTATGACATTTTATTGTACTGAATAGCTAATATGAATTATCAGCTTTTCCACCTTATAGTTAACTCTAACGTTCTGCTATCTAAAAAAGTGATTCTTGCAAGCAAACTCAGTTGAAAGTATATTACAGAAATAACTGTAGATTTTTTTGTCTGGGAGTAAGAGAAATATAGTGATAGATATCAAGACAAGGAAGGTTATTACAAATTCTAGTTCACATCTTCACTTTACACAGCATACAGTTATATGTATGTATGTGTCTGCCCAAAAATATGAATAAGTAAACCTAATCACTGGTCCAGAGGAGAATATGCAATAAGAAATTATCTGCAGCAAAATCAAAAACAGTAGTATTACTCCAAACTCCTCCCACATGTTTTTATAGTTTTAAGTGGAAAATAAAAAAAAAAAAAAAACGAGTATTTTGTGTGCTACTCAGATTAGAATCAGAGAAGTCTTGTGTAGATTCACTGGCTAAATCAAACATAATACTTTCTGTAGGAAAGGAGGCTTTCCCAGTAGCACAGGTTTTTTTAATGCCTACCACTGGTTCATTATTAAAAGTACAATGATGCCATCAAGAACAGAATGACATGGCTGACCTATGATCCATTAATATGTGAACTAAATAAAAAAAAAGAAAATGACATAGTAGAAAAGAAATGAGTCAAGAAAGTTTAAGCTACAGGCAATGAGGTTTGACCTGTAAAGGAACAAGGATTGTAAAATTTAAATGCTGCTTTAATACTGTGTAACTGAACCAGTCACTTAATTTCCTACAGGATAGCCACAAAAGCTGCATTTCACATCCCTTATCTAGCCAGCATTTGTACAATAGGACTATAAAGTGGATTTTGTTGGATTAAGCGATGTGACAATGGGTTACTGATTCCATCTTTTGAAAAAAATTGAGCCCTTTGAGTCCTTTAGGCCAGAACTCCGGGCCAATGGTAAGTTAAGTTTTCAGATGACTATAAAGTGGGTGTTATTTAATCTTCAACTGACTCACAAATGCTTCAACACAGCTTATACCATGTTAACAAATGGTCTAAGGACAGTGATCTCAAACTGAATGTAAAAAGTAGCATAGTTCATTTTGGTAAACAAAACAGTTTCACTTACTGTATAGGGGATGCACTGCTCCAATCAGACACTGTTGTAAATTATCTGGGTACTCATGATGATAATTGTTTATCATTTGACCATTATGTCTCCAGAGAGGTTCGAAAAGTCTCTCACCCATCTAATTTCCAAAAACATCTCCACTACATCCAAAGAAGCTTTAATTCCCCTTTACTCATATATTTTCAGACCCATTACTGAATATAATGTACCTTTTGGCATGCATTTATCTAAACATATTACACAACTTTAGAGACCTCAGAGCTCATAACTAAAAATATCAGTGGCCTCAAAAATTTTAGTTATCAGGAGAGACTGGCAGCTCTTTCTCTGTACTCAGTCTCTTACAGACGTCTCCATGGAGATCTGCATCTAGCCTTTCATGCCATGGAATATCCTACCCTGTTTGATCTCTTATTCCTTTGCAGAACTAATGGTGCATCAAATACTCAGTTAAAGGAACTAAGCTGCCATCAGCAGATAAATAAGACACATTGGTTTGATAGATTCATATCCAACATATCCTTCACCTCGGGAACAGATTTCCCCTACATGTCTAGCAGAGTAGCACCCTTGCCACCTTCACGGTAAACCTAGGTAATTGGATGGGTAGCCTCAAATTCTCTCCCAGTCTATCTTGTCTGGCCCTCCTTGAGGCTAGATGGAAATTTTCAACAGGGCTTTTTGGCTAGGCTGAAATGGTCTGGATACTGATTGCCTAGTACTTAATTATGAACTATGAACCTGTACAAACATAAAAGACATTTCATTTCCTTACCTACTGCATGGCATAAAAGTCATTTTCATTAATGGAATACTTCTTTTCACTACCCGCATAATCTTGAATTCATATGTGGGCAGTATTCATAGTAGTAGTAGTATAAAAACAAGAAATGAGTCTTGAAGGTTGTTTTCAAAATTCATGTAAGACCTTTATTCAAGGGTATGCTGAAATGTGTCGAACCAAGGAAGTGTACATTTCCTTCTCAGCAGAACTGTGACTGAGTTAATAATTAATACCGAGGTATAACTGCATATTCTCAGAAAACATCTGTGCTGGTCATTTGCTTATCACAGTAACCTCCGGCCCCTCCCACAACCTACAATCTAGATAGGTGTGGTTTGTGAGACCTCAGCCATGTTGTGCATGCAGCTAGAAATATTTCTGAACGAACAACTAAGTTATGCAATTGTCTTACCTATATTTGTGTGGCCTACACAAACTAGCTTCATGTGATTTTATCTGTTACAACTCTCACTGCAATGGTACAGAATTATAAATCTGTAACTTCAGTTCTTATTTCTTAATTTTATATTGTCATCAGTACTAGATAATTTACACAGTTACCTTTACTGATTATTATTTACAGTTTTGCCTCACATTTCTTTGTATTTTTTGTAGTCTGTTCACACAATATTAATATTTCTATTTGTTAAAAAGATGCATATCTGATTACTGATATGTTACTCATTTCTTGTGCATTTCATAATAGCAGGTACAGATATCTATCTTTGCAAATACATGCATTTATGCAATATTTTTAACCACCTTTATATTGAAAATATACATATACGTACATAGATATATATACATATATGTATTTTCAATATGTATATCTGACTCAGTTGTGCTGCTGTAGCATTGTCGCCTTACAGTTAGATGTTGCCCGTTCGATTCTCAGTTAGAGCGTCTTCTGTGTGGCGACATGCGTGAATGGGCGTTCCTTCGTTGAAGGTTGTGCATTAGGCCCGGCAAGCCAGCACGTAAAAATCTACTGCCAATCATTAACGGACCGGAGTTCCGCTGTGGCGACCCCTAACCGGGAAAAGATGAAAGACACAAACAAGTATCTGACTCAGTTAAGAAAAATATTTTACTTACTATATAACTCTGGCCTTCTCGATGTAACCTGGTCCGCCTACTCAGCTAGCTGTTCAGCACTCCGCTTTTGAAAATCATCATACCTGTGATGGCTCTGCTGACCAGAGCATATTATACCTGTCAGGCTTGACAGGTGGTCATCCATCTCCAGCCAGATATTGATTTTTTTGCATGTGCTGTGATGCATGCACACCTTGGTCTTCTCCAGGTACGAATCCTGCAAAAGGTAGAGCATGATTAAGGTCTCTTTGTCAGACCAGTTAGGAGCACAGCCTTGTGACTTCAGAGGTATTACCATCATTCAATGGGCCAGAACAGGAATGAGAAAAGTATGGAAGGGATATATTGAACTGGGTTAGAACCATTCCCTGTTGGGTGTAACATCATCTTGACCAAACCCTTTTTGCTAGTGTGGTCATTAGAGCAGGTATTGATACTATTGGCAAGTTTGGTGTAATCAAAACTACTTTGTCACATACTGATTTCTTAAAGGAAAACTCACACCTGTACTTTCCATGTGCCATCATTTTTTTAAAATATAAAGCCAATAGTCGTTATTAATAAGGCTTACTCATAAAAGTATTTTTTTTTGTTTTGTTTTGTACCCTAACAGCAATATGTGTCATATAGTGAAGTAACACTTTTTTTTCTAATAAGTATTGGGTGATAAATGTCAATAGAAATGTGATTTTTTTTTACTTTTATGACTTTAAGATGTATTTCGGTTGCTCAGGTGTGGCAGACAGTGTAAGATGGGCAGGGATTAGTCTTCAGATTGCAGTTAGCTTGACATTCAGATGAGTCCATTTTGAATTTTCCATCTATATTCTTTTTTGGCTAGTTTATGACAATCTCCATGCTTCTGCGGAAAGCTTGGGATAGCTGCAGAGTGCTGCAGAGTTTGGAAACATCCACAGCTCATGCAGGTGTCTTTGAAATAAGTTAATGTATTGTGGAATGAGCTTTCACAATCAGTGAAATACTGAATTTTATTGATATACCATGGGACACTTTTGTGTACCACTACGATTCATATACATGGATATTAGTTAGCCTAATTTGTATTCAGTTTATGTAAGTGATCCTGAATTTTCACCAGTAAATTAAACATTGCCATAATCTTCTATTTCAGCTGTTCCCATTAGGGGTCGCCACAGCGGATCATCTGTTTCATTTCTTCTTGTCCACTGCATCTTGCTCTGTCACACCAATCGCCTGCATGTCGTCTCTTACCACATCCATAAACCCTATCTTAGGCCTTCCTCTTTTCCTCTTACCTGGTTGCTCCATCCTTAGCATCCTTTTCTCAATATACCCAGCATCCCTCCTCAGCACATGTCCAAACCAATGCAATCTTGCCTCTCTGGCTTTGTCTCCAAACCGTCCAACCTGAGCTGACTCTCTAATATACTGATTCCTAATCCTGTCCATCCTTGTCACACCCAGTGCAAATCTTAACATCTTTAACTCTGCCACGTCCAGCTCTGACTCCTGCCTTTTTGTCAGTGCCACAGTCTCCAATCCATACAACATATATGGTCTCACTACCCTCTTGTAGACCTTCCCTTTAGGTCTTACTGGTACCCGTCTGTCACAAATCACCTCTAACACTCGTCTCCACCCATTCCACCCTGCCTGTACTCTCTTCTTCACCTCTCTTCTACACTCACCATTACTCTGAACTGTTGATCCCAAGTACTTAAACTCATCCACCTTCACCACCTCTACTCCCTGTATCCTCACCATTCCTCTATCCTCCCTCTCATTCACACACATATATTCTTAGTCCTGCTGACCTTCATTCCTCTTATCTCTAGAGCATATCTCCACCTCTCCAGGGTCTCCTCCACCTGTTCCATACTCTCACTACAGATCACAGTGTCATCTGCAAACATCATAGTCCATGGGGACTCCTGTCTGATCTCATCCATCAACCTGTCCATCACCATTGCAAATAAGAAAGGGCTCAGAGCTGATCTTTGATGTAATCCCACCTCCACCTTAAACGCATCTGTCACACCCACTGTAGACCTCTCTACTGTCACACTACCCTTGTACATATCCTGTACCACTCTTACATACTTCTCTGCCACTCCCGACTTCCTCATACAATACCACAACTCCTCTCTAGGCACCCTGTCATATGCTTTCTCCAAGTCCACAAAGACACAATGCAACTCCTTCTGACCTTCTCTGTACTTCTCCATCAACACTCTCAGAGCAGACATCACATCTGTAGTGCTCTTTCCTGGTATGAAACCATACTGGTGATCACTAATCATCACCTCCCTTCTTAACCTAGCTTCCACTACTCTTTCCCATAACTTCATGCTGTGACTGATCAATTGAACATTGATTGGACATTGCCATAATAATTTGCAAATATCCAAGATAAATAACAAATGTGTTAGGATTCCACAGACATCTCAAAGTAAGGAAAACTTTAATAAATTATTATTTTGGAAGAGGCATTTTAACAATTACTTTAATATAGCTGTGCATGTGTTGATACCTTTGCATAAGTGGCAATTTTGGTCATTTTTAATTTGCATCTCACAACATGAGCTGTGGATTACAGTAATAATTATAAAAATGAGCATCAGAGAACTGTAGTGTAATGATTGTACATACCTTGGAAAGATTTCAGTGTGCAAAGAACAGGAATGGGCATGTGTGATGAAGTGGTTTTGTGGTAATGACAGTGAGGAAAAACACATGACAATGGCAGAGAATGCGAGTACTGTCTTTGAATGAAATGTAGTTAACATAGCATTGCATTTTGCACAGATGTATTGAGATAGTTCCTGATATATACATTTATATGCATTTGTATAGCCTAGAAGTTACTGACCGTGGCAGAAATTGTTGGTCAGTGATTTGTACTTTAACCGCACATCTAAACAGTAATGTCACAAGTATCTGACTGTAGCACTTTTTTCCCTTTATTTATTTTTTTCATATATTACTGATGGACAATAAGGAATCAAAGCACAGAAAGGATAACTTTAGCCATGAGGAATATTGTGTCCTCATGGTAGCACTTAGGACATATGGGAAACTTTATTTTGATAAAGAGGGGCCCAGACAAGCCAAGAGGAACAAAGCCTGGAGCCAAGTAATTGTTGACATCGATGCAGTTGGAGGCACAAAGTCAAACACAAGCTGACATTCCACTCACGCTTGTTCAATAGGAACTCTCCTATACCTCTACACCTGTACCTCCACACACAGAAGAACACTTTCAGGATGATGGCAGACATTCTGAGGCCACAGTGTCCACAGTGACACCATTACAAAGGAGTGCCAGATGCACAAATTATTTACAAGTATCCCAGGAAACGTGCAAAATATTGGTTGGCCAACAAGATATATGCCATGACATTGTTAGGACTCGAAGCACTGCCACCCAGAGCCAGTTGAAAATGATGAGTGCTCCAGGGTATGTGTGATGATTTTCAGCACTTAGTCAAGCACACAAAATAGTCCAGCACCAGGGTGAAATGTAGAATATAAAATTCTTTAATGTGGCAAAACAAACAGCAAACCGGTTTCGGCAAAAAAGTAAAGCCTTCTTCAGTGCATTAACTGATATTAATTAACCTCACATTTAAATAGCGCAGTATTAGACCAGAGTTAAAGCTGATTGGTACATACCAAAATTAGCTCATTTCATTAAGGCCGGGCTTAAACAAAGCACCCAGCTTGACAATCCAACTGGATCCCGTATTATTTAAAATAGAATGCCATCCTGTTTTATTAGATTTATTTCCTTGGATTCTGTCAATGATTGTAAACTGAAATTTAGCAGTACAATGGGTCATTGTGTGTTTGTAAAGAGCATTGGATATTCTTTTATTTCTTATATCACTAAGATGTTCACTAATCCTGTGTTTTAGTGGCCAAGATGTGTGCCCTACATAAAAAGCAGAGCAAAAACAGCTGGCCAAATTAATGACCCAGTCACTGCTGCAGTTGCCGAAGCATCTAATTTGAAAAATATGTGGGGTATTGCTGCTGGTAAATTCTTTTGTTTTACAAACATGTATACAAGCACTGCGATGGCTACAAGAATAGCTACCAACTAACTTATCCCCAAATAAAGTGACTTGTTGTGTGGTAGTAGGGGTGGAATGTTTATAATGAGTTAAATGAGAGTTGATTGTACGACCTCTTCTGTGGGGAAAAAGACATTCTGGGGAAAGCATTCCAACTAATTTTCATTGGCTAACAGGATGTCCCAATGGTTAGTAATAATATGTTTGAAGTCATTGGTATTGCATCCAAATGTTGTGACTAGACGGATGGGTTGGGGAGTTTGTCTATCACTGCTCTTGGATCCCTCTTGTTCGGTAGCAAATGAACATGCCCTATTGATGTTGTCCGCATGATAGCCCCTGTTTAGGAATCTTTGGGATAGATAATTTTTGCTGGTGTTATAGGATACATCTAAAAAACATATACACTTGATGCGTACAAAATGGGATATTGGGATGTTTTGGATGATGTGGAAGGGGTGATGACTGGAAGCGTGAAGTAAGGTGTTAAATTGGGGAAATTTTCTATACACCTCCGTTTGAAGTGTGTGGTCATCCTGACATAAGATGTGAACATCCAGGAATGTAATTTGCTTGTAATCATTAAGTGTAAAATGTATCCCCCAACTTATTTTCATTTAAATATTCTACAAATTCCTGTGCATATCCAGCATCACCCCTCCACACCATCCAACAATCATCCAGATAACGTCTCCAGATGTCCATGTTATCCAACAATATGTTATGGTTCTCATCATATATCAATTGTTCTTCGATGTAGCCCATGAAGAGATCTGCATAAATGGGAGCGAAGGACGTTCCCATGGCGGTACCTCTTAACTGCCAGTAGCATCTCCCATGAAAGTAGAAAACATTCTTAGTGAGAACATATTCAGCTAAGCAAACAAGAAGAGTATTGAAACCTGGAGTATGTAAATCAGCTTTATTCAGCCAGAACTGGATGGCTTCCAATCCTGCCCAATGTGGGATATTGGTGTATAGGGTGGTAATGTCCAATGTGCATAAAAGCCAACCTTGTTTGCTTAGCCGAATATGTTCTCACTAAGAAGGCTTTACTTTTTTTGCTGAAACCGATTTGCTGTTTGTTTTGCCACATTAAAGAATTTTATATTCTACATATCTCCCTGGTGCTGGACTATTTTGTATGCTTGACTATGTGTTGGTTCAGTCCGTGCACCCTGTCTCACTTATGTGGGGTTGAGTAAGGTTGTGATTTCCAGCACTACCTTGAAATGGCAGAGAACAGGGATAATTCCATGGTCACTGATATATAGTATGCTGGCACACCAAGCATCAGTTGCAGCATCCATTTGTGCACTAGTTAAGACATACCAGAGTCAACCTGGACTCAGTCTTAGGAGGGGTAGAGGATGGCGGACTGTCTGGACACATGGGGGAGATTACATGATACTACCACTGCTTCTCAAGACAGTAATATCAGTAGTCACAATGAACAATCACAACACATTTCACACAGGCCATGTAATGGTCATCTACACCTAGCAGAACCTCACCTTTCAGGTTATCATCCCACAGCAGTATCAGGTCAATGACAGCAAGATCATCTTCATCAAGTAGATGACATCATTGCATTAACTCACCTTACAGTTCTCATGGTAGCCTGTCCTCCAGATTAGTTGTACCATCACCAGGTCTATCAACAGGAGATGCACATGACTCATTGGATCTGCAACTACTGTGAATTACATTAACTGACAAATCTTTCTGTTTAGCTGTAATGTTTTTTTTTTTTTGGTGGATGGGGAATTTTTATATATAATCACTTCTTTCCTCTACATCTATTAGTTACACCATATTGTGAATTTGAATTATTTACAGAAATTTTACAAGGTGGTTTGGGGGGAGACTGTGTAAAGCTGTTAGGAACATGAATAAACATTGGACAAAGACAGCCGTTACCTGGATTACTGTTCCTTCTGGTGCAGTCACTTAAAACATCAGACTAGTAATGAACAAACATTTTCAGGCCAAGTATATCATAAGGAAATGACACATTAAAGTAAGCATCCTTTCATATAAACTTAACTGCTGTCATTACACCCTCCTCACTGCACAGATGATGAGAGTTTCTGAAGGTAGAATTTATTTTGTATGATGCCATAAAAACAATCTGATGTACAGTGTAACAGAATACAGTAAAAAGAAATGGCATATATAACTGAATATTTCATTGTTGTTAGCGTTGCGTTCTATTGCATAGTGAAGAAATCATTAAAACAAATGTTATTCATTACAGCAGGTACAGCTGTTGAGCTATTTCTTAATCTGAAGTCTTTCAGCATCACTGAACAGGAATCAGTGAGCAGTCAGGCATACAGGTAATAATACAAACATATTTTAAGATGAAAAAGAATGTTAGATAAACAGTGACAGCAAACCATGCAGCACGCAGCATAGCCTACAAATATCACTGCATGCATTAATTATACTCTAAATGTTTTTTTTTTTATAATAAAGGAAACACTAACCTGAATGTTTTTGTCCATTGTTCTGGACTAGACACTGCCTCTTTACCTGCACAACCACATACCATGCAGGAGCCTCCTGCTTGGGGTCCTTTACTACTGCTGCCAGATGGTCATTATTAGTGACAGTGGGACTAGAACTGGCAGCAGCAGTGACAGCATGGGTCACTTGATCACCAGCATGATCATATTATGCAGAATGCAACAGGGAGTAAGTTGCTGAGTCATAATGTAGGGCACCCCCAGACTTATCCAAGCATATGAAATAAGTTTTCAGGAGACCAAACACCCTCTCAATGACAACATGGGTCTGGGACAAGGATGTGTTATGTGTTCCCACCTCCAGAAGGATTTCTCACTGGAGTCATGAGCCATTGCTCCAGTGGTTATCTAGCATCACCTGAAAAAAAAGAGAGAGAGAGTGAGAAAAAGAGCTTAGACAAAACAGGAAAATAAATATTAGTATACAGCAGGGTCCCTAACTGCAACACGGGTGCAGTCTATCACACTAAGTACCTCAGGGGAATGTGCCAGCCCATAAAAGGCACCCATAGTCTTTGCTTGTTCCTGAGGTGACACCGGGAAATAGATGGACTGATCCACATGTGCCAAGAGTACATCCAAGAACTGTTGCAGTATCCTCAAGGCAGAATCCTGTGAGATCCCTAACATGTCGCCAGTCTGTCTCTGGAAGGTTCCATAGTAAGTATAGTGAGGGATGTACATACTTTGGTGTCCAGTGCACCTATGGGGATCAAACATGCACACTAAGACCCTTATAATGTCCTTATCCACTTTAAACCTTTCAAGGATTTCCTGATTATCAAAGTTATAATGAACAATACTTTGCTTGTATTTTTTATTTTGGCCCAGCCAAGACAAGTAACTCAGACCTAGAAATAGCAAACCTCACCACAAGCGACAGCATTTTTGTCTATTGCATCTCTGATAGATTTGGAAATGCTGCTGCTTATATACTGCATCTGCGATCAGTGCAGAAAAATTAGAAAAATTGACTATAAATAGCAAATGGTATAAAACAGAGTTCATTTCCATCTCTTTATTTGTTCATTTGTAGAAGTACATTTAAAGTCATCATGCATTGGCGTTAATGGCTTCTATGAATCGCAGCTCGGCTGTGCTCATTTATCCATGCCCCCGACAGTCATAACACATTTGCATAACTGACTATGAATATTGTGTTATAGACACACACACACACACACACACACACACACACACACACACACACACACACACACACATACAGATACACACACACACTAGCCTTCTGTGCTAATAGACTTAAGGGTTACTATCTCTTATCCTACCCGGCTGTAATTCAATATTGCCTCACCACGGACTCTTTCTGTCTGTCTCTCGCTCTCTTTCTTTGATGCCCTTCTTGTAAGAGGAATAAAGATGCCTTGTTGCAGTTTTAAGTAGTTTATGCAGTTAAACATGTAGATGGATGAGTGTTCTTGTTCTAATCCTCCTTAGGAGCAAATTGCTATTGAAATGCTGAGGACAGAACCCAGGACCTCATACAATAAAAGCATGCACTCTACCATAGAGCTACTCCCCCCTTAAAAGCAAGTCGTTATGGAGATGCTAATGATTGAACACAGGGCATTATACATGAAAAGCATACACTCTACCACTGAACTACTCATCCATTTATCTACTTAACTGAATAAACTACTTGAAACTTCAACAAGGTATCTTTATTTCTCCCAGAGGGAGGGTATCAGAGAGTGAGACTCTTGTATATCTGCTACCTAAAGTGATTTTATCTGAGCTACTCTTTTGTACTCTGTTTCTAATCATTAAATGATGTGGATGCTCATTTGTAAGTAATCCCACCTCCTTGCAGAGGCTTTGTTTTATTAGTTTCAATGACTACAGTGCCGTAATCTTGTGTGTGATTTCTAAACTTGTTGTCTAACTTCTCTGCCAAGTGTTTAACTTGCCTATGAATGCTGCAACAAAACAGAAGAAAAAAAAGTATTACACTAGGCTACGCTGTATTCAGGATGACTGAAGGTGAAGAACAGCATTTACTGCATACAAAAAAAAAACAAGAAAGAATGTTAGCCTTTGTGTGATATAACTTACAAAAAGCTACCTTAATAGCTACTGCACAGGAGAGGAAAAAGAACATTTAGCCAAATAAGTATGCATACACATTATACTGCTTCATCTACAGAACTTATTAAAGAAACTAAAACACAACAACCCTTACCAAATGCATTGCTTGTACTTGGTAATGGTTCTTTTTTTAAAATTAGACTGTTGAAAAAGGCATTGAAAAGAAATATTTCACTTACCAGAGTTCATAGGTTTCTTAGCTGGAATGTTTGCATTAATAGTTCACTAGATTAAAGAAGATGATATGAGTGACAGATGCCAGGCTACAGATGGCAGTACATCCACAAAAGAAGGATGCACAGGATATTTTACAGAGGGACAAAGACAAAGGAAGATGTTAAGTCTGTAGTAGTAATTATGAAACTTTGCATATGTTAAATATGTGTTGTATTGCTGTAATATAATGAGGTTGTGCATGAGTTGCTATCAAAAGTCAGTAGTATGTAGAAAAACAGCAATAAAAGCACATGTGAGCACAGTGTTATGTAGGCATAGAACTGAAGATACAGTTTGCTGTTTGTCTTTTTGGCTTTTCCCGGTAAGGGGTCACCACAGCAGAACTCCAGTCCGCTAATGCTTGGCAGTCGAATTTTATGGTGCCGAGTTGCCAGCCTGATGCCCAACCTTCAGCAAAGGCACGCCCATTCACGCATGACTTTCGGAGGCCACTAGACCGCGGGGAAGACATGCAGACTCCACACAGAAGGCACTCCCCACACACTAGCTGAGAACAGAAAGGGAGAACCTCTTGCTGTGAGGTAACAACACTATTGTGTGTAATTATATATCCAGAAATGTAGTAAAATATCATATAAGCATGATTGACGAGCACTGTATACCACATGGACAGTAATACAAGCCATCAGTGAGAAGCTGTCATCATTGTGGACAAGTCTGTGAATGGCACATAGCTTCTTGCAACAGTTTTTATATGTCACATTATGAAAATTACAATGTTTTCCACATTTGTGCCAATATCATGGTAATATGAAGGGTGAGATATATTCTGAACCTCACATATGCTTGGACAAATCTGCACCATCACATTGCCTGTGCGTCCAGTTCACTTACTGAGACATTATTGTTTATTTTAGACTTTGAAAATTATGATAATTTTCATATTTTTGTCATTGTTTCTGGAAACGTTTCAACATGACAGGTGAAGTATAATTTTGAAGATATCAGTCCAGACAAATGTGATATATAACCTTTATCTATCATACCTGCAGAAATACAGCAGATTATTTTTGTTTCTGATTTAAAAAAAATATGAATTTTTTCATATGTTGTGCCATATCTTTGAATGGTAAAATGATGGTTTATGTATTTATTATTATTTAGAAGCTAACATTCATCACGGCAAATTTGCCCTGATACATGGTCTATATCTACAGCACACCTGCAGAACTGTTACAGTTTGCTTATATTTTGGATTATGAAAATGATGATGTTTCTTATTTGTTTCAATAACTCTGAAAGGAAACAGGTCAATATGACGAGTAAGGTAACATTCTAAAGCTGACCTCAGCTGGAACACATCTGTCCCAGCACATGACCTTTACATAGCCCACTTGTAAAGATATAATAGAAAAATTACGATAGCTTTCACATTTTATTAATATCTTTGTAGGAAGTGCATCAACATGAAAAGGGGGTATCATCTTAGAGGTGATATCAGTCTGGACAAATCGCTACTGAAACATATATTCTATCTAGAACAGCTACAGAGATACAACAGTTTGTTTCTTTTTCAGAATATGAAAATTATTTGCTTAATATTTTAACTTTTTTGCATATGCATATCACTGGAAAGAAACATGACAAAATAATGGGTTATATATCATTTTGAAGAGTTCATCCGTGTGGACAAACTCTTTACTGACACATGATCTCTTCCTAGCACACAGCTGCAAAGATCTGACAGCTTATTCATTTGCTAGAGTATGGGAAATCTGATATTTTCATTTTTCTGTCAGTATCTAGTAAAAGTAAGCATGGCAGAATGCTGGTTTAGGTCTCATTTTTAAGTTGATATCCAGACTAACATCTGTTTTAGATACCATGGGGCAGATTCCAAAAGACTTGCTCACAGCATAAGTGACTTACTCTGATGTATGTCTGCCCTAATTCTGAATCACTTGTTCTCAGTCTAAGTGACTTACTTTGGTGTAAGGCCTGTTGATAAACAGGCTTACACTGGGGACCAGATTCAAAAAGACTTGCATTCTTCATGCAGAGTCCACATGCTGTGGATCATTCATGGAAAGAACTGTTAGCCATTCTGTCCCTCCATGTTCTGTTGAGGTGGACATAGATTGAATGATTATAGGCCTAAGATATTAAACATCTCATTCTTTACACCAGTAAATAACTAGTAAATGGTTTTATAACCGGTAGGTAAATTCATGGGTCTGGTTATTTCTTCCAGGTGCTGGTGTCTGCCTTTAAATCATGTTAAGAAAACAGGAAAAAAGTTGTTCTTCAATGAATTTAGCCACTCACTAAGACTGATGACCATTGGGATGTTTTCATAGTGGGTCACAGTTTCATGACTATGTTACACACACACAAATTGATACATTTAATTTCACACACATACACACACACGCACAAATATGTCTACTGATAAACAGCCAAATGACTGATGTTCACAAAGTCAATTACAAAAGGTTGATTGGGCAAACACCAACATTCTACTACGCATGTGCTGAACAAAAAATCTCAGCACATGCAAAACACTGTTTGGAAAAAAAAAACAGGAAAACATTGTATTTTTACAGAGGGGGAATTCCCACTGAGCCCCCCACATCCCCTGCTAATTATATTTATAACTCCAAGATCACACAGTCTCGGGGAAAGGGCAGATTTCCCTATCCCAAGAAATATGTGATCTTGCACACTAAATTTTGTCAACTACACAGATGTCGACCAAAGGGGAACTTGATCAAGATCAGTTCCCCAATATATATATATGTAACAGCCTGCATATCATTGCTGGAGCCTTCCTGTGTCCTGACAGAGTGCTCTTCAAACTATCTGGAGATATACAGAGCTAAGTATATTTTTCTGGCGCTTCAGAGTTGTGTACTGTTAATTGTTGCTTGACTAATTTTATATCATTGCTGGCTGACTTCAGAGTTGTGCACTGTTATTTTTGCTTCACTGTATAGTTTTTCAGATCTCTGCTGAAGGTGTTGTTTTTTTCCCTACCCACCCCCTATTCCTGTCTTGTTTAAATTTGGAGGCTTTTGCAGTTGCCCACTGTAGATTTGATCTGGGACACTCCCCCCAGTCCCATCTCTTTACCTCATTCTACCTAATAGACTCCTTCTGCACTTGTTTTTAGTCATTTTTAATTTAATTGCATTTTTTTAAACTGTTTGGTCTAACATTGCTACATACTCGTGTGCTAGCTTGCACTGCATTTGAATTGTTTTTACTGCTGTTTTAGCTACTTTTCTGTAGATATATATATATATATATATATATATATATATATATATATATATATATATATATAGATATATAAAATCTAAGCCTGTTTCCTACCTTTCCTGTAACTAGTGTAGTCCAGATTCAGATTTGCTGTATCCAGGACTGTATGTAAGCTTCTGAGCCCCCCAAGTTTTCTGTGTTGGAAGGAAGCCTTCTAGCTTATCAGTGGGAGTGGTAAGCACTAGGTAACCTATCTACCACATAAGGAGTGGTTCTGGCCCAGAAATTGTAGTTAATGGCCGTTTGGGCAGTCTTTCCATCTCTCTCAACTTTCTGATTTAAAAGTCCGCATTTGCACTTGTTTCCCCCTTTCCTGTAACTAGATTAGTCCAGATACAGATTCTTAGTTTTAGCACTTGAATTTGCTTATTCATTTGTTTTAAGCACTAAATAAGCTACTAATTACTATAGCACTCAACCTTCCTCATTACCTAGAGGAAAACAGTTTTTGCACTTACTTTCCTCACTTGCTTAGAGAAAAACAGCTCTTGTACTCACTTTCCTCACTTATCTAGAGGAAAATATTTTTTTATTCAGGCATGTCCAAGGGTCAGCCCCCAGTGTTCTCTCCTGTCTATCTGATGAATCTGGGCATCTTGGGGCAATGTAAAAATTGCCTCATGTACACAGACAACCCTCTCCTCCTACCACCCAACACTACAACCTGTGAGAGATGCACTTATCTAGCCAAACTGGAGGTAAAGCTCTCTCCAACCAAGACTGAACTTGACAGTCAAGAGGAGAAGGTAAACACTTGCACCACACCACACTCATCACATAGTCTCACTAAATCTACACCACCAAAATCCACACATAGAAACACAAAAACATTTGCGGAGGCTCTCAATAATAATCTGCTCAAGCAACAGAGACCTCCAAAGCAGAAATGCAAGCAACCTCCACCCCCCCAACACAACCCAAATGACACATAGCATGCAGACTCAGTGTGCCACTCAACCACAGCCAATAAGGCAAAACAACGTACTCAACACACTAGTCATAGGTGACTCTATAGTCAGGCACACTGATGTTCCACTCACCAGGCTAAACAAAGAGAAGGTTACAGTCAGCTGCCTGTTGGGTGCCAGGATCTGCCACATAACCCACGCACCCAGGTCACTCCACAACAAGTACAAGTATGACTCTGTCATTGTCCATGTTGGTGTGAATGACATGAGATGTACTTCACTGGACTACATGAAAAGGGCCATGGAAGAGCTCTCTGATCTTGTAGCCCAGGCAGGTATGACCCTAGCCCTGAGTAGCATTCTGCCATCACCCAGAATGATACCGCAGTACAAGGACAAAATGATTGACTTCAACAATTGGCTAAGCTTCTGGTGTCATTCTAAAGGGATCCAGTATCTGTCTGCCTGGGATGACATGGTCGACAGACCACGATGCTTTGCCAGAGATGGCCTGCACCTGTCACCCCTGGGATTCCGGATACTGGCTAAGGTTCTTGCCGCCCCTATAGTGCCTTTTTTAGGCAAGGTTCAAATGACAAATTTGCCACCATAACAGGAACAGGCAAGCAAAAACTTAGGGTGATGCTACTCAATGCTAGAAGTCTAAATCTCAAAATGCACTCACTCGATGCACTCCTTAAAAAGGAGAACATCGATATCTGTGCAGTGACTGAGACCTGGTTCAAGGCTTCAGAGAGCACCCCTGCACTACCAGGCTATAACTCATACTACACTTTTCGGCAATGTAACCTGGACCGGAACACCAAAGGCGGAGGTGTGTCCATATTCATTAAGGATATCCACACCTCCAGGCTAGTTGCTCAGCATAATGCATCCGAGGTTATCCAAGTGCAACTAACTCTGGGCAAAAATGCAATCCAAATTGTAGCTTGCTACAGATCCCCCACCATGCCCCAGGATTCCCACTCCTCTTTTCTTGATGTACTGGAAAATATTAGGGTTCAACCAAACACCCTAATAATGGGCGATTTCAACTACCCCACCATTAACTGGGAAAGCTACTCATGTACCAACTCCTTCGCTCAATGCTTTCTGGAATTCATAAACTCCAATGCCCTGGATCAACTTATCCACGACCCCACCAGGGGCAACAATATCCTAGATCTAGTCATTACCAACATAGTGACCGATGTTCCACACCTGAAGTCAACGCCTCATTGGTCTGATCCGACCATAAGCTAATTACCCTAGATATCCACATCCTGCCCCCACCCACCATTAAGGAAACCATGGTAAAAAATTTCTCCAAAGCCAACTTCATGCTTCTTAAGACAGAAGTGGTGAACTTCATCACACCCATGCAGATGGACAATACAGTTACGACTACTGAATCCTACACAATTGCACTTTATAAGCACTTACACAAGTGCATGGATCGTGCTATCCCAAACAGAACCAAGACGTTATCCTCCAAAAAAAGGAAGCCAATCTGGTGGTCCCCTGCCATAAACAAACTGTATAACAGAAGGAAGAAACTGTTGCAAAGGAGAGTAAAATCCCATGAGTGGAGGAGCTCCCTGGTCAGCCTCAGTAAGAAGCTGTGATCCCTGATAAAATCCTCCAAAGCTAGTTATGAAAACAAAAACACTCAGATCTGCTCTGAGTTACAGCACAATGGAACTAAGTATACAGACCCAACTGATATTGCCAACATCCTGGCAGATAGGTTCAGTACTAACTTTACCCTCCCTCTCACCCCCTAAAGGGCCCATCTCTATTATGGAAGAATGCAAAGTTCCCGTAATCACAGTTGCACAGGTAAAAACCACACTCTCCAAAGCCAAGAACGCAGCATCCATGGGACCAGACAACATCCCAGGCTACGTTCTACACAAACTACAGAACGAACTGGCACCCCACCTAAGTACCATGTTCAGTCATAGCCTCACCTCAGACTTCATGCTCGCTGAATGGCGCACAGCGACGGTTATCCCACTCCACAAGGGGGGAGCCACCACGGATCCCAGGAACTACTGCCCCATTAGCCTGATGAGCCTGGTCTGCAAGGCCATGGAACTTATAATCTCCAAACTCTGGACCCCACCCAGTTCGGGTTTGTGAAAGGCAGATCATGTCTCCTAAACCTGACAGACTTCTTTGAAGCAGTCACCAAAGTCGTAGATGGGGGTAAGGTGGTTCACACAGTCTATCTAGATCTTGACAAGGCTTTCGACACTGTCCCCCACTCTGAAATTATAGATCAACTCACTAAACTAGGTATAAATCCCTATGTCACAAGATGGGTTGCCAACTGGCTCACTGACAGAACCCACACTGTGAAAGTAGCAGACTCCAAATCCGACTTCAGACCAGTGACAAGTGGAGTACCACAGGGTTCAGTCCTGGGTCCTCTCCTGTTTGGTATCTACTTCTCTGAAGTACAGGCTAACACAGAAGGTCTTTGGCTAACGAAGTTTGCAGATGACTGCAAACTAGGAGCCATAATTGAAACTCCTAACGATGTGGGCATCCTACAAAAGGGCCTCACTGAGACAGATGCCTGGTGTCAAAGCCATGGCCTCAAGCTCATTGCCAAAAAGTGCATTGTCATCCCCTTTGGTAAAAACTCGGTACCCATGAACTACAACATAGGCAGTAGTATACTTAACACCAAAAGTGTGATAAGAGACCTTGGGACACAGGTGGACAGTAGTCTCTCCTTTGATAATCACATTGCCACAGTAGTCAAGAAATCCTTCTATGGGGCACACCTCATCACAAAAGGTTTCTCATCCAGAAAAAAAGAGGTCATTGTTCCCCTCTACTCATCACTCATTAGACCCATTATAGATTACAACGCCCCTTTTGGTATGTACCTCACAAGACATCTACAACAACTGGAAAGGCCACAAAAATACCTCACAAAGAGGATTACCAGCCTCAAACGGATGCCCTACACAGACCGTCTCAAAAAACTCCAGCTTTACTCTATCGCATATCGCCTACTCAGAGGTGATCTCTGTCTAACATACAAAGCTATGTCAAACCCAGAGCTGTTGGACATGCTACACTTAAAGAAATGACAGCTCTATTCTATTCATTATTGAATTTGAACAGTGGGTGTATTGCATCTGTACCGCATACTGCTGAAGGCGTCTTCCCTTGGCTTTTTTGTTTACACTTAAAGAAATCCCAATCCCTATGAGCTACATGCTCTAGGGACCTAAACCTTGTCACCACAAAAACAGAACATGCCAGAGGGATAGATTCCTGTCCCACAGACTTCCCATATTCTGGAATAAACTACCTATCTATATCAAACAAACCTCCTCATTAGCACTCTTCAAGAAAAATCTTGATGATTGGATGGGAAATAGGAAATTCACCCTGGGGATCACTTCTGTGGCTCTGCTCGACAGTGGCACAGGAAAATAATTTTTTGGGTGGCAAAAGCCAGGGTACCTTTTTGGCTGGGCTTGTATAGGCCCTAGGGCCGATAGCCTAGTACCTACCTATGAACCTATGTGTGTGTATATATAAATATATATATATATATATATATATATATATATATATATATATATATATATATACACACATATATATATATGTGTGTGTGTGTGTGTGTGTGTGTGTGTTTATGTATAGTGACATAATGCCCCCTAATGATCCCACTGAGAGGCCTGAATAGAGGAGGGTGATGCCCATGTAGAGGGCCACAACCTTCCTCTTGAAAAGAGGTCAATGAGAGACAGATAGATACTTGATATCAGTATTTAGTATATAAGATTCCTGGTTTTACAGTATTAGTAAGTGTGGAGATACCCCTGTGAGACAATCACGCTATTTTAATGAGCCTTCAAATGTGTGGAAGTACTGTGACACAGAAGATAAATACTTTCAATTACTCTCGTTATGATATCAAGAGGAAATGATGATAGACTTTACAATCATTTGCTTTTGAGACCACAGAGTATCGTACTTCTCTTTCATTTTAAGTACAAATATCAATTCCCAGTGCACATACTTGTGGCATATGCCATTTCACTGTGTCACTGATAACAGAGTTCCATAAATAAACTTTTCTCAAGTTCCAGATTTGCAAAAACTCTAAGCAAATCACCACAGCAAAGCAGTACTGTAGTGACCTCAACCCCTCTTGAACTTAATTTTCCGTAACACTTTTTCAGAGGCAGTACACACATCACTGATTCCTTTTTATGGTGCAGTACAGTAAATCATCTCTGCTATGTATCAGAGTCTCTGTACATAATAGAGACATTATTTATTATACTTTGTAGTTTGTAGACCTTGGTCTACTTACCTAGGTAGCTGTGGTAGGTAATAGCAATCAGGACAGGAGACAGTAGAGCACACACACACACACACACACACACACACACACACACACACACACACACACACACACACACACACACACACACACACACACACACACACAGTTCTTGTACACCAGCCCAGTAGTTGGTCAACTTCTGCTCTTCTCAGGCCGCTTCCAGTACTGTCTCACCAGTATTTCACACTGTGCTTGGGATGGCTCCTTGCGTGCTTGCAATGGTTGTTGTCTTGTTACTGCAGGCAGTGGGGTGTGAGAAAGCTACACACAATAAACCTGGCTCAAGCTAAACTATAGTGTAGTGGACTGCAGAAAATAAGTCAGTACAAATATTCAGCATCAGGACACTTGTGCCACTTTTTAACAGACTTTTAGACATCATCCATATTGACATTCTGTGTCTCTATCTTCTGTCTTTCTTAAAAAAAAAAAAAAAACAAGGTAAATCAGTTAGGAGAAGCTGAGGTGAAGAACTAGGAAAAACAATCTTTGGTGATGTGTGGCTGGGCAACCAGTATGGCTCTTTAGTGTCAGTCATGGCTTGTGGGTGAAGCAAATGGTACATGATCAGATTAGGGTCTACTAATATTCAATTTAAGGGGAAGGAATGGCATGTCAGTATGTCATTTAAATTGGACATCCTGCCCAAATCAAGGCACTTCAGAGCCTTGTTGTGAAGTGTCTCATCTCTCCTGTCCAAGTACTCAACAGTCAATGGGAAAAAGTGGGCATTGTAATTTTGTGACTACTGGCTGTTTGCAGGTTAGTGTCTGCTGTATAAAAAGGTCATTTAATATTAAAAGAGACTATTTCAGGTGACTTATTTTAGGTTCAAAAGTAGTAGATAATTCAGTAGTTTAGCTGACTGCATACAAACCGGCACAAAAAAATGCAACTAGTTTGCATCCATCAATATTTAAATCAGTAGAACTAAGGTATGCTGAGCATATGACACAGTAGGGTTCAATCGAAGGAACAGGTCTACTTGATATGGTCGACATTTCAGAATGTCAAAAACCATATTGCCGAGACCATATGATCGACATTCGAAATGTCGACCATACAAAATCTTACCTTCACGCTGCTCCAACCCCCACACCCCATGGAACTTAAGTATACCAACTCCAAGATCGCACTACAGTGCGGAAGATAGAAATCTTTCCATTCCACACTGTTTGCAGATGCCAGTTCCGCATGGTCGACATTTTTAATGTCGATCATATGGTCTCGGCTATATGGTCTTTGACATTCTGAAATGTCGACCTTGCGAAGGGGACTCCAAAGGAACTGGCACATTAAATATTATTGAAACGAACCCAGTCACCAAGCATAAATAAAATCAAAATAAATAAATATAGCTAACATAAAAAACAGTTACACCAAAAAACAAATGTCTTAAAACTATAAAACTGTAACAGTGGAAGCAAATATTGTCAAAAATAGATTATCTGTTCATTACCTTCTCTGATGGTCTCTAACATATTATACTTACCTGTATGCTGCATGGGTCTGAGAACAGGTGTGCTTCCTATAGTGTCATAGAAGGTAGCTCAGGTAAGTGCAGATATTACTTATAAATCCTCAAGCACTCCCCTTGCTGACATTTGAGCGTCAAGATTGTACATGATAATTCAAGAATAGGGTATATGTGGAAATTAGGGCAGCAATACATGTGTGGTATACGTGGATGGCAGCAAACAGTTACAGGATAATATGAGGGAGAGAGTAATGCCTGTGCTGACAAAGTGACATGTTTGTATATGTATATGAGGATGGGGAGAGGTTACTGGCCCTCAAGGGTATTTATGGGAAGTCATTTGTCAGTCCAGCCATGTGTGGTATAACATGCATAACTGAATCACTCAGCTACAAGATACAAAGGGTTAGATGCAAATATAACACCTGTGTACCTCATAATGGCACTGAGGTTAATTGTGTACCAGTGCCCCAGCATAATGCAAGCAGGGTTGCATACATGAACAAATCAGGACCACAGCGCATCATGAGTTTTGTATGGGATACTAAGCACACAGCACAAAGGCACATCAAGGTGAACAGTGTGGAGGTACATAATGCTTTATGATTAACTATGTTTTGTGTTCAGATTCCCACAATGCAATGTATCTAACTCTACTTGTGCCTGCTAAACAAATACGGGAAAGGAAAAAGGTTATGAAGGCAAAGCACAACATTGTACAGGTCCACTTTTAAATTTTGAAACTCCAAAACCTCGAACCTCACGATCCCCAAGGTCAGACGTTCCAAGTTTTGGAATCTCGAAACTCATCAATTGAGATCGCCTGACAGTACGAAACAGGACCTTTACCATTCTTGTCACTGTAGTGCGATCTCAGAGTTGGTATATTTAAGTAGCAGGGGTGTGGGGGACGCAGGTGGGCTTGTAAAAATGTGATTGATGAACTTTTCTCGTTTTAGGTTTTTTTTTTTATTTTCAGAATCCAAAACTTTGAACACCTGAGCTTCAGGATTATGAGTTTCAAGGTTCTGGAGTTTCAGAATTTAAAAGTGGATCCCATTGTACGTCAGTGCTTGCAAACCACATACATACATATATATTTATATATGTATGAATATATATATATATATATATATATATATATATATATATATATATATATATATGTGTGAGTGTGTGTGTGTGTGTGTGTGTGATTCCTGGTATGCTTAACGGTACTTTATAGATCAGCTGTGACAAAAGCTTGGATGCATTTCTGGTCTGTTGTATGTTATATAATCAGGCCACTGATCATAGAACACATGCTAGTACTGAAAAGGGTAACAAAACAAGGGAATAAAGATGAGATGATAGATGTAAGCTAAAAATAACACCACCCCTACCCAATCACAGATGTATACACACACATGCCGACCCAAAAACTCACACACTCCGTATATACATGCACACACACATGCCTAATATATATATATATATATATATATATATATATATATATATATAAAACAGCACAGATCCTTGTGTTGAGGTACAACAGCTTTCCAGCCTTGGGGGGGGGGGGGTAAGACATCTCCCGCCCATAAAAACAATAAATCGCAGGGAAAACTGGTACTTATGAGCAACAAAGCTGCTGGCTGAGAAGCCTTAAAAAAATCAGGAAAATTGTATTTATTTTATTTTACATTTGTTTACCGGGATAGTCCATCTGGATTCATGTCCATTTTCAGTGGAGATTTGGGGAGAAAAGCTCCACATAGACAAACTTACATAGATTACACAGAAGTTAACAAACAGTTATAAAAACAAAGTGATTATATACAATGGCTTAGTAGTGTTCCCTAGTAGGGACTCACAGTTCTCATGGACAGACACAATTAAAAGTAAGAGACATCAGATTGGAAGCAGAGCTTGGTGACGTAGTTACATGTTATGATATTTACAGATTATGCTTTCAGTTTATAACTTAATCAGGGTTGGTACTTGGGCAAAGCCAGTTCACTTTGAGATACTGTTTGAGGTTTTTTTTGAAGAGACTTTTGGAGGATTGTAAGGTTATATAGTTTGGCAACGAATTCCAGGTTTTGCCAACAAAGTTGGCAAACAGGGATTCACCAGCAGAGTTATTAGCTTTGTGGGTTTGGACCAGTAGTTTATCAGCTGACCGTAGGGATCTCAGGTTGTTATATGGCTTAATAATATTTTTAAGTGAGGGGGTATCCTCAGGGTGGTACAAAACTGTATGCACTATTAAGAGTTGATTGAATTGAATTAAGCTGGGCAGTTATAGCCTATCTAGTTGTTTCAGGTTCTGGCAGTGGTGGGTTCTATAGGTGGAGCCTGTGGCGAATCTGGCAATATGATTGTAGTTATGGGACAGCTTACCTATTTGTTGAGGTTTGTGAGTACAGGCGAGGCATATAAAAGAGTAGAGAGTAGGTGTGATCGGGCGATTGCCATCCTAGCCAGTGGGGTTAAAAATGTCTTGTTTCTATACAGTGATCCAAGCTTCTTATTGATGGTCTGTATGGTTTTGTTGACCTGTAGGTCATATTTGAGATTATTGTCTATGATAACCCCTAGCAGTTTGGTGTGATGATTTGGGGAAATAGTGGTAACATTGTTAGATGTGATAAAGAATGAAAGTGTGGTAGATCTACTAGTGGGAGAGAAGAATAGAAGTTTAGTTTTATTGGGGTTCAGAAGTAGCCGTTGGTTGGTGAGCCAGTTCTCGATAGTCTTAAATGTATTTTGGGTTAAGGTTTGCAGTTCGGATGGGGAGGTGGCTGAGCAGATGAGAGTTGAATCATCTGCGTATTGGATGCAGGTGGCTTTAGGGATAGCAATGTGAAGGTTGTTGATAAAAATAGAGAAGAGTAGTGGACCTAGTATTGACCCTTGAGGGACATCAAGTGTGAGAGGTAGCTGACTGGAGAGTTTGTCCTGCCATACTATCACCTGTTGTCTACCAGTCAGGTAGGATTGGAACCACTGGATAGCGGGCTTGTTGAGGGAAATAGATTTTAGTGAAAGAATGAGAAGTTCATGGTTAACCATGTCAAATGCTTTTGATAGATCAAGAAAGAGGGCAGAGGTTAGCCTATTGTCATTCCTGTTTTGGTTTATGGTAGTAGTAAAGGAAAGGAGGGCTGAGGTGGTGCTGTGGTATGGCCTGAAACCATGCTGGGAGTTGGATAGTAAGTTACTCCGTCTAAGGTATTGCATTAGTTGCTTGTGTAATTATTTCTCCATTATTTTGGCTAGTGGGGAAAGAATGGCAATGGGTCTATAGCTGGATATGTCTGAGGAGCTACCACCTTTATGGAGAGGGATGACATGAGATATTTTCCAGAGAGAGGGGATAGTGTTTTTGGATAAGGTTCTGTTGATGAGGATAGATATGGGATATGCAATGGCATCTGCAGCTATTTGTAGGTACTCTGCAGGGAGGAGGTCAGCAGCGAGGGTGGTAGGTTTTAGTTTTTTTAGAAGTGTTTTGATAAAACTAGTGGCTATTGGTTGGAAGCTAAATTTGCGACAATTAACTGCGGTGGTGGTGCTGCGGTAGCATTGTCGCATCATAGCAAGACGTTGTCCCGTTCGATTCTCAGCTAGAGCATCTTCTGTGTGGAGGCATACGTGAATGGGGCGTGCCTTCGTTGAAGGTTGTGCATCAGGGCTGGTAACCTGGTACGTAAAAATCCACTACCAATCATTAGCGGACCAGAGTTCCGCTGTGGCGACCCCTAACCAGAAAAAGGCAAAAGACACAAACAAACAATTGGGTAGATTAGGTGTGTGGTTTAAGTTAGAGGGGTTTAGTTGATTTGCTAGGGATTGGATTGTTTCAGTGAAAAAGTTATTAAAGGCACTAGCTATGATCTTTGGGGAACTATGGGTATAGTTAGCCAGAGTTGGGGTGGTGGAATGACCTGGACGTAGTAGTTGATTTAAGCCTTCCCAGAACTTTTGAGGGTTGTTATGGTGTTTTTGTAGGAGATTTTGGTAGAAGCTTTTTTATCCAGTAAAATAGATTTTTTTGTATCATTCCTGAGTTGACGATAGTTTAGATGATCAAGTGGGGCTTTAGTTGTTCTCCAGCTGGCCAAGGCTCTGTTTCTAGTTTTGATTTTTGCTTTGGTATCTTTTGTGAGCCATGGTGCTGTATTTGATCTAGTTTTTATTGTACGTGCTGGAGCATGGGAATCAAGGATACTTAGGAATTTAGTGTTTAAGTGATCTATGGCCTCCTCTAATGTTAGTTTGACCAGTTTTTTAGTTTTGACCAGTCAACTGCTTTTAATTCATTTTGGGATATAGCAGCGTCAAAGTTTTTCATGTTTCTGTTTTATATTTGGGCTGGTGAGGGTTTCCTGCCTTATGTTTTATGATATAGGTTAGACAATGGTCACTGAGGTCATCAGGGAGAGTACCAGCTGTGTACAGTTGGGGTTGTTTTTTAACTAGGATCCAGTCTAGGATACTTTCCCTGTTGGTTGGTTTGCTTATCCTGGTGGGAGAGGTTATGGTCTGTTTAAAACCCAGATAAGTTTATATGGGTGGGTGGAGGTTGGAATAAAAGCCATTCACTATAGACAAGCTCAGTTAAGCCTTCAGAGTAATCAAGCAATTATAACTTGTTTAGAAATAAAAACTTCTTTATTGAATAACAAATAGATGAGTGCTTTCACCCTTAAACGAGCTTCATCAGATATAAATCCATTTTGCATGACATGCAGTATTATCTGCTTTAACACAGAGATCATTGTTAAGTTATTCAAGCTGGAGCCATAAATGTATGTTATAGGTTGTTTAGCCAAGCTACAATAGGATAAGTCTCATCTTTCATACCTTTTTTGCATATCTACTCCTATTGGTAGCTAATAGGTTATAATTTATGTGTTGTATTTGTATCCTACATGGCTAGCACCTAATTCATAAAAACACTTTATATAACTCTTATCCCAGGCTTTGTATAACGTTGTATCTGTGATGTGAAAAGTAGATAATATTTGCCATGTTTAGATGGGGCAACAAGCACTAAAAATATGTGACAACCAGTCAAATTAAAATCCTTACGTATTATAGTATAGTAATCATAACTGCAGGTAGTAAAGACAATTTGACTGAACCTGCGACTGGGAGCACCTACCTTGTATCCTTTATTTCAGGTAGCATGTCACCCTTTCCATGACAGGATGAATTCAACTTTTGTACTGATATATCAACTATAAGTGTGTTAAGAGGGAAATAAAAAAGCTCTGTATGTGCTAGGTCTAAGAAAAATTGTAGTATTCTATGACAGTGAACCAAACAGGGTTGAATGAGGAAAGAGACAGCTGGTTTCTTTAGTTTGTTCCTTCTAAATGCTGTCAAAACAGATATATTATAATAGGTTGTCATTAACATGTGCTAGAAGTCCTAGTTGCCACAGTAGTCATTTCTATAAAACAGCAAAATGTAGTTCCCACTATGAGAATCAGTGAGCCTCCAATAAATGTGTCTTGTACCAGTGCCTGTTGCAAGAAACCTTTGGATATGTTTAGGGAGAGTGAAAACATATGCAGCTATACCGACTGTCTAGTTCTTGGTAGTATACTGAATTTACCTCATCATGACGTATAAGCAAGATATCAATCCATCTGTAATTGAAACAAGTAGAAAATAATTCATAGATTAATCCAGTACAAAGAGATGTTAGGTATAATATAAAGATGGATCCACTGCGAATAGTCTTACATACTAAGATGCAGATGTTACAGGTTGCAAACTAACACAAGCTGAGTCTGTGATGGGAGGGATATCATAAATGTGTGAATCTTTGTTGAAAAGAGACTTTAAATGTGTGAAGCAGGGCAGGATGTCTGCATTATAAGCTGAGACTAGGGAGGTTTATTACGTAAACACAGAGGTACAACTGTGGTAGGGTGACTATGCTGACATGAAGTAAAAGGTACATTTTGGCCCTGAGAAACATCATTATTTTATTGTTGTCACTGAAACCTAATGCAAGTAAGGAAAAAATAACAAAATAAGAAACTCAAAGAGTCTAAAGTGCTTTTGTCTAACTACCAATAAGTAGGTGAGGCTTCATCAGATCAGGATAGAACATTACACTGGCATTAATGGCATTTATATGGTTCACTCCTCTTAATAATAAATATGTGTAATGACAGACTTTATTATGAGGCCAGAAAAAAAATATAAAAAAATCAACAGATTTAACAACATTGCAGTGGTGCAGCAGTTAGTGTTGTCTCCTCACAGCAAGAGGTTCTCCAGTTCGATTCTTGGCTGGGGTGCCTTCTGTGCGGAGTCTGCATGTCCTCCCTGTGGTAAAATGGGTTTCCTCCTACATTCTAAAGACATGCAGTAGGTAGATTTGACACTCTAAATTGCCTGTAGGTGAGAGTGTGTGGTACAAATGAACTACTGCGGCAGGGCTAGCCACCTGATGGTGTAAACCTTGGCTTGAGATGATTGTCACTTCTGAAATGACAGCCCAACCCCATGTGCAAAAATGGGAAAAGGGATTATGGATGGCTGAACAGATTTACCAACATTAAACTGTGATTGTTAAAATTTTGTATAACGATGCAGAAAAGTTTTAACACTTATGCTTATTAGTAATACTATTCCTGACAAATGCATTGGAATAGGAAATGAGAGAACTCTGTTTTAGAAGGCAGTATTACATATAAATATAAAAGTGCTTCTAAGCCCATAATGTTAACTTATTTTTTTCTGGTCCAGTAGTAGTCAAACAGTGTAAGTATAATGATAACTAAAATACAATGAAGGAATATAAAAATACAGTATCTAACTGTTATTAAAGACTGTTATGGTCCAGTTTTCTAAGATCAAGTACAGACTTGATGGAGCAGCTTGTGTTCATCTCTGGCTGCCAGGAAGCTTTTAGGTGAATTTCCAACTCTACTTTGTTTTTTTTTCCAAGTATAGGTCCTGTGTTACCTTCACGTGAGCCAGTTGTTCCTTGCTCCACTATGTGAAGCACAAATTTCTCAAAGTTTCTGCAGTGTAGAGCATGTCTGGTTAGTGGATTATTAGGATCATTTACTCAGATGTCTAAGTGTTTAGTAACCCTTACCTTTAGGGCACTGATAGTCTTGCCTCTGTAAAATTTCTGTGCAGCTGTTGCTTTTACAGTCATCTCTCGCTGTGCTGTAATATATCTTTTCTGAGTTTGGACAATAAAAGCTATTTCTCTTACTCATAAAGGCACATCATCTGCATCCTGGAGGCATGCAGGGAAAAATACCAGTATTTGACTCCACAGTTGGCAAAGAATGTCCTTCTACTCAGTTCCTAATATTTTGCTCTTTATGATAGAGTGACGATAGTAGGCTCAGGGTCAAGTATGTTATTAATGGACTGGTATCCATGGATGATGTTCCATTTTTCACACATGGTACATTTCATTTCCAAAGAGTCCTTTAAAGATTTGAGAATCATACTTCTTTTATGTTTCTCTTTGTCAGTATCGTTCTGTGAGCTCACTATATTAATTTGTTCTCTTCATGGTGGATTGAATAGCATTGGGTCATTATTCTGTTTCGTAGTTGAAATGGGACCAACTATGATTTTTTATGAGGCTCTCACTGCATCCCTTTCAATGAAAGTCACTTTGTAGTTTGTTCAGGTTATGTAGAAACCACATTATTTCCCCAGACACACAAGCTATCCTCATCCCTTGTGACTTTATTTCATTTTTCTTTGTGATTTTGAGGTGCATACTGTGACTTTAGTACATTTTTCTTTGTGATTTTGGGGTACATATTGTTTGCATGTAGCAACAGGTTGATCCATGTGGGGTTTCTAAACAGGTTATTGGTTAACACTGTATTGCTTTATTTTTTGTAAGTGGTGAAATGCAGAAATTCTACCTTTTCAAAGCTGTGGTTAATGAAATGTAGGAAGTCTGTTGGCTTTTCGATGTAGTCAAAGAATTCCTAAAGTTTTATCACCAAACTGTTCCATGAAATGAAAGTATCATCAATAAAGCAATAATAACAGTTCATACAAGGGAAATACTCAGAGGTGTAGATGATACTTTCTTCCCACTTGGGTAAGGCTATGTTTGCAGGCTTGGGGCCATCCCTGCTTCCATGGCTATTCCCCTTGTTTGTTTGTACCATCTCTGGTTAAAATGAAAGTAGTTGTTTTTAAGTACTGTGTCCAGAAGCTCACCTATTGCCTGTATTTCCCTAGGGTTGGTGGAGGTCCTAGGGGCTATGAATTCTTTAACTGCTTCAGTGCAGTACTGATGTGGAAGTACCGTGTAAAGTGCTTCCACATCGATGGTGACTAGTACCATGTCTGGCTTGATCCTAATTTCACTAACCTTTTACAGAAAGTCAGGAATGTCTAAGATGTATGATAGAGTATTTCTGGCAATTTCATTTCTTTTTTTTTAATGCCAAATAAATCAATAGGAGCTCAATGGCAGAGCCTCTACTTGCTGTCAGAACGGAGCATTTCTGGCAATTTCTATTTTCTTTGTTTTTTTTAATTCCAAACAAATCGATAGGGACTCAGTGGTAGAGCCTCCTCTTACTACCACTGGGTGATATGAGGGTGAGCAAAGTTTTTGTGTGACTTAGGGATGCCAAACAACTGGGGTAACCTCTGGTGAGTGACTGTGAGAAAATTAACTAAATCATCATCAAGAAGATTACTTGAGTTCAGAGCAGCAGTTTGTATTCACTTCATTGTAGGCTTCAATGATATGTTCAATGTCCACCTTTTAATAGAAGTCCTCATTTCCTAACATTTTCTCAATTTTCTGGTTGTAGAAATCAGTATCTGTGATGAAGATTCACCCATCTTTGTCTGCCTTAATCACTCTCCTCCTTTTATTAGTGCTAAGACTTTTTAGTGCTGCTAGTGCATTCAGGGAGAAGTTTATAAAATTTCTCTTGCAGAGCTTGGTAAGAATTCTGCGAATGTCCTCCTCACATTTCTCCTGTTATGTCCATATAGCTGGATGAAGAGGTGGACAAAATGTTCTTGGTTTCTTCCTTTTAGACTCATGGTTGATGATTTCTTTCCCAATTTCTTGGTCCTCATCCTGTTTTACATGTCCAGATTTCATTCTCCTTTCATGAAAAATATTTTCAAGTTCAGCTTCTTGCAAAACAGCTTAAGGTCAATAATGGGGTTAACCAAGTTGCCCCTGCTATGGGGTATAAATATCAGCCCCTTTTCCAGCAGTTGTGCTTCATTTTCTGAATTTTGGAGTGATTTCATACTTTGACTTTCTGCGGGCTACTGGGGGGCTGGAGTGAGTTCCCTGAGGTATCCGTCGAAGGGGTGGTTCTGTAGTCCTTGGTGATAATACTTATGACCCTTGGTTGTTTTGTCTAGTTTTCTTCATCTCCTTGGAGCATGGTGTTTTCCTGTAGGATTTTACCATCTTCTGGGTGTTGCCTTGGTGTCTGTTGTGTGAAGTGGACCTGTAATGATCTCCTTTCTTCTCTCTTTTGTGGAGTTTTGTCTGGAGAAGCAGCTCTGGAAGCCAAAGGAAAATTCTGCTCAGTGTGACATGTTGTCAGGTCACTTTTGTTGTGGGAGTAAGCATTCCTGTCAAGAGTAGGACCAGTATCTTGGTTATCATTCCCAATAAGCATCCATACTGTTTATTGCTTGGTCATTGCTGTGTTTGGATATTCCAAAGGGGCCAGGATTTCCAAGTGTCTCTCTCTCTCTCTCTCTGTCACACACGCACACACACACACACACACACACACACACACACACACACACACACACACACACACACACACACACACACACACACACACACACACACACACACCAACATACACACACACACACACACACACACACACACACACACACACACACACACACACACCCACACACACCCTGTGTGCTTATAAGTGAACACACATAAACACACCTGAACACTAGATTAAACCCACATACATGGAAGCATTAGTCAGTGTAAACAACCATATTTATTATGTATTTATTTATTGCATTTGTTTACTAGAAAAGTCCCGCTGGACAGTTTGTACATTTTTCCGGAGCTTTTCTCCTTGGGTCTCCATTGAAAATGGACCTGTGCTTAACTGGACCAACCCGGTTAACAAATGTGAAATAAATAAATGAATCAGTATATACTGTATTTTTATGATTTATGTAAAATATAGCATATGATGTAAGATTACATTATATGTGTAAAGCCAATTGTTGTATTTTTATTCTCTATTTCAACTACATGTATAGCCAATTGTTTTATTTTTATCTCTATTTCAAATATATGTAAAGCCTATAGTAATTTTTACTGTCTTAGGATCTATTATGTTATCTGTACCTTCTTCTTGGAGCTTTTCTCCCCGGGCCTCTACTGAAAATGGACATGTATCCAGCTAGACTAGCCCGGTAAACAAATGTAAAATAAAATAAAATAAAATAAATAAATAATAAATAAATTATGTACTTCTGTTGTGGAAGAGCTCAGTTGTTACATTACATGTAAGTAACATCATAACATCAAGTAAAACCTTACGTGTCAGCTGCATTTCAAGAATACGAAAAACACAGTATGCAGCTTATAAATTCAGCAGCTCTAAATGCAGCAAACAAATGAAAAAATAGGCTACTGAAACCAGAGTGGAATAGTATCTTTAATAACAGACTGCTGTTGAAGAGACTATTCCATTGTGGTTTCAGTAGCCTATTTTTTTGTTTGTTCGTGCATTTCAAGAATGGTGACTAGTGGCAGAGATGAGGGTTGACTTGAGGTCATCTACTTTGCTAATGGCCAACTGGGGGTTATTATGATAGAATAAAATGGGAGAAAGGTGGCATGAAGTTGAGAATGCTTGTCACATGACTTGATCAACATGGTATGGTGACATTGTCATCCAGTGCTATATTGGTGATGTGCTGTTCAAAAACAGCTAAAAAGTACAGGTAAATTAGGATTATGATCAAACGGCAACTTTCACAACTTCAAACATTTCTGGAGCTGTTTACTAAATCCTGGACCTGTCCTTGTCCCATTCCCACCTAAACTACTCCATCTCCTCTTCCCCTCCCCCTCTCAGCTCTTTCACTTTACTACAACTACTCTTTTTAGGTTCTTATGATATTCTACCAACCATGAATTTCTCTGTGATCGTAACTGTTAGATGGACTCAACTTTTTATATTATATTTTATATAGTTAATATGTACCATGGCTGTTTGAAACCTCAGTATTACTCCTGTATTCTAATATGTTCATTTATAAATTGTATTTTCTTTTTCCTGTATGTATATATTGGTATGTTAATACGAATGATGTTTGTTTTTGTATTTATCTATATGTGGAGCTTTTCTCCTCAGGTCTCCGCTGAAATAGGGTTCTGCAGCCCGGTTGGACAAACCTGTTTAACAAATGTCAAACAAATAAATAAATAAATAAGAAAAGCCCCTTTTCAGTGGAGGCCCAAGGAGAAAAATCTCCAAAGATGATTTAATTAGTGTATAATACAATAGTAAGATAACTAAGACAGAACCATAAGACAAGTGTAACAAATAATAAACAGAAGATTAGAGGGACTGGAGAAAAGCATTTATTTTTATACTTAATAACAACTGTAAGTTACAATAATTTGGGACAAGTACCTACAAACTTTATGAAGCACTGAAAACTAAACAATCTTTTGAATATAGTATCTGGGAACCATGGAAGCAGATCAGTCATGAGCTGTGCAGCAATTAGAAGTCAACACATGACCTTTCCCACTGCAAAATGCAGAGGACAGAGGAAAAGTGAGTTAATGAATGAGGCAGGAGGGGAAGTGTACTCATGCTGGGCCTCTTTATTTTAACAGAAAATTGTGTCATTTCTATATCAAAAGGTGGTGAAGAAGACATTGCTTTATGCTGCCTGCTTGTTTGGTTCCTGTCTTATTAGTGCAGACAGTATAGTGTGAGTGAGCTAAGCACAATAAAACAGGCTACTGCTGCACTAACAGCAGAGTGAACTGCAAAAATAAATCAGTGCAGACTTTTCAGTATTAGAACACTGGCAACACCTTTTAATGGACTCAGTGACAAGTTCGAAATAGACAACTCACCTTATCTGTCTGACTGCTCTCTCTCTCTCTCTTTCTCGGAAAAAAAAAAACTCAGCTAAGTGACTAAGTTAGTTAGGAGGACATGAATTTAGGACCTAGAGAAGAAAACATTGGTGACATGTAATGCGCAAGGGTAGGCCAGCTACCTCTACAATCTCAATCGAGAAGGTTGGCAGTACACTGATTTGTCATTTAAATGGAGATGTATATCAGTGGCCCTGATTAGTATCAATGTTTTTGCATGTGAAAGTACAGTGCCACTTCCTTTTACAATTAGGTCCATATATGCCGTTTTACTTATGAGCTTATGAAAGTACCCCATTGCCACCACATTCTCTTCTTTACAACAGCAGTGTTAAAGACACATTACAAAATGAATATGATACACAGTCACTTATGCAGTGGTTCATATTCTTGTCACGGATACTAATATCTTATGAATTTTTGGATTATTTTAACATACAATCCACAAATCAAAACACTAAACCTACAAACTTAATTTTGCTAGTTATGGACCATATGCTGCTAAGTAAGACCTAGTCAATGGATACCTTTCTAAGATTTAATCCCCTAGGGTTTTGAAGCTTTCAGATTTTTTGGATGGTATGCATGCTTTTGAAGCCAAGCTATTTCATAGATTGGACATGTTGTAACATAACTGGGAATATGCAAGCTAATTAATAAGTGGACAGAAGATAGGATGGGGTTAGGAAAATCCATGCAGGTGAGTAAGAGCTTTTAATGTCATTGAGCATTGGATACTTAGAAGTAAAGACTGTGTAAATCAAAACTAAATCATGTTCTACTAGTGCTTAAATTAAAGTAATTGGAAAGTATGAACAGCTATACAATGAGGAAATCCTGAGTGGCAATCAGTGATGTGAGTAACCACACTGTGGATAAAATGTTCATATTTAACGGATTATCAGTTTTGGGACTAAAATTAAAACACATTGAACAATACACCAGCTCTGAAAATAAAAACAAAAAATTCCATTCCACAAAAGAATGTGATTATTTTAGTTAATAGAAGGCTTCAGTGATGCTGAATCCTTATTAAAGAGCTGTAGTTACTAATGAAAGTGAATGTCCAAAGCAGAGAAATGTACAGTCAGCAGATTACTGTTTGAGTTTTTCACCATTACAGTGGTCATTTAACAAACAAAGTAAACAGCAATGGTTCAATCACAGAGCCCTCGAGATCCGTTATGGACACAGCTAAGGGTGGGGAGTGCATTTTCCATTTGTATTGATTAGGCTCTTCCAGACAGCTTGAGAACCACAGAGTTGTGTTAATAGGTAGTCCATAGCCCATAAGTTTATTCATGAGAAGGTCCATAGCCCATACGTTTATTCAGAAGGAGGTCCATAGCCCATACGTTTATTCAGGAGGAGGTCCATAGCCCATACGTTTATTCAGGAGGAGGTCCATAGCCCATATGCTTATTCAGGAGGAGGTCCATAGCCCATACGTTTATTCAGCAGGAGGTCCATAGCCCATACGTTTATTCAGGAGGAGGTCCATAACCCATATGTTTATTCAGGAGGAGGTCCATAGCCCATACATTTACTCAGGAGAAGGTCCATAGCCCATACGTTTATTCAGGAGGAGGTCCATAGCCCATACGTTTATTCAGGAGGAGGTCCATAGCCCATACGTTTATTCAGGAGGAGGTCCGTAGCCCATACGTTTATTCAGGAGGAGGTCCATAGCCCATACGTTTATTCAGGAGGAGGTCCATAGCTCATACATTTATTCAGGAGAAGGTCCATAGCCCATACGTTTATTCAGGAGGAGGTCCATAGCCCATACGTTTATTCAAGAGGAGGTCCATCGCCCATATGTTTATTCAAAGGGAGGTGATGGTTGACAGAGTCAAATGCTTTAGAGAGATCTATGAATATTGACAGGGAATTCCTCCAGTGACAAACATTAATATACATTCAGTGACATCTTGTAAGGCATTTTTAGTCCTATGGCTAGGACTGAACCCATGCTGACAATTGAAGAGCATCCAGGATTTTTAAAAGAGGCAAGAGAACGAGTAAGATGAAAATCTTTGTCTGCTGAAAATTTGCTTTTAAAGTTGGGAGCAGCTATACTCTTTCTCCTTGCATTTGAAGTGAGACCTTCTTTAATCCATGTATTTATAAGAATGGGAAGTTGGTCAGTTAGGAACTGGCAGACAGTTTAAGATATTCTGGTGGGACACTGCCCCATTGAGACAGAACCCAATTTAGCCTTTCATAGAAATCTATGTAACTGTGTATGTAAAACTGATTGTGTAGTCATGGGAGATCTTGTTTCATAGGAAGTGGTATGTAGATCCATATAAACTTGGGCACAGTGACATTTGGAATCGCATTTTTTTTAAGTGATAACTAAACTGAACAGCTATATGAACTGCAGAAGACACTGAGCTGGATGTTTTTCCAGGTCTATATTACAAAGTCAAACTAAAACAAGTTCGAACATTGTAATATCGAACCCTAAAGTCGAAAAGTTGAAAATAGTGAAGCTACGGCACATCGACTTTTTTCCCAGGGAAAAAAAATCGGTGGGCCGTTTTCGGGGCTTTGTTGTTTCCACTGTGGTGCAATCTGAGAGTTGGTATATTTAAGTAGGGTGTGTGTGGGGGGCATTGCCCCCATGTTGGGGGAGGTGGGGGCAAAGCCCCTCACTTTAGTTTAAGTTTTTTTTTTTTTGTTTGTCACATAACAGCGATTTTTTTCCCTGGGAAAAAAATCGCTGTTCTGTGTTTTCGGTCTTGTTTCGGACTTTAGGGTTTGATATTACAATGAGTCAGTCTAAAGACATGACATCATGGGAAAAGGCAACAAGCTAAATAATTTTTTTTATTAGAAATGTGTAAATGGATGGTAAACTTCACTGTATTACTTTTTATAGTCGTGATTACATTTTCCAGTGCAAAAGACGAATAGGAACAGAAGACTACAAACAAAAAAGAAACTTCAAAGCTAAGTGTCTTTTTATAAAATTTCATAGTAAGATTATTACTATGCAGGGATAAGTCACACCGAAAGAAATGTGTTGCTAGATCTCAAAAGTATGGAAATACAATGAGCTTAACAAGAAAGGATAGATTTGCTGTCTATTATTGCATATGCAGGACAGTAAATAAATGATAAATCCAAATTCAGATCACAACCGGATGACATATTTGTAGATGTGTTAGATATATTAAAAGAACTCTGAGTCCAAGGAAAGAAAATAGTACACAAAATATATAATTTTGTACTTGTCAGACAGAGAATAACGAGTAAACACAAATAATAGTAGGTTGACAGCACCAGACAGAAGTTGTGAGCTCACCAATAATAGTAGAGAAATAAAAACAAAAATAATATAAACAAGTAACAGTAGCCAGAAATTATCCAATCAGCTTGTTAGATTGTGCCAGATCTCTTACATTTTAGAAGTTCAAGCAAAACAGTTTGAGGGATATAAAGGTATAGACAAAACAGAAGCAAAGAGAGAGAGTGTTAATGAAGAAAAACAAATTGAACTGAGTGAAGCAGACAGAAAAGGGACATGTATCAGCTCTATGGAAAATGTGTACTGTTATAAAAGAGACAGCATATATTTTGATTGAAAGTATCCTCAAAATGGATGGTCTCAAGCCTTTGGAAGGGGTATGTAAATGCAAGAAAAGTATCATCTGAAATGTACATAAGCACAAGGATGAATGGTCAACAACAAGAAAAACAGTTATTAGAGACAACGCCATGAAGACATAGTAGCAGAAAATATGCCACAAAACAATGATACATGCATTCAAGGTAATGAGAAAGAAAGCGACACTTGTACATGCAAGATCGGTACACATGACAATGTCGAACATTCATATAAGCACTTGTACATGCAAGATAGGTACACATGACAATGTCGAACATTCATATAAGCCAGCAATGCCACTTATCATATTAAACAAGGAAGCATAACTGTCTATGTATACATGATTACGGATGACTATATTAACAGATGACGTGTATGATCAACTAAGACCAAAGCCATAATTGAAGCAAAGAAATTTAAAAAGCACTTTTCATATTAAAGGCAGGTTTAAAAAAGAAATCAGAATAAAAGCAGAATAATAAAAGTGATTTTTCACACACACAAAGATAATAACCCAATGTGTTCAATTATATCTAGCAAAGAAACATGGAAGGATAAAGGCAGTTGTTTACTCCTTAGAGACAGAAAAAGAAACAGGAAAGATGCAATGGAAGATGAAAGTATGAATGTATTCTAAGAATGGAAGGCATAAACTATCAAACCTGTGAAAGAATCTGAACCAAGAAAGACTGCCACGTCAGTTCAATGCAAAGCAAGCTAAGACTGTTAAAAGATAAACAGCTGAATGCTCAGGAAAATCATACACTGATTTGTACATTGATTTCTATGAACAGCTATATACAAACAGTACCATTTATTTGATTTTGTAAACTACTCAAGATTCCATTAATAGAACTGATGCATTCTACATGCTCACATGAAATAATTACAGTTCTTGAGAAGATATTTGCAGCCTTTGGAATATCCGGAATAGTAAAGTACAACCACTTTTCATTTTGTAACAGACATCAGTACAAGGAATTGAACAAAGAAAAGTTACTCCAACTCACTGGCTACAGAAACACTGTATCCCAGATGTCAGGAAAACAGTACGAACTGGAAAGTGAAGAGGAATTCATGGGAAATTATGATTAAATATTATGTTGGTGATCAGAGCTGGGTCATGGTCAAATGGGGCCCTAGACATCGTAATGGATTAGTTCCCCCACACATACACACAGCAGCCCCCTCCCTGGAGCAGAACACACACCAGCAGCTCCCTACAGCCATTCCAGTGTCCCATTACATGGCTATTTCCCTGCAGTTGCCACAAACACTGTTCAAAAATGTCAGTGTACGTACTATTTTCTTCTTTACTTGTACAATGATTACAGATATTTGGATTTAATTTAAAACGTTTATTTCAAATTTTATAGCACAAATGCTGACAGCCATTTGCAAAACAAAATTATACAGTCTCACCATGAACACAGACTTAGCATGAACAGTAAACTTTTCTACCCTTAAAATTCACATTTATTGAAACAACATTGAAACCTACATTCAAAGAAAATGTATCTGATCAGTGGCAGACTAAGTTTACCTTTGGGCTGTTTTCAAACCATACATTTTTTTAGACCATGCTGTGACTATTTGAAGTATTACCAGCTATGGCAGGAGAAGTAGGGCAGTGGATGTGTAACATATGCCAGCATAGCTAGCTGGAATTTTGTAAATAATATGTCATTTGTATATCAAACTGATTTGTACAGATTCTTGTGTTAAAATGTATTTGTAAAGTTGCTTCTGTTAAAAATGTATCAACAGTGTGTCTTGCTGGACATAAAAGAATTATACATTTATATCAGACTGTACTGTTTTAAATAGGATATTGGAAGAGAAGAGGTTAGTCTCAGTCCAGCTAACTTTGAAAAATAGTAAGAAATTAAATTACTTTATTTAGGTCATAATGATTGTATCCTACACTTCTAATTGCAGCCAGAGACAAAATGTCTGGGAAAACAAGTACTAGGAAGTCTTCTGTATTGTCTATAGCAGTGAACTAATTGTTACTGTGGAAGGGTAGAAGTGTGAAATTGTTTTATGACTTCCAGAAGCTGCAACAAATCTTAGCAAACCACTATGTGTGGGTATTATTGACTCACATGTGCTAAATTCTGGCAGATTCTAACCAAGGGGGGTATCATGGGAACCAGAAATCGTATGTGCAGATGTGTGTGATGTCATTGTGTAAGCCAGCTGTGTAATGATTTTTTTAATACTAGATGAGACTGAAGTCTCAGAGCAGTCTGTTTTTGGAACCTGACAAAGAAAGACCACTCACCTACTTCATCTTTCCTTGCTCTAGTAAGTGACCAGGGAATAGTAATTCTGTATATCAATCAGGAAAATATAGTGAGATTAGTTAAGTACTGTTTCTTCTGTATCTGTGTGAATCTATTCATTTGTGTTATTTTAATATTTCCTGTGATTGAAACTCTGGTGTTTATTGTAAATAGATATTTCGTGTTTCCATGTTCTTTTATTATTTATTATGAAGTGTATTTAAACTTTTTATTGTGGTTTGTTCTTTAGAGAATATTTTAATCTTTGAGAGGACTCATATCTATTTGGTGACTCTGTGGTCACTCCTGAAAGCTTTACTGCATTGGTCAAAATGCTACCATTTGTATTAATATTAATTTCACTTAGTATAATTGGGTACCCTCATAAAAGCCTTAGAGTAGCTGGCTTTGGAGTGCCCAGTCCAATGGCAGTAACCACCTTATAGTCTGGGCAGAAGGGGGTATAGCTAGTAAATCTGTGCTAGCCTTTCCCAGGTGTGTGTGTGTGTGTGTGTGTGTGTGTGTGTGTGTAAATCAAATCTCAAAGAGTGTAAGTGTGAGTGTGTGTTTGTGTGTGTGTGTGTGTGTGTGTGTGTGTGTGTGTGTGTGTGTGTGTGTGTGTGTGTGTAAGTTGCTTGGAGCAGGGATACGAAGCACTGGTTTCACAGAGAGGGTGCTGGAGGACTTGGCTTGGACACTCGGCCGAGTACTCAACTCTATAGTTGTGCCAGTGGGGAGTCTTATTGGGACCTGCAGGGAGACAGAGAGAGAAATCCAGACCTTGGACTGAGTGTGTTCCCTGTTTGCTGTTAAGGGAAATTGTGCTTGATGCAGAGAGCTGCATCTGGAAATACTGTATGCATGTAGTTTTGTTCCAAGTGAACATCCCTCTCCAGTGTCAGTGGGGAGGATTCAGGCTCCTTGATTACTGGCCCAGAGAGGGAATGTCACACAGGCATACATGCATGTGTTCTTTGATGCACCAACCTGATTATATTAAATGATATTCCTTGTGTAATATAGCACCACTTGTTAGTGTATTTTAAATTTGTAGGTTTGAACATTTTTACATTAAGCAAGGCAATAAAATATATGAACCAGTAATGACAAAACTACTGATTACGGAACATTTCAACCAAAAAAGGCTACTCAGACTTCTGTCATTACAATCTAAAAATATCCGTCAGTATACACAATTTCTGCAGAAGTAAAAATTACCTGAATAATGTCACATTAAAGAGATCTATAACTAATGAAGAGGTTGCTGCGAGCAAACAACCTTACATTTCAATGTTTCATGTACAAATTCAGTGCCTGCTGCCCTTGAAGAATAAACTGCCCATGTTCCATTTAAAAAAATTGGTAAGCTGGTAATATTACAATAAGGAATGGCTGTCAAACTGGTAATAGGTTCATAGACACTTTGCATCTCATCCAAAGGAGGACCACTCAAGAGTGCAACACCCCAGTCCCCCCTTAAAGGGGGCACTGCAATATCAGCACTCCATGTACATGGAGTGGGAGTAGAAGCCACAGCCTGGGGAAGGCTTTCACTCTCCCCGCCTTGGTTCTGTCACCCATGGCAACATGCTTTGAGGCTAATTTATCTTTAAATTCAAATACTAACTTGCTCATTCTTTTGCCGCTGTGTGTGTGTATATATACATAGAAGATCAATGCTAGAATTTAGAACTGATCAGAAAATAAAAATGTAGTTTCTTTTTCGATTATTAATCAAAAGCCTTCCACTAACTTCAGACATATGTCTGAATAGTGGTGGTGTTCTGGAAAGGGTGTTTTCTAAGACAAGGTATAGGGTTAGGGACAGGGTTAGAATTAGATGGTTAAGGAAGTGTCTGGGTTTCCAGTCCAGGAAATATCTGGAATTAAAGATATTTAACTGGTTATTTTCATTGCAGTGACCCCACTGAACTGGACTTTAATGGCAATGCATGCTGTGATCCAGCCATTCTTGAAAATGCTTTAATTTATTACTTATCTTCTCACATTTTCAACACTGACTCTTATCTCACCTTGTGACCTTAAGATCCATAGCTGGAATTATTTCATTCCTGATTTTAACTTTAAAAACCTCTCAGTTTTGTCAACACACCTATCAAACAGCCTCACAGCCTAGCCATGGTACATGTCACACAGACACATTGTATTATATGTTTCTTCACTGCCATACTCCCCTGTAGTGCATCTTTAAAGCTGTCTCTTTCCAGTAGGTCCTTTTCCGTGCTCTGTGTGCAGTTAGTAGTGGTTTTACTCTCAAAGCAAGGCAAATCCTCTGCCTTCAGCATCTATGTTCCCATTCTCTCCCCCCACCCTCTCTCCCTTCCTCTCTCTCTCCCCCTTTCTCCTCTTTAAACTTTGAGAACATGTGGCTTTAACGCAGCTCCATGTGACTCGGACTACATGACGACTTCAGAGGGACAACTAGAACAGTGTCTGTCCTTGCTACAGCACCACAACCATTTTATTATACTTCAATAATTTTACATAGATGAACATGGATATAAGGAATCTTCTGGATTACCTTGTTTACTGATATCACAAGGTCTTTATTCTGCCTTCTACCAAATTGTACTAGATGAACCTGCTAACTATGACCTTTTTAATTATAGTGTCATGTGGAATATTATTGAAAACATTACTCAGTACAGCTCAACTCACACCTCAGCACACCCCTCCATGTTCAGGCGTTTGATTCAACAACTGCTGCAGCTGCTGTCTTTTTGTCATTTTGGCACTTATATGACAAATCTAGAGCCCCCTTCTGTTAGCACTGCATAAATAGCCTCTTAGCAGGTGCTTGGATTTTTACCATGACAACCATCAGTCTTCTGCTGGACACATCTCTTTTTGCCACCTTATCTACTAAGATATTCTCTGGTATACAGGTAAAATTCTTCAGCTGATGGAACCTAAAATAAAACAAAAAAAAAACATGATAGTATCTGCTAGACATTCCCTCGATACCTTTATTATACATTTGCATTTTCTGCCTTCCCCAAGCACTGTCTATCTGACTTAGGTAGCATATTCATTGACTAGAGTACCCAGATATATGGTCACAGATTCAACTATGCACCTAGAAAGCCATTCTTTGACCTGTGGCCCATGGTGTTTCAGTGCAAAGTATACTTATAGCGGCTTTGTGTTCAAACATGTTGCTTGTGTGATGAAAGGAGATACTGCCAGCCCAGCTAGCTGGAATTTTGCAAATAATGATATGTCATTGGTGAATATTAAAATGATTTATGTAAGATGCTTGTGTTATAAATGTATTAGAACTGTATGTCATATGTATATCAAACTGCTTGTACAGATGTGTGTTGAAAAGGATATTTGCAAAGTGCTGTTTGAAATGTAACCACAGCGTGCCCTACTGGAGGAGAACAGAACTATACATGCGCTATTGTAACTGTTTAAATGCATATATTTTAACAGAGGAAACTGGGATAGAGGAGGATAACCTGTCTACTAAATTTTAGAAAAATGTCTGAAATTAAATTACTTTATGGCTAGGCCATAAACAATTGTATCTTACAGTTTTCAATGTAGCCAGAGAAACAATATCTATACTAGGAAACTTTCTGCATTGTCTTTAGGATGAAGTAATTACTAGTTTTGAAAGCATGAAGGAATACAAGTGTTTTATGACTTCATAGGTTCATAGGTAGGTACTAGGCTATCGGCCCAATGGCCTACATAAGCCTAGCCAACAAGGTTCCCTGGCTTATGCCACCCAAGAAAGTTATTTTCCTGTGCCGCTGTCGAGCAGAGACACAGAAGTGATCCCTGGGGTGTATTTCCTATTTCCCATCCACTCATCAAGATTTTTCTTGAAGAGTGCTAATGAAGAACTTTGCTTGACATAGATGGGTAGCCTGTTCCAGAGTATGGGAAGTCTCTGGGACAGGAATCTATCCCTCCAGCATGTCCTGTTTATTGTGGTAACAAGGTTTAGGTCCCTAGAGCGTGTAGCTTGGAGGGATTGGGATTTCTTTAGGTTTAGCATGTCCAACAGCTCTGGGTTTGATATAGCTTTATATGTCAGGCAGAGATCACCTCGGAGTAGGCGATATGCTATGGAGTAAAGCTGGAGTTTTTTGAGGCAATCAGTGTAGGGCATTTGTTTGAGGCCAGTAATCCTCTTTGTGAGGTACTTCTGTGGCCTTTCCAGCTGCTGCAGATGTCTTGTGAGGTACATTCCAAAAGGGGCGTTGTACTCTATAATGGGTCTTATGAGTGTCAAGTAGAGGAGAACAATGACCTCTTTTTTCCTGGATGAGAACCCTTTTATGATGAGGTGTGCCACGTAGAAGGACTTACTGACTACTGTGGCGATGTGACTATCAAAGGAGAGACTACTGTCTACCTCAGTCCCAAGGTCTCTTATCACACATTCGGTGTTAAGTAAATTGCTGCCTATGTGGTAGTTCATGGGTACAGAGTTTTTCCAAAGGGGATGGCACTGCACGTTTTGGCATTGAGCTTGAGGCCATGGCTCTGACACCAGGCATCTGTCTCAGCGAGGCCCTTCTGTAGGATGTCCACATCATTTGGGGACTTGACTATGGCTCCTAGTTTGCAGTCATCTGCAAGCTTGATTAGCCAGAGGCCTTCTGTGTTAGCCTGTACTTCAGAGAAGTAGATACCAAACAGGAGAGGTCCCAGGATGGAACCCTGTGGTACTCCACTTGTCACTGCTTTGAGGTCAGATTTGGAGTCTGCAACTTTTACACTGTGGGTTCTGTCAGTGAGCAGTTGGCAACCCATCTTGTGACATAGGGATTTATACCTAGTTTAGTGAGTTTAGCTATAATTTCAGAATGGGGGATGGTGTCGGAAGCCTTGGCGAGGTCAAGCTAGGCTGTGTGAACCACCTTACCCTCATCTATGGCTTTGGTGACTGCCTCAAAGGAGTAGATCAGGTTCAGGAGGCATGCTCTGCCTTTCACAAACCCGAACTAGGTGGGATCCAGAGTTTGGAGGTTACCAAGAACTGGATGTTAAGAAGACAGGGTAATCTGCTTGCAGGTTGCCCTCAGTCGGCCTGATTAACAAAGTCTTGGGTCCTACGTCAGTTGCTGTCCCTTCTTCCATGATGTCAGGTCGTCAGGGGTATAAAGCATGCAGCCCACGCCATTACATCAGTTTTTCTTGCCTCAGATGTCAGGTGCCCCCCTAGTGGGGAGCAAATAAACATAAAAACACAAAGGTATACCTCCAACAAAAGGCAAATACACCAAAAAGGCTTTTAAGCATAGTAAAGGAAAGTAGAGGTATAGCCAGAATTAATTAGGGGGCTGGAGGGAGGGTAACCAAGACTGCAACAGTGAATACACTCAAACATCTACATTTATGGTAAGTGTACACAACCGTACTATGTTCTTCGTGTTTCACTGTTGCAGTCATTACATTTGGGTAGATTCCCAAAGCTATGGTAGGGAGGAGGAGTTTATATAGCATTAGGGCCAGCTATAAGGCCCTGCAAGACAGCAGTTGCAAAGCCAGCTTTGGATTTAGAGAAAATTGGCAAATGATAATGCTTGGTGAAAGTATGTACAGAACTCCAGGTAGGAGCTGCTAGGATGTCCCTGGTAGGAACACCTCTGAGGAAGGCTGCAGAAGTAGATGCAGTCCTGGTGGAGTGAGATCTGATCCCCTGGGGGATAGGTTTTCCATGGTGCTTATAGCAGAAATGAATGCAATGGCTTATCCATTTAAAAATGGTTTGTTTTGAAATAGCCTTCCTCTCTGCCCCTGCAGCAAATGTTAGTAGCAGGTGTGTAGATTTTCTTCGAAGTTTAGTCCTGTCCAAGTAGAATCTAAGTTGTCTGTGCACATCCAAGGAATGCAGAATCCATTCCCCTTTGTTCTGTGGATTGGGAAAGAAAGCTGGCAAATGAATGGACAGATTAAGAGGTCTGACCATAAGCTAATCACCCTTAACATCCACATCCCACCCCCACCCCCCAGTAAAGAAACCACCATAAAAAACTTCTCCAAAGCCAACTTCATGCTACTCAAGTCAGAAGTGACAAACTTCATGACACCCATGCAGACGGGAACTGAAAGTTCAACTGCTGAATCCTACACTAAGGCACTATACGAGCACATCAACTCATGCATGAATCGTGCCATCCCAAATAGAACCAAAATGCTCTCATCCAAAAAAAGGAAGCCAATCTGGTGGTCCCCTGCCATAAACAAACTTTACAACAAAAGGAAGAAACTTTTGCAGAAAAGAGGAAAATCCCAGGATGCAAAAAAAATCCCTTACTAGCCTCAGTAAGAAACTGAGATGCCTCATAAAATCCTCCAAAGCTAGTTACGAAAATAAAATTGCCAAAGATTCCAAAGACAACCACAAAGCATTCTATAACTATGTCAAGAATCTAAATGGCAATGCTCAGATCTGCTCTGAGCTAAAACAGAATGGCATTAAATATACTGATCTGAAGGATATTGCCAATATCCTGGCAGATCGATTCAGTGCCAACTTCACCCCCTCTCACCCCCTAAATGGCCCATCTCAATACCAGAAGATTGCCAAATTCCAGTAATAACGGCCACACAGGTACAAAATGCACTCTCTAAAGCCAAGAATACAGCATCCATGGGACCAGATGACATCCCGGGCTGTGTACTACATGAACTACAATATGAACTGGCACCTCACCTAAGTGTCATGTTTAATCATAGCCTCACCTCAGCTTTCATGCCCACTGAGTGGCGCAGAGCTACAGTTATCCCAGTCCACAAGGGGGGATCCACCTCGGATCCCGGAAACTACCGTCCCATCAGTCTGACAAACCTTATCTGCAAGGCCATGGAGCGTATTATCATGGAACTTATAAACAAAGACATTGGCAACCTTCAAACACTGGACCCCACCCAGTTTGGGTTTGTGAAGGGCAGATCTTGTCTCCTGAACCTGATTGACTTCTTTGAATCAGTCTCCAGAGCCATGGACAAGGGTAAGGTGGTCCACACAGCCTATCTAGATCTTGCCAAGGCCTTTGACACCATTCCCCACTCTGGAATCATGGATAAACTTACTAAGTTGGGCATTAATCCCTGTGTCACCCAATGGGTTGCTAAATGGCTTACTGATAGAACCCACACTGTAAAAGTAGCCGACTCCAAATCCTGCTCCAGACAAGTGACAAGTGGAGTACCTCAGGGTTCAGTCCTGGGGCCGCTCTTGTTTGGCATCTACTTCTCTGAAGTACAGGTCAACACTAAGGGACTCTGGCTAACAAAGTTTGCAGATGACTGCAAACTGGGAGCCATTATTGAATCCCCAAATGATGTGGATACTCTACAAAGGGCCTTACAGAAACAGATGCTTGGTGTCAGAGCCATGGGCTCAAGCTCAATGCCAAGAAATGTATTGTTATCCCCTTTGGGAAAAAACATGTATCCATGAATTACCATATAGGTGGCAGTACACTAAACACAGAAAGTGTGATAAGAGACTTAGGGACACAGGTGGACAGTGGTCTCACCTTCGATAACCACATCGCCACAACAGTCAGGAAATCCTTCTATGTGGCACACCTCATCACGAAGGGCTTTTCATCCAGAAAAAAGGAGGTCATTGTCCCACTGTACTCATCCCTCATTAGACCCATTATAGAATACAACGCCCCATTTGGTATGTACCTCTCAAGACATCTGCAACAACTGGAAAGGCCTCAGAAATACCTCACTAAAGAATCACAGGCCTAAAGCAGATGCCCTACGCTGACCGCCTTAAAAAACTCCAGCTATACTCTGTCGCATATCGTCTACTCAGAGGCGATCTCTGCTTAACATACAAGGCCATGTCAAACCCAGAGCTGTTTGGCATGCTACACTTAAAGAAATCCCAATCCCTCAGAGCTACATGCTCCAGGGATCTAAACCTTGTCATCACAATAAACAAAACATGCTGGAGGGATAGGTTCCTGACCCAGAGACTCCCCAGACTCTGGAATAGATTGCCCATACATGTAAAGCAGAGTGCCTCTTTGGACCTCTTCAAGAGGAACCTTGACGATTGGATGGGAGAAAGGAAATTCACCCCAGGGATCACGTCAGTCACCCTGCTAGACAGGGGTCCGGGAAAGTAAATAATGTGGGAAGAAATAACCAGGGAATTGTTATGGCTAGGCTTGTATAGTCCCTAGGGCTGATAGCCTAGTACCAACCTATGAACCTATGAACACTGGCATGAAGGATGGATTGGTCCTGAGTGACACCCTGTCCGCATGAAAGATGATGAAAGGCTCCACTGCCATAAGGGCCTATAATTCAGATATCCTTCTAGCTGAAGTGATTGCTAAAAGGAAAGCTGTTTTCCAAGAAAGACATTTTAAGTCTGCAGTAGCAGCTGGCTCGAAAGGAGGTAGAGTAAGTTTCTCCAATACAAAGTTAAGGTCCCAGGCAGGGGTCAGAGCTCTCCTGGGTGGTCTCAAGTTTTTGGCCCCTCTGAGGTACTGCTTGAGCAATGGATGAGAGAAGAGGGGAGGTTCTGTGTTATAATGAGCTGAAATGGCTGAGGCGTGAATTTTAATGGAGGAAAAAGACAGGCCCTTGTGAAGCATCTCAGTTAAGTATTGCAAAATCTGAGGTAAATTGGGTGCTGCTGTGCTCTTCCCTTGAGATTGGTTCCAGGCACAAAATCTTTTCTATTTTACAGCATAAGATTTTCTAGTACTAGGTCTCCTTGCCTCTAAGATGACATCCATCACAGGTTTGCTACTGAGGGATGATAAGGGTGAATTTAAGTGATTAGCCAGGCTGCAAGGTTCAATGCTGGAAGCTGAGGGTGCAGAATTTGGTTCTCCTGCTGAGACAGCAAGGAAGGGGTCTGAGGCAGGTGCCATGGAGATAACTGCGACACACTGCATAGGTGGGAGTAACAGTGTTGGCGCGGCCAGTCTGGAGCAATCAAGATCATCCTTGGTTTGTCCTGTTTGACTTTTAGTAGAACTTTGGAGAGCAGAGGCAGTGGGGGGAAGACGTAGACTGATAGGTTTTCCAGCTGAAGGACAGAGCATCCACTTTCCAGGCTTGTTTGTGGGGAGCCCTTGTGCAAAACATGTCCAACTCATAGTTCTGGGGGGAGGCAATTAGATCTATGTCTGGGCTCCCCCATTCGCTTGTCAACATGCTGAAAATCCTTGGTTCCAGTAACTTGTTCTTGTTAACTTCCAGCATCTGTCAGAGATCTGAGGAGAAGCCCTTGTCTGTATATTTTTACAGGTAGATGGTAAATACTGCCAGCTTCTTCAGTGATCGTTTGGCCTGGGAACTAGCAGTCTGATGACAAGAAATTATGTCATTCTGCAAGCTAGCCCAGAAGTAATATTTTAGACATTAATTTGAGAAGTCTCTTAGTGAATGAGAGCATTCTACATTCTATCTTGGACCTGACAACAACTAGAAGGTCCGTTCACCACACCCGCCATGCTCTAATAGTAAGTTACTATGGAATAGTAATTCTTTTAGATGCAGTCAAGAATATAGTAAAGCTTAGTTTAGATAGTTTTCTTTATTTATTTGAGACTGTCCTGCAATGTTGTTTTAAATATGTCCTGTGGTGTTGAACTCTGAAGTCACTGTGAATATATATTTAGTTGTCTTTTTCTTTTATTATTTATTATTAAATATATTTAAACCTTTCATTGTAGCTGATCTGTGTAAAGATATTTAAGTTTTCAGAGTACTTGCATATTTATTTGGTGACACTGTGTGGGACACTCCTAATAGCCTTGCTCTTGGTCAAACTACCATTTGGATTAATATTACACAAAAAGATTGGGCACCCTTTGTTAAGGGCCTTAAAGTAGCTGATAAGGAGTTGACTGTTGGCAGTGGTGACTACCTTATAGTCTGGGTCGAAGGGGATATAGCTAGTAAACCTGTGTCAGCCTTCCCTAGGTGTGCTTTGTCTGTGTGTGTGTGTGTGTGTGTGTGTGTGTGTGTGTGTGTGTGTGTGTGTGTGTGTGTGTGTCTGTGTGTGTGTGTGTGTGTGTGTGTGTGTGTGTGCGTGTGTGTGTGTGTGTGTGTGTGTGTGTGTGTGTGTGTGTGTGTGTGTAAATCAAACCTCAAAGAGTGTGTGTGTCAGCTACTTGGGCAGAGACACGAAGCACTGGTTGGACAGAGTGGGTGGTGGTGGTCTTGGCTTGGTCACTCAGCTGAGATCTCAACTCTATAGCTGTGCCAGTGGGGAGTCTTACTGGGGATCTGGAGAAAGGAGGTATAAACCAACCCCGGACTGACTGTGGCCTCTGTGTGCTCTTAAGGGAAATTGCACTGGATGCAGAGAGCTGCATCTGGAAATAATGTGTGTTTACCTGTCATTGTTCCAGTGAACATTCCCCACTGTTGCCAGTGGTGGGGATTGAGACTCCTTGATTACAGGTTGGCAGTGACAGGTCATCACAGCTCGTTATGGACAATCCATGATTAGCCCAAAGTTCCAACAATCGGCTGTCAAATCAAGCAAGCCATTCCTTCTACATTCCTGCTAACCATTTCTTTGCATCAGGTATTCCCATTATTTCCAAAGTTTGTTGAAATCTCCCATTGGAGCTATAGAGTCGGTAGTGGTGCCCTATGAAGCATCACTAATGAGCCCCAAGAAGGCTGAGTACTCTGAAGAGCTGTAAGGTGCATTTGCAAAAGGAGTTTAACTTTCTGCAACTTATGCTCAAATTGTCTACTACATGAAGCAACTGTACAACATCATTCAAGGGCTTGTGGGTATTGCTGCATCTGCTTGGGGTCTCTACCAAGGACAACTCCAGCAGAGAAGAGAGACCACCCCAATCAAAAAATTGACTCCAGAATGATTGCTATGTGCAGAGGTAAGACAGTCTCTATCAAGCTGGTACTTTTTCAACCTTCTACACAAGTTCTGGTTCCTTTCTCGGCAACGAAGTGACTTTCCATGTCCCAAAAAATAGTCCCATTGCTAGGGTCTAAGGTGTCATAATCCTACATGCACCTGCTTGCTACTTACCTGGCATCACACATAACCTCAGTCCATTACCTTGCAGAAGGCAAGGCCACATGACAACATAATTCAACTTTTTGAGTTGAACTTAACTAGGTTTTGTGAGTCATCCAGGCACTAAAATGGTGAACATTACCCCAAGGTATGCCTCAAAGATAAGTGTTCTGTTCCAGGTGGGATTCTCTTATAAAAAAAACACGAGGAGGGTCAGTTTATAGGCCATTTCTTTTTTCTATTTGTTTGTCCTTCAACTTATACCTAGTTGCCAGTCTTGACTACACCAAGATTACAAAGCTTCATACAACATGGCAGTTCAGATAACAGAAACATGCAAACTTCTACACCACGATAAGCAGCACAGTACTAGGAAGGGAGACATTGTAGCTTACAAGACAAAATAGTAATGACCTGCATGAATGCATTCTTGCAATTATTTGGCAGGACATATTCCGACTCGCATACAAAGTCACATAACAATAGTTACAAGTTCACAGTTAGTTTGTACAATGGTGACATAAATACAGTGTTAATACTTACACTTAGATATGTTAATAAAAGTGCAGCTACATACTTATGGATGTTTAGGGAGAGAGTGTATAACAAGAATGACAGCTTAACTGGGTGTTGGATAAGGCAGTGAGATCAGAGATATTAAGTGTGGAATAAATAAAGCTACTAGCTGAAAGTGAAATGCAAGAGGAAGGGAATGGACAAATGAAAAAACAAAAATAAATAAAAAGTGCAGGGGAAGTGATATTCTATAGTAGGATTATAGAGGGTTAAGTAAATAAGTTTAAGGGCAGCACAGAAGGCAATTCAACAATTTAAGGGTCGCATGTATTGTTATTGTTACAAAGACATAGGGAGATCATGGACAACAGAGAAGGCAGAGGAATAAAAGGCGGTAATAAATGTAACAAGGAGTGAAGGTGAGAAGAGAGTGGGAAAGAAATGACGGCACAAAGACAGAGACAGTAGCAGGAGTGAACGACTGTGTTTGAGGAACAGGAGTTGGATGGTAACAATAAAGGCTAAAATGAGTGACAGTGATAGTAAAGTGAACAGCACCATAGTAGCTAAGCACTTTGGTGCCAAAGTTCATAGTAACAGCAAAATGAAGAACTTGATAGAATTATTGAATATGATATCCTAGTTAAACAGCATGATACCCTGCAGTTCTTCTACGAGAATAAAAATCACCTTAGATAGAGTTTTTTTACTATATCTTAGCAAGCTATAGGTCACCATCTATGTCTGAAGAATCCGTTATCTAGACCTATTGGAGGCACTCTCCATCCAATCAAACATTCCATTCACAACAGGCTCTAAGTACTCCTCTATGGACTGGGAAACATACAGTGCCTCCAGCTTGCAGGCACAATGTTTCATGGACTGTATTAGCACAAATACCCTTGATTATTGAGTGCATACTTCCACCATAGGTTTAAACATACTGGTCCTTGTTCTTACCAATATGGGAGAGTGGTCCACCTTCCCCCCTCTCCATGTTACATCCTCACTGGTTAGGTTAGATCACAAAGCTGTCTCATTCAAAACAAAAATCAACTTGGAAAACCCAGCAAAAATGGTTACAGTTAGAAACAATTCAAAAGCAAACTACATCCTATTAAGCAGCAGTTTGTAAAAATTCAATGCCCCATCGAACCCACAGTTCACGACAGCCTATGCAGAATTATTCACAGAAACACTGTACAAACGTAAATGACTGCATAGAGATTGCTGTATCTACTAGTAGTAAGCCCAAAAGAAACTGCAAAAACAAACCACACTAGTAGAATCCTAATCTTAGCAGGGTGTATAACACAAGGAAAACGTCATGGCCGTAAGAAAGAACAACTCTCCTAATGACAAGATCTCAATAATAAAACTAAACAGGAAACTAAGAGGAGCAATTAAATTCAAGAAGGTCAATTATAAGGTCAAGATAGCTTCTCAGGCTAAATACAACCACAAGGCCTTCTACAGCTATGTCTGAATCCTCCAGGGTAACAAGCAACAGTCTGCAGAACTAAATGTTGTAGTATAGTCTTACATCTTAAAATACATATACATATATATATATATATATATATATATATACACACGTACATATATACAGTATATATTTGTTTTTTACTATATCCTTCTATCTCTAAATATATTTTGTTCATGTCTTATGTGATCATATTCACCTGGGCTGTGCCTGCAAATGGTCCATTAAGAGGAGAGGGTTGGTTTAATAGTTAAAGTCTTAACCTCACAGATTCAAGGTACAGGGTTTAATTCTGACATTTGATTATTAGCTAGGCTTGTAATAGTCTGCAGACTATTAGCCTAGTATTTACTTATGAACCTACCCCTGGAAACAAATCTACATAAAATAAATAATATGTACCAAACAAATGAAGAGCAGCAGTGGTTATACCCCTTCACAAAGGTGGATCATCAACTTATTTATTTATTTTATTTATTTTACATTTGTTTACCGGGATAGTTCGACTGGATACATGTCCATTTTCAGCAGAGGCCCGGAGAGAAAAGCTCCACATAGACAAACTTACATAGATTACACAGAAGTTAGAAAACAATTATAAAAACAAAGTGATTATATACAATGGGTTAGTAGTGTTCCCTAGTAGGGACTCAACTTACACAGGAAGTTACAGACCCATTAGTCTGACTAGTCTAATATGCAAAGCAATGGAATGAATTAACATGGAAATGATCAGCAAAGACAATAGCAACCTACTGACACTGGACTCATCCCATTTGGGTTTTGTCAAAGGAAAGTCATTCCTACTCTGGTGGGCTTATTTGAGAAGGCAATGGATGAAGGGAAATTGTGCATACTGCCTACCTAGACTTGGCTAAGGGATTTCACACAATACCCCACTCAGATATTGTGGTCAAACCCTAGGCATAAATCCTTACATAACTCACTAGATTGCCAACTGACTCACAGATAGCACCCACGAAGTCAGGATTGGTGAGACAAGCTCTACCAATAGGTAGATCATCAGTGGAGTACCATAGGGTTCTGTGCTGGGTTCACTCCTGTTTGGCATCTACTTTACAGAGGTCAGGGCTAATGTCAATGGCCTCTGGCCCACCAAATTTGCAGACAAATGCAAATTCGGAGCTGTCATAAATTCCCTCCATGACACTAGCATTTAAGGTATTTTTGTAGTCTGCATTGCTTTTTGGGTTCTGTGCTGGGCCTATGTGCTTTTCAGAATGTGTTTTAGCTAGTTCTAACTACTGCCTGTGGTAATTAATTAAACTCCCTGGTATTTTATATCACATAAACTGTCTACCATCTCAGTCTTGGAACTGCTGGAAAGTTGCAAGCTTGATAACAAAGCATTTGGACTACAGTTTGCACCCAGAGAAATGCATTTAAACTCCATTTATACTTGCACTTATCATACCATTTAAACCAGTTTTGTGCATTTTGTACTGTTTATCTAAAGTTATTTATTACTTTAAGGCATGTTTATAGTCTGCATTGCTTTTTGGTTTCTGTGCTGGGCCTAGGTCCTTTTCTGGGTTTGATTACCTCCTGCACTGTCTTTTCCTGTTCTGCTTTTATACTTGGAGGCTTTTGAGCTGCTCACCTCTACTGTATATCTGGCCTTGGAATCTCCTCCCAGTTTCATGCTCTGCATACCTGGCCCTAGAAACTTCTCCCAGTCTTATCTCCTCTGCTTGTCTTACTGGTTACTGACAAAAGAAACTGGGAAAGCCCTCCTCTTAGACTGTTAGTGTGAAATTGCCTTAAAATGTGTGCTTCTCATTACTGGCTTGTATGCCTTTGAATCACCTTGCAATCACATGTGACTAGTTGCTAGATATGTTTCCGGTACCTTTTTGGTTGTGGCTAACTTAAGTGTCATTTTACATTAAGAAGACTGGTACTAAAATTCTATGGAAAGTGGAAAGAGGTAGCCTGGTCTGTCAGAGTTGAAAAAATGCACAGAGAGGAGTAACATGAGAATTATATGTTGTAGCTGGTTGATTTGTTTCCAGTACCTTTTCACTTTTGGCTAACTAAAGTGTATTTTTACATTAAGAAGGCTGGAACTGCAACTTGAGCGGGAATAGAAGTGCAACCTGGTCTGTCTGAGTTGGGAAACACACAGGGAGGCTTAAAGTGACATGTACTTGTTGTAGCTAGTTCGTACCTTTTAAATTGTGGCTAACCAAAGTGTTTCTTTTTTAAATTAAGAAGACTGGGACTGCTATTATAGTAGCATCAGTAAAGTAGCCTGGTCAGGCCGAGTTGGGAAACACAAAGGGAGGCTTGAAGTGAGATATTTTCATCAACCTTATTAGTGACTTAGTTGTTTTGGTGTTAATTTGCACTTGAAAGCTACTTTTGCAGTGCTTTTACACTAAGAAGTTGCAGGATTATCCATCTTGTGGCAGAAGGTTTTCATGTGGTATCTCTGACTTGGGAGGCACTCCATGGAGGTTAAAGTGTAGTCTTTTATTCGCCAGATGGCATGGTAGTTAGTTTCCAGCTTTTTCCTGTTTACTATAAATTAGTCACATTATCCCAGAGCTGATCACGGCTCACTGGCAGTTAGCAGTACCCTGTACAGTAGCAAACCTATAAAGCTAGTTCTGAAGACTGTAACCCATAACACAGAAAGGCTTTGTGTGGAGCTAAGCTTAGGGCTGCTAATTAGAGTGTCAAACAACACAAGATCATAACATGTTCTAACATCTAGCCTTCACACTTGACACCACTCAAGTGACCCCTTTAAAACCAAGACCCTAAACCATAATACCTCAACCCTAATACAGGTCCTGACAAAATGAATTTACAATTTCCTAATATTTATGTGGCCAGCTTGGTAAATATGGACATCCTGAGACAATGTAGAAGTTGTCTTATGCACTCAGGCAACCTTTTAATCATTGAAACTATCACAGTATGTGAGAGATGTGCATACATAAGTTTCTTGGAGGCAAAAATCTCGCTTACGAACAAGGTTGTCAAAAACACACACACACACACACACACACACACACACACACACACACACACACACACACACACACACACACACACACACACACACACACACTGCATCCCTCACACATACCACTCATCGCACACATAGACCTTTTTATGCTGAGGAACTTAAATGAAACTTCTCCAAACCTCAAAGACCTCACATCTTAAGCCATCAAACTGCAACCTATAACTTCAGCAATCACTAAAACACACAGCAAACTCAACACATCCCAACAACAAAGCCCATAAGGCAAGCAGACACTTTACCCTGTACTATTGTCACAGGGGATGCTATTATATGACATAAAATTTCTTCTCACCTGCTGGACAAAGAAAACATAACTGTTTGTTGCCTATCTGGAGCTTGACTCCACAGTATCATAGATGCATTCAGGTCACTGCACCACAGGTACCAATATGATTCTATCATAGTCCACGTGGGGGTAAATGACCTGAGGCATTTCACACTGGACTATATGAAAAGAGACATTCTGTATCTCTCCCTAATATGTGTCACAGACAGGTGCATGCCTTGCAGTTAATGCCACAGTATGAATGGAAATGATTGATTTTAATAATTGGCTTAGTTTCTGGTGTCACTCCAGGGGAATCCAATATCTGTCAACATGGGAAGACATGGTTAACAGACCACCTTACTTTGCCAAGGATGATCTGCACCTATCCACTTCTGGCTTTCGGATATTGGCTAAAACTTTATTAATCCCCTTAGTGCCTTTTTTAGGCAATGTCAAAATGACAAGAATACTAACATAGCAAAAAAAAAAAACAAAAAAACTCAAAGCAACCTTAAGGTGTTACTGCTCAATGTTGGGAGCCTAAAAAAGAAACTCCACACCCGACAAGAGGTTTTCTTTCTGGAAAATGTAGACATCTGTGCTGTTACCAAGACTTGATTTAAATCCACAGAAAGTAGTCTGGCAGTGGAAGGTTATAGTGCCTTCCACACTTTAGACCAATAGCAACACAGACAGGGGCTAAAGGTGGAGGTGTCTTGATCTACATTAGCAGCAAATACAATTGTAGGCTGGTTAAACAGGATGATGCACTAGAGTTCATCCACTCCCATGTCCCCATAGACAAGGTTTCCTACCATGTCCTGGCCAGCTACAGGTCACCCTGTATGACCCATGCAGCTCACAACTCTTATCTAGACCTACTAGAGATACACACCATCCAAACAAAAACCCTTTTCATGGGAGACTTTAACTGCCCTTCTATAAACTGAGAAATTAACACTGCCCGTAACACACAGGCACAAGATTTCCTGGACTTTATCAACACAAACACCCCAGACCAGATAGTGCACTGTCCATCCAGAGGATCAAATATATTGGACCTAGTGCTCACCAACATGGGACAGCATTGTACTCCCCGTGTCTTATCTTCATTTTTGAAGTTGGACCACAAAGCTGTCATCATCGAAATAGAAATCAGCCTGGAAAGCTCAACTAAACTTTGTAACAGTTAGGAACTATACCAAAGCAGACTACATCCTATTAAACAACAGTTTATCAAAATTCATGCCTCTCCCAAAACCCCAAGAACAGAGCTACCGATGCAGAATTATTTACAGAAGCCCTGTACAAGCTTGTAAATGGCTGCATCGAGGCTGTCGTACCTACCAGAAGTAAGCCCAGATCTAACATCAAAAACACACCACACAGGACGACTCCTTACCTTAACAGACTATATAACAAAAGATAAAAGTAATGGCCAAAGTCAAAAAGCCCAACACTCATACAGACACGACCCCGCTGATTCAACTAAACAAGAAACTAAGAGGTCTAATAGAAGTCCAACCAGGCCAATTATGAGTTGAGGATAGCCCCCAGACTAAGGATAATCCTCAAGACCTTCTTCAGCTAATACTCAGCAGTCTGTAGAACTGGTAGTAAATAGCACAACCTTCACTGACCCGGGTGACATAGCAAATCTGCTGTCTGATTAATGTAGTTCTAACTTCACATCCAACTCCCCTGCACCCCCCCTATAAAATCCCTTCTATCATATCCCCCAACTATCAGCAGAGAGCAGGTCCTGGAGGCATTCACTAAGGCCCAAACACTGCTTCAGTAGACCCCGACAATATCTTCGGTTGCCACCTAAATAGACTAAAACATGACCTAGCAGAAACACTTGAAGCACTCTTCAACTACGGCTTCAAAACAGATTAAGTGAAAGGTGAATGGAGGGCCGCAGTGGTCATCCCTCTTCCTAAGGGTGGATCGTCAACTGATCTTGGGAACCACAGACCCATCAGTCTGACAAGTCTAATATGCAAACCCATGCTATAAATGATCAACAAGGGCATTGGAAACCTGCAGACACTGGATCCATCACAGTTTGGCATTGTTAAGGGAAGGTATTGCCTAGTTAACCTGGTAGTCTTCCTCAAGAGGGTCCCCATGGCTATGGATAAGGGAAAAACAGTGCATACCACCTACCTTTACCTAGCCAAGACATTTGATACAATACCCCAATCACATATTGTTGACAAACTCTCACTACTGGGCATAAATCCCTACATAATTTGATGGAATGTCAGGTGGCTCACTGATAGAATTCAAGAAGTCAGGATTGGTGAGACCCTCTCCATTAAGAGACCAGTCATTAGTGGAGTACCCTGGGGATCTGTGTTGGGTCTGCTGTTGTTTGGCATCTGTTTCTCAGAAATGAAGGCTAAAGTCAAAGGCCTCAGATAACTGCAAATTGGGTGTTATCACAGAGTCCAGCCATGGCACCAATAGCCTACAAAAGGGTCTAACATAAACAAATGACTGATTCGGAAGCCACGGATTAAAACATAATGCAAAGAAATGTATTATAGTGTCCTTTGGGAAATCATCCACCCAAGCTAATTACTTCATTGATAAAACATTCCCAAGAGCTGACCCAACAGTTAGAGATCTGGGAACATATGTAGACAGTAATGTGGTGTTTGATCAACATGTAGCCAAGATAGTAAGAACATTATGGTTATGGCATCCAGGTCCAAAGAAGTGATAGTACCACTCTCCTCAGCCCTTATTAAACCCATAATTGAGTACAATGTCCCCTTTGGCATATACATAACCAAGCACTTGCAACAACTGGAATGCCCTCAAAGGTTCCTCACCAGGAAAATCTACAGTATGAATACCCTGTCTTATACAGATCACCTTAAGGTCCTGTCTCTGTACTCAGTCTTCTACAGATTACTGAAAGGTGATCTATGTCCAGCATATAAGGCACCCCCAGATCCATATCTGAAGTATCTCTTGCACATCTTCAAGACAAATGGCACCAAAACACTAGATCCAAGGACGTGAATGTTGTCTGTGACATAAATAGAACCTGCTGGAAGGATTGATGTATGTCTCAAAGGATCCCTGTGCTATGGAATAGGCTGCCCATCCATGTGAAACAGAATCTGTCCTTAACTCTGTTCAGATGTAACTTTGATCATTGGATAGGAAATTGCAAATTCATCCCCAGGCTGACCCTCCTGTCTCTTATATGCAGAGGCTGACAGTAAACATTCCCTAAATGACATTGGATGGGTAATCATAAATTTATCCTTGGTCTGGATGCCATGTATCTTATAGACAGAGGCCAACAGTAAAAATTCCATAACTAATATAACTCCCACATAACTTTTTAACAACCTCCTAACCAACATACCCTTCCTAATGAACATACCCCTCCTAACAAACAAACATACTCCACCCAATTAAGAAACATATTTTACAAGAAGATGCAATTAGGTTGGGTTGTGTGGCTAGACTTATAAAGGCCCTGGTAGTCATTAGCCAAGTATATTACCCGTGAGACTATGCAAACAAGCAGTAGTAGATAAAACACGTGTTAATACTTCAGCTGAGAACATTCTTAACAAGGTTATAAACTGAATCGGTAAACAATACAACTTAATGATATATACAGACAACTGCAGTAAGTGAATTACTGAACAGACTGAAGTACATGTAAGAAGCACTGATTGTGAATCATGGTCTGAATATATCGACCAAGAAATATATTTAGCAGAAGACTTGTCATAATTATTAAAAATGCTTATACGAGACCACTTAGCTGATCTTTTCTACTGTGGCTGAGAAAATAATTTGCCTTCTCTAACATTAATGTTTAAATATTAATAATCAATAAGTATAATAATAATAATAATAATATACTGGAAGAAAAGGGGAAGAGCTGATGAGTTGCAAAAGGCAGGGTGAAATAGCTATTATTCAAATGCAAAGTTCTCTAACGTAAATAACTTTACTACTGAGAATAAAACTACAGTACTGAGAATTGTAACAAGAACATCATGAACTTAAATTGAAACTTTAATAATCTAATAACATTTAATGATACAAATTCCTCTCAGCAGTTCAGCTGACATATCATTAGATGACATTTACTTTTTTGATCATCTTAATTGGAAGGCCTGCCTAATGTGTAATATAGACAGATGTAGTCTGGTCTTGCAATCTCTGCAGTCCTGTAACAGTACAGTGACATAAAGTCTGACATAAAAGATGTATGGCCACGTCTTTCCATCTTTGTGGTATAGAAGAATGACACCCTCACTGAAACTCAGATGACCTGAATTGGGTAGTGACCTGGGCACTATAAAAGTTGGCCGGGAGAATGGGAGTGAAGAGCCAGTGCTTACAGGCCCATTTTGGGGGCCAGAAGGCAGGCAAGTCTGCTACAATACAAATGATGACTGGGTGTTACAACCAGGCAACATTAAGGTCCACAAGCAAGTGCCTATTAGACAGCTCATATGGCTGCTGTAGCTGATGGAGGCACACTCTGTGAGGCATGCATATGCCCATAGGCAGGCACTGTGGAAGATCCACTCATCCAAGATAATGTGAGATATCAGCAAGTTAGGGCAAGTGTAAAAACCTGATGAATGTCTGGATAATGACTCCCTTCCAGACACTGGGCAAAATGGTTGGGGCTGCTAAAAGTAAGCAGACAATGGTGAGCAAATGATTCAGAAGAAAAAAATGATGAATGTTCACTTCTTAAAACACAAGGTCTCTGAGGGTCTCAAAAAAAGCAATATGTTGAACACACAGTGGTTTATTACCATTACATGTTGTAGATCTTGATTTTTGTCAAATTTTAGGAATTTCAAATCAAAACTGTCTCCGTTATATGTAGCCAATGAGTGCAGGTCAAGGATTGTTATAAAAGAAAGGACATTTGCATGTTCTAAAATGTAGCTGCTTTCAGAAACAAATGAGTTTCCACAGAAATATTATTTTTTGTAATATTTTAACCTTTTTTTGATGACACCATTCTGTACTTTGTCAAAATGTCATGCAACAAGACTGCACTAATGGTAGTAACAAACAGGCCATAACTCAAGGTTTTAGAGTTTTATTTATTTATTTTTAGTCCAGGGGGTAGGCTGATCAACGACGGATGGATCAGACCTAATGATGGAATGACTGTGCCATTCAGGATGATAAATTCCAGTCTTCCAGCTTTAGAAACATTAGTAACATTATAGGGCCAGCGTCACTGCCTTCTGAATGTTATGCTAATTAACACATTTGTAAAGGTTGCCAGTTTTTGTTAAGTACAGATGGCCTCATTTCCTTGCCTTTTGCTTTGGCCTCAAAGCAATTTTCAGCTTCAGCAGCTTTTCTTAGTTTTAGAATTTAATAAACAACAATGCCATCCCTAGCTTACTTACTGACGTAATTCTGACAGTATTGGCTGGAAAATATCTTTCAGAATGTTTTTGCACACCTGATGAAACGTTTTTGCTCCTTATCATATTTCATGTTTCTGTCAACATCTCAGCAAAACTCACTAATAGATTTTAAATGTCCACTGTGGGGGTGGGAGAAAAGAGTGGGCAGTGGATGAATTTTGAAAATGAGATATCTTGTTTGTAATTCTGCTGAGGCTGGAGGTAAAAAGAATAAAGTATTAAAATAAAATAAAATAATTTATAAAGACAGTTTGGGATTTGTAGTTAAGTACAACATGTTAATAAGTTCCTACTTAATGATTACTTACTGCATCAGTTAAAATGTTGACAATGCAGCAATGCATTTATTAGAAAGAATTCTGCATTTAGCTGGTAGGTGTCTTGGTCATTTACTTTCCTTCACAGAGATATATTCTGCAAATGTAGCGCAGCTATTGCTGAGTACAAAATGCAAGAGTAAATTTGCAGCATTATTCTTCCCTTTGGTTAAAAAAATTAAAATCAGTGAAACTCTGCTTTAAAAATAACTTTTTCTGTTTCCGTCTGTTCAGTTCCTATAGAAGCAGCTGTCTTCCTAATTTTTTATATCATATAGTAATTTCTGCTTCCTTTGCTAAACGTTATGGAATGTAAGAGAAAGTGAGGAATATATAAATATATATTTTCTGTTAGGAGATATTTGGATCAGCTAATGAAGGTAATCTATCAGATTTTATTTGACTGAAGGGTGATAATTTCCTATAAAAATAGCCTGGAAGGCAGGTTAATAACTCTCAACTGTCCAGATTTTCAAAGAATGTCTAGATCTTTGCCTCATATTTTTGGTATGTTCCTCATAAAATTTGTGGTTTTCTAGCAGATCATTTGGGGATTTAGGAAACTAAATAATGATAGACATTTAAGTTTTAGATTTCATAGTTTTCAGAAAATGCATGCCAATGCAAAATATAGTATTCTATCAACTTTCTATGTTTCTAAGAGAAATATTTAAAATCTATCCCTATTTTTGGGACTTTCTCCCCATCATTTTTGGCTTTGTCCAGATTTCTTGCATTAGGAGGTTGAGAGGTATGAGCAGGGTACAGCTATCAGAATTGTTAATTTATGCAGACGTGATTCAGGTAGTACCGCAAATAACACATGAGCCTATCATCCATTACTTAAGGAAAGATAAACAGAGAAGGAAAAGTGAAGGGGTAATACTATATATAGGGGAAGGGATGTGTGTGTGCATGAATAGTACTCTCTCTGTTTATATATATATATATATATATATATATATATATATATATATATATATATATACACACACACACACACACACACACACACATATATATATATATATATATATATATATATATATATATATATATATCTAGGGGAAGGGGTGGGTGTGTGAAGAGGTAGTACTGTATACAGGGGAAGGGATAGGTGTGTGAAGGGGAGTACTATATATATAGGGGAAGGGATGGGTATTTGAAGGGGTAGTACTATATACAGCAGAAGGGATGGGTGTGTCAAGGATAGTACTGTATATAGGGGAAGGGCTGGGTGTGTGAAGGGATAGCTGTGTGAAGGGGTAGTACTATATATAGGAGAAGGGATGGGTGTGTGGAGGGGTAGTGCTATATATAGGGGAAGTGATGGGTGTGTGAAGGTGTAGTACTATATATAGGGAAGTGATGAGTGTGTGAAGGGTAGTACTATATATAGGGGAAAGGATGGGTGTATGAGTGTATGAAGGAGTAGTACTACATACAGGGAAAGGGATGGGTATGTGAAGGGGTAGTACTGTATATAGAGGAAGGGATGGGTGTGTGAAGGGGTAGTACTGTATATAGAGGAAGGGATGGGTGTGTGAAGGGGTAGTACTATATACAAGAGAAGGGATGGGTGTGTGAAGGATAGTACTGTATATAGGGGAAGGAATGGGTGCGTGAAGGAGTAGTACTATATACAGGGGAAGGGATGGGTGTGTGAAGGGGTAGTACTGTATACAAGGGAATGGATGGATGTGTGTAGGGATCGTTGTATGAACGAGTAGTACTATATACAGGGGAAAAGATGGGTGTGTGTTGGGGTATTACTATATATATAGCGGAAGGAATGGCTGTGTGAAGAGGTAGTACTATATACAGGGGAAGGGATGGATGTGTAAAGGTGTGGGTATGTGAAAGGGTAGTAAAATATACAAGGGAAGGGATGTATGTATGAAGAAAATGTTGTATGAAGGTGTAGTACTATCTCTAGGGGAAGGGATGGGTGTGTGAAGGAATGGTACTATATACAGGGGAAGGGAATGGTGGTGAAGGTTTAGTACTATATATGGGGGAAGGGATGGGTGCTTGAAGCAGTAGCACTATGTACAGTGGCAAGGATTGGTGTGTGAAATGGTAGTATTATATACAGGGTAAGGAATGGGTATGTGAAGGGGTAGTACTATATACAAGAGAAAGGATGGGTGTGTGAAGGATAGTACTGTATACAGGGGAAGGGATGGGTGTGTGAAGGGGTAGTACTGTATATAGGGGAAGGGATGGGTGTGTGAATGGGTAGTACTGTATATAGGGGAAGGGATGGGTGTGTGAAGGGGTAGTACTATATACAGGGGAAGGGATTGTTTGAAGGGGTAGTACTATATATAGGGGAAAAGATGGGTGTGTGAAGGGGTAGTACTATATACAAGAGAAAGCAAACAAACGGAAACCAGTGAAATGCACAAAAGCAGTCCGGACAAGCACCGTAAGGCCCCAAAAAATGTTAAAGTCCTTATTGTGAAGGCTGTTTGCAGTACAAGCTGCAACACTGAGATTGAGATCCACTTGCACGTATAAAGCCACACTGAAGTCGGAAAAAAACTTGAACCTTAACGCACTTTATTATTAAAACAAGCGTTTTCACTGTGGTTAAAACTACAGCTTCATCAGAGGCAAAAGTAGAATGCAGTGTCAGAGTCAGGTTTTTATGCAACACACCCACGCCTTAATTAGTAATGCAATCACAATGAAGGCGTGTTAGCAGCATTTCTTGCAAAAGTGAATTCAGGGAATGAAAGCTCTGTTTAGGAGCATTCTCAAAAGTGTGTAGTTTCATACTTTTAAAACAGTTGTAAACCATGAAACAATGATGCATCAGCAGTTTGTTACGTTCATACACCAAGCAAATGTGCATTAAAAGCATGAAAGTGTGTAAGCAATATATACACAATAAAAGCAGTCTAAAAACAATGCATAACATCAACATGATTATGCCATAAGGAAACTGAAAAAAGAAAACGCTTTAGCTAAACACGTAATGAAACATCAAGGACATAGCTTTCATTTTATTGCAATTGACCAGGTCAAGAAAACAGAAAGAGGGGGTCCAGTACCTCTCTTTTTGGAGAATAAGGAGCTAGAATGGCAAATATTACTAGACTCATTTTCGTACCCAGGTCTGAATGAACATTGCAATATAGCTTGTGTCCTGAAAATGAGGAGCTATAAAAGATAACTCCTTTACCTTTGTCTTACTTCACTTTTCACTTCATTTTATTTTACTTTAATAGTAACTTGTAGTAACATTTACTTTTCACTACTTTTAAGACTTACATTTAGCAAGACTTCCAACTATAGTTGCAGGTAGTGATTTCACTAGATACTTTTTTACAAACACTTTTCTATAAACATTTTTATATGCAGACTTGTTATGCATTGTTTTTAGACTGCTTTTATTGTGTATATATTTCTTACACACTTTCATGCTTTTAATGCACATTTGCTTGGTGTATGAACGTAACAAACTGCTGATGCATCAATGTTTCATGGTTTCCAACTGTTTTAAAAGTATGAAACTACACACTTTTGAGAATGCTCCTAAACAGAGCTTTCATTCCCTGAATTCACTTTTGCAAGAAATGCTGCTAACACGCCTTCATTGTGATTGCATTACTAATTAAGGCGATGGTGTGTTGTATAAAAACCTGACTCTGACACTGCATTCTACTTTTGCCTCTGATGAAGCTGTAGTTTTAACCACAGCGAAAACGCTTGTTTTAACAATAAAGTGCGTTAAGGTTTAAGTTTTTTCCGACTTCAGTGTGGCTTTATACGTGCGAGTGGATCTCAATCTCAGTGTTGCAGCTTGTACTGCAAACAGCCTTCACAATAAGGACTTTAACATTTTTTGGGGCCTTACGGTGCTTGTCCGGACTGCTTTTGTGCATATACAAGAGAAAGGATGGGTGTGTGAAGGATAGTACCGTATATAGGGGAAGGAATGGGTGCGTGAAGGAGTAGTACTATTTACAGGGAAAGGGATGGGTGTGTGAAGGATAGTACTGTATTCAAGGGAAGGGATGGATGTGTGAAGGGATCGGTGTATGAAGGAGTAGTACTATATACAGGGGAAGAGATGGGTGTGTGATGGGGTTGTACTATATATATAGGGGAAGGAATGGCTGTATGAAGGGGTAATACTATATACAGGGGAAGGGATGGATGTGTGAAGGGACGGGTATGTGAAAGCATAGTACTATATACAAGGGAAGGGATGTATGTATGAAGGAAATGGTGTATGAAGGTGTAGTACTATCTCTAGGGGAAGGGATGGGTGTTTGAAGGAATGGTACTATATACAGGGGAAGGGAATGGTGTGTGAAGGTTGTGTACTATAGATTGGGGAAGGGATGGGTGTATGAAGGAGTAGTACTATATACAGGGGAAGGGATTGTTTGAAGGGGTAGTACTATATACAGGGGAAGGGATGGGTGTGTGAAGAAGTAGTACTGTATACAGGGAAAGGAATAGGTGTGTGAAGAGGCAGTATGAAATATAGGGCAAGGGATACATGTGTGAAGGGGTAGTGCTATATAATGGAAAAAGATGGGTATGTGAAGGGGTAGTACTATATACAGGGGAAGGGATGGGTGCAGAGCACATACATGACATGGAGGGAGGGCCCAGGGTACTTACTAACTGTGTAAGCAGGTGTGATGAATGATATTTTATTTATTTATTTATTTTATCTACATTTGTTTACCGGGAAATTCCGACTGGACGCAGGTCTTTTTTCAGCGGATGCCCGGGGAGAAAAGCTCCACATCATGTGCACGATAAATAGAGATACAAAGCTGCAGCAATAGTAAACAACATTACAGGTTGTTGGCTTTAATACAATAACAAGATATTGATTATCTACAGTATATACAGTAAATGTTGCAAGTTAAGATAGTTTCTTGTTGTTTATAATATTAGTAACAAAATTGTCAGACAAGATTTTAAAGTATGTAAAGACAACTAGCTAATTCTGTGGTTAGTAGTGGCGGTAGTATAGTTGGGTTAAGAGTCTAGGTGGGGGTAGGTAAGGGGGGGTGTGTTAGTCTGGATTAGAACAAGGACAAAGCCAGTGCAAATTTAAGTGGAATTTGAGCGCAGTCTTGAAAAGGCTGCCGGAAGGTAGAGTAGTTATAGAGGGTGGAAGATTGTTCAAACATTTAGATACGGTACATGAAAATATGGCTTTTCCTGCTAAGTTTTTAGGTTCAATAACAGTGAGTTGATTTTTGTTGCTTGATCTTAAGGGCCTAGTGGAGTGATAGGGCTGGAGAAAGGTTTGAAGGGAAGGGATGTTAAGGGGGCGGTTAATAAGTTTATGAGCGAGGGTGAATTGATTAAAGTGAAGGAGTTGTGGGAGTTCTAGCTAGTTTAGTTCTTTAAGGGGGATTCAATGATGGCTGCAGTAGGAGGTTCCAGTGGCAAATTTAGCAATTTTGCTGTAGCAAGCATCCAGCTTGTGTAGCTCTGTCTGTCTAAGGTTGGTAAGTATGAGGGATGCATAGAGTAGGGTGGGGAATAGCTGGGAATTGGCTATGGAGATTCTAGCCACCTTGGTTAGGAATTGGCGGCTTCAATGTAATGCACTAAGTTTCTTGTGAACTTTTTTTATTGTGAGAGCTATGTGGGTGTCAAATCTAAATTTGTTGTTGATTTCCACACTGAGTAATTTTGTGTGTTTTGATGGAGAGATGATGGTATTGTCTTTGGCGAGAATGTTAAAGTGGGGGGTGTTTTGGGTGGCTTTGGAAGGTTGGAACAGGAGAAGTTTTGTCTTACCTGGGTTGAGTAGGAGCTCAACATTGGATAGCTAGCCTTCTACAGAAGAGAATGATTCATGTGTGATTTGTTGTAGTTCTTGTAGAGTGGGGTCAGAGCAGATGAGAGTAGAATCATCTGCATACTGTATAAGAGATGCTTGTGTGGTGGCAGTATGTAGGTTGTTAGTGAAAAGTGGGAATAGCAGAGAGCCAAGGATAGACCCTTGGGGAACTCCAAGAGTAACTCTGAGGCAAGGTGATAGGTTATCATCCCAGATTACTTATTGCTGGCATCCGTGTAGATAGCTGTGGAACCAGTTACAGGCTGATTGTGAGAAGGAGAGGTTGGGGAGAGTAGAGAGTAGTAGCTCATGAGATACCATGTCAAAGGCCTTTGAGAGATCTAGAAATACGACAGTAGAGAAGAAGCCATTGTTTTTGTGATGAAGTATAGTGTTGGTGAATGAGAGCAGAACAGAGCTAGTGCTGTGATATGGCCTGAAACCATGTTGGGTTTTGGAGAGGAGATTATTAGCTAGGAGGTAGTTGGAGACCTGGGTGTTGATACATTTTTCCAGTATCTTGGAGAGAGGGGAAAGGATAGCAATGGGGCGGTAATTGGAGAGCTCATTGGAGGGGGTGCCTTTGTGGAGGGGAATGATGTGGGATATTTTTCATATCGAGGGAACATAGCCTTCTGTTATGAAATGGTTGATTAGAATTGTAATTGGGTAGGCTAGTGTATCAGCTGCAGTTTTAAAGTATTCAGAGGGGAGGTTGTCAGCTGCAACTTTGGTGAGTTTAAGTTTTGACAGTAGTCTTTTTATGTTGGAGGTAGGTACTGAGGTGAAGAAGGAAAGAGGAGTGGGGGGGTTTAGGGTTAGGAGTTGGGGGGCTGTTGTAGGGAAGTGTTGTTTGTTTAGAGATGTTATAGTTTCAGTGAAGTGTTTGTTGAAGGATTTAGCAATACTGATGGAGGAGGGGGGAATGGACGGCTGGGGGGTATCAACCTTCCCTGGGTGGAGGATAGTGTTAATAGTGGACCAAAACTGCTTAGGGTTGTGGTTGGTAGAGTTTAGGGTGGATTTATAGTAGAGGGATTTGTCTAATTTTATTTGCATTTTGGTTTTATTGTGCAGTTCAAGAATGATTGCCTATCTGAGTTATTTTTTTGTTAGTCACCAGTGCTCCCAGGCCTTATCTCTGGATTTCATTAGGGTTCTGGTGGTCTTTTGTAACCATGGAGTACACCTGGATCTGACTTTGGCATTTCTTACAGAAGCATGGGTGTTTAGGATGGAGAGGATGGTACTGTTGAAGAAGTGGACAGCCTCATCTAGGTTGAGGTATCTTAGTGGTGACCAGTTAATTTTTTGCAGGGAGGAGGTGAAGCAGTTGGGGTTGAAGTTGGAATTGTTCCGTATATGCCTGTGGATAATGGGCTTGAGACTGTTTGTGTGGTGCCGAATTAGGATAGTGGGGGAGTGGTCACTAAGATTGTCAGGTAAGCAGCCTGCTAGGTAAGAATGAGGGGCTTTATTGACTAGGATCCAGTCAAGTAAGGTATGATTGTTAGGGTTTTTGTTGATTCTGGTAGGGAATTGTATGAGTTGAGTGAACCCATGGAGATTAAGGTGAATGGTTGGGAGATTGTTATTACAGGATAGCCAGTTGATGTTAAAGTTGCTGAGAATGATGGTTTTCTGTAGCCCAGCTTAACTTATTACATCCAAGTGACGCCTCCAGGTGCATCTGCAGTTACCTCCTACTGCTTCTCTAGGCATCAAATATTGCTTGTTCATATTTGCATTAATAATTCCAAAACCATGCCCTATACAGGGTATCAGAATATTTTATCTTGAAACATACATGATGGCAAACACAATTGTATTGATATTTGACCTATGTCAATGAGTATTTGTTAGAATTGTAAGATAATAACTTTATTTTTTAAAGACTCAAGCCATGTCCACTAGGAGTTAAAGGTGCGCAATCAAAAGAGCTGTACTGGAGGGAATGAGTTAAGAGATTTTCTAGGGGTGTAATATTTTTCCCTGGTGGGAAATAGCATCCTATGACATTGATTGTTTTGTTTGGGTTTAGTTTGAGATTGGCATAAAGGATTTCTACATTGTTGTGGTGGGGGACAGATGTGTTCAGGAGTTGAATATTGAGGTGGTGTTTAAATATCAATGCTACACCACCTCTTTTTTTGGACAATCTGTCTATGCAAAGGATGTTGCATTCAGGTGGAAGTATTTCCTCACTTTTAATGTGAGGTTTGAGCCAGGTTTCAGTTAGGAAGAGAATATCTGGGGAATATATGCTTATGCTGACATGTAGTTCTTGGATTTTATTGCATATGCTTCTGATGTTTAGGGACATTATAAGTAGATCTGTTGTTTTTTGTTGGCTAGGAGTTGAGTTGTGGCGGGGTTGCTTGGACTAGTGTTTGTGGTTGGGTTGGATTTGGGAGGACCACAGTTTGGATGGATGTCTCCAGTGAGGGCTAGTTTATAGAGGGTATTTAGGATATGTTTTATATACACAGTAAATTGCTTATGGTATCTTAGGGATATTTTATTTTTGAGTGTGTTAGGTGTTTGGTAATGGAGTGTGTGTATTGGGAGGATGTTTTTGGTGGCAGGGGTTGTGTAGTTATAGTGTAAATGTTTGAGGGAGGGTGTTGAGAGAGTAAAGTGGAAGTTGTTGGGGCATGTGACTGTGGAGCCTTGGTAGGATGTAATGTGAGCTAGAACTACACAGGTTAGGATTGTTATATTAGTTAGTAGCATGATTGTGTTAGATCTAGGGGGAGGGGGTGACTAGTGGTGTAGCCTAATCGGTGGTAATTAGGAGTGGGGTTAAGGCTAAGAATAAATGTAGAGGTACTGGGGCAGGTGGGAATAGGGGGCAGGGAGGCGAGCAAAGTGAGTGTAGCGAACTGAGTGGGCTAGAACGCCCCAGGCTAAAGATTGTAGGGTAAGTGTCTAAATAGCTGTAAGTGTCTAAATAGCCAAATTGTTAGGAGTTATTAGAATCTAGTAGGGGAAAACAATCTATAGACCTGATTTTAGCTGTGTCCTTTCTGGGTAGATACCTAGTTGGAAGCAGAAAAAAGTGGCAGTTTAAGTAGCTTTTTGCCTCTTTTACAAGTGGGCAATTCCAGTGTATCTACTGGGTTACCTTTTTTCGCCTAGAGCTTTATCTTGGTTTACTGATAACTAAAAAGAAAATGTTTAACTGGGGAATGTATTTACAGCTGATGGGGGTGGGGAGCAGCTGCTGTCCCTAGCCATGGGTAGAGCCAGTTATTTCTGCTTTAGACCAGGTACTTTCTACAGTAGCAGGCTAAGAAGGAAACGTAGCTAGACACCTACAGTAACTTATTTTCTTTTTAAAGTCCTTGAGTCCTTGTGGCTGGTTTCTATATAGCAAGTTAATAGGACCACAGTAGAAAAAAAATGGGCACTTATGATGGAAGTATAATTGTAGCTTCATCTAAGTCTAGAAACATCTCTGATATTCTAAAATGAATGCTTCTCTCATACTTAGTAAGGAATTCCTAGTATAAAGGGGCAGCATTGTCCTGGATATGTTACATGTACAGAGGAGGCTCACCTTAGGAAATCAATGGAAACCACAGAAATGAATGAAAGTGGAATTCAGAAAGGCCGACTTTTCTATTAATCAGGAAGCCGTATAACAGCTTCTGTTGTTGGATTGCTGACCCATGCAGACTGAATTAAATGTAAGCCAGGTTAAAGAAAGCATTGTTGGTGACAAGAGTCTGCACAAATGTTAGGCGTTGACATTTTTTGAAAGGAGTGAATATCTGGCATTATGAGATATTTCAAGAGCCAGAGAATCTATCCTGACAAGCAAAAGAAAGTTGGGTAAATGTATTTTTTTTTTAGCATCTCCCCTCTGCATGCCCCCACACCATACTGTGCTACCCTGCTGATATAATTTTGCTGATATACATATATATGTATTCTCAGCTAAGTGCTGTGTATTTATCTATCATTTCTGAAACTTTATCCTGTGTTTATTTTAATGTATTGTTTTATTTAACTTCAGGTGGGGGTCACTGAAAATTAATTTCTGATGCAAAGTTCTCTAGTTCTGAAATAAACAGTTTAATAGGATTATGATAAGGATAAGCAGACATTTGCACACATGAAAGGGGGATTGTATCTGCAGTAATGAACAAATAATTCTGCTGTCAAGAGTCCTGTGTTTGGAACTATGAAGTATAACTGACATTGGAAACAAAACGCAGATGTAGCCACCAGGACTTGTTTCACTGAAAGGAAATTTGGCTAAAAGCTGGATACTGTGGATCCAAAAAAAAAATGTTTCTCACTGCAAGTAGATTTGCTGAAAAGTCTTGAGGGATTCAGTGTGCTGTATTCTTACAGATTTTATTTATTTGCTTTTATCAGGAAAGTTAGATTGGGAACAATGCCTATTTTCATTGGAGGCCCGGTCAGAAAAGCTCCAAGAAATAGCATATGCACAATATGACACATTTTAAACAAGCTCTAAAGAAATATGAATACAAGTTCTGAATTTCATTAAAACTGAATAAATATGAAACATTGCACAAAGATATAAAGTGTGCTTAAGTTCTAAGAAGTGACTTAACTTCTTGCTTCAGCAATGCTCTCTACCAGTATAAATACAGTATCATCACTAAGCAGTAGAAAGTATCAACATTTGGTAGCTAAAACAATGTAATATGCAAGTATAAGCATGTTAATTTGTAAACTAATGAAAGAACAGAAATTTCTACGTTTCTCATAGGGGGACTGCAGTAAACTCATTTCAGTAAGATATAAAGAGATAGTTGGGACAAAATGGTTTATTGAGTAAGAGGATGAAATTATGAGCATCTGGGTATTTTTAACCTGGAGATTCAGGAAATTTACAAATTCTGTTATGATTTAGATGGAGTATGATATTGGTCTTAAAAGTGAGGAGATTAGTTATTTGTCTGATGTTGAAGGGAATGCTGTTCCATAGTTGGGTCTATGTTCGGCTACTGAAAAATAGAAAAGTTGACCGGCTAAATTCCAAACTCAAAACAGCAAAAGGGACAATTACCAAACAATGACATCTGCGAAAAAAAAATCATTGAATGGCCATACTTGGCCAACAACTAGGAATTAACGAGCTGTGTAAGGTAAGTAAAGTAAAACCTTTTAAATTTGCTCTATTCCCCACTGTAGTGTGATCTCAGAGTTAGTATATATAACTATATAGCTGGGGGTGTGTGGCGGCCAAGCTTCCCCTTGGTTGGTTGTATTTGCAATGTTGGCCGACTATGGCCATTCTATGATTTTATTTCCACAGATGTCGTTGTTCGGTAATTGTTCCTTTTGCTGTTTTGATTTTGAAATTTAGATGTTCAACGTTTTTATTTTTTGGTAGCCAAACATAGATCCTCCATAGTTTAACCATGCTTACTGGATATGTGAGTTGCTGGACTTTTGGAATTACTTTAGGTGTTGGTCCTTTGATCAAGGGTTCCTTTTTACTTTTATACATTGAATTGTATTGCTGATGGCCTGAGTGTTTGAGAGATTGCACAATATTTTATGTGCCATTATAAGCTGTATATATGATATGTTCAAAGGTTCAGAGGTAAAGGCTAGGCTAGCTGCCCTTGTGGGCCATTTTTGATGCTTGAATTAACCTATCCAGTTTGGTGTTAGACTGGCCTTACTTATCCCAAAGTCAATAATTATAAGTCGCCCCTAGTGAGAATATCTGGTATCATACCATAGATAATCTGAGTGGACTCCATGCATGGGATAAACATTTAGGAGCTGCCTTTGTCCATTAGTACTACATGGGGGTAGTCCAGGGTTAAATTTTCTACTATTCAGACATAGATTAAAGTTGTGCTTGAATGTGGATAGGGATAAACTTTGCTTTACATGGACGGGGAGTATGTTCCAGAGCAGTGGTATCCTCTGAGAGACATACCTGTCTCTACAAATTGTTCTGTTGATGTTACATTAGAGGTTTAGATTCCTGAAACAAGTATTACTATTGTCATTTGACTTACTGATGTGTAGGGGGTCCATCAGTACTGGGTCAGAGAATGCCTTGTATGCCAGACAGAAAACACCTCTTAGCAGTCTGTAAAATAAAGAGGACAGTGACAAGGTTTTGAGGCAGTCCATGTGGGACATATTGTCTACCATTGTCTACATCTTGTATTCATTTAGTTAGGTATATCTGTGGGAGTTCCAATTGATGCATGCGTCTGGACAGATACATGCCAAAGGGGGCATTATACTTTATGATTGGTCTATTGAGGACTGGGTGGGGAGGGACAATGACATCTCTAGCTTTATATAAAATCCCTTTGTTTATAAGCTGCACAATATAGAAGGACTTTCTTTTGACAGTGGACATGGTCAAACACTTGGTCACTGTCCACATAACTTCCCAAATTCTGAACAATTGGGTCAATCATAGGGACTTATTGTCAGTGTGGTAGTTCCCTGGTGTAGACAACTCCCAAAGGATATGATAATGAATTTTGGAGGGATTTAGTTTCAGTCCATGATTCTGGCACCAGTTATTTGAGTAGGACAAATGTCTTACAACATGGCCAAGTAATTTGGAGATTCAATACCTGCTCCTAGCTTGCAGTTATCTGCAAAATTATCCAGAGCCTTATGGCATTGGCTTTTACTTTGGAGAAGCAGATGCCAAACAAGAGAGGTCCCAGCACTGAACCCTGGGGGACTCCCCTAGTGACTGATCTCTTTGTGGTGGTAGATTCCCCTGTTTTGATCTCCTTCATCCTATCTGTGAGCCAGTTGGCAATCTGTTGGGTAACAGGAGTTTATTCCCAGATTATTTAGTTTTTCTATTATGCATGAGTGTGGGATTGTGTCAAAATCCTTGGCCAGACAGAGGCATGAAGTGCGTACCATTTTACCTTCATCCATTGCTTTGGTGACCTTTTCAAAAAATTCACAAAGTACAGTAAACATGTCCTGCCCTTGACAAATTTGAACAGAGACAGTTCCGGTGTTTGAAAGGTCCCTATGTCCTTATTGTTTAGTTTTATGATAAATCTTTCCATAGCCTTGCATATGAGGCTGGTCAGGCTTATGGGTGTGTAATTGCCTGGATCTGTGAAAGGCCCACCCTTAAGATGGGAATGACTGAAACTGTTTTGCATTTGCTTGGTACAAAACCTGTATGGAGGCAAAGGTCGAACAGTGTTGTTAGGGGTGGTGGTGGTGGTGGCAGCTAAATTGTGCTTCATGTTATTTAGATGCATGTAGGGATGTTGTCAGGACCCATTGATGCAATATTTTTAGCTTTTAATAGTGCTTTCAGAACTTGGTCTTGTGTGATAGGAGGAAGCAAGCTGGTTTCAGGTATATCTTGTGGGATATCTGGAGGGGAGAGAGGGACAAAGTTTGAGATGAATCTATCAGCCATTAGGCTAGTTATATCTTTAGCCTTAGTGTAAATAACATCATTTACAATTAGCTCAATGCATTGCTGTGTTGTGCTTTAGGTATTATGAACATAACTAAAAAAAGCCTTGTGATACCAGCTCGTAACTTGGTATGGGTGGCTTGTTCTATTCTGCTGTTGTTAGATGAGGAGACCTTATTTAGTGCTATACTAGTTGGTCAGAGGTTACTTCAGGTAAATATGATTATTATGATTTTTTATTTATTTATTTATTTTTTTGTGATTCAAAAGTAGTTTGAATTATTCCAGCCAGGTCTCACTAGAGGAGAAGGAGTCTTGGCTGATTGTTTGAAGGTGATATGGTGTTATGCCAGGGCAGACAAGAATTGAACCATCAGCATATTGTATGATTATAAATGTTTGGCTGCCTTGTGCATGTCATTAATGAAGATATTAAATAGGAGGGGTCCTAGTATTGACCCCTGTTTTAATATTGTTAGTACTGACTGGTGAGTAGAGTAGGAATCCTGTCATTTGTCAGATTGTGTATGGCTGTTGAGGTAACTAGAAAAACATTCAATGTACTGCTTAGTCCTAATTATGAAAGCTTGTTGTGCACAGGAACTAGAGATAAGTAATCACATGTCTTTGAGAAGCCCAGAAATCAGGTGAAAACAGGGTTACCTATATTTCTGAGTTGGTTGACTGGGTCTGGAAAGTGTAGTTGGACAGTTTCAGTGCTGTGATGGAGCTGGGAGCCATGTTGTAATGCAGAAAGTAAATGTTCAAGTAGAAAGTTTAGGTTTTTTGACGGAAGCATCTTTCCAGTATTCTTGACAGAAGAGGGAGGATTGCACCACGTCAATAGTCTGAAGGTTCATTGGAGCTAACACCTTTTTCTATTGCTATGATGTAAGAGTTTTTCCATATTTATGGAAGATAAGATTCTGGCAAGGATATGTTGAATACTTTAAAGACTTGGAAAGAAGCCCAGCAGGTACTTGTTCTTTCATTTTTCTTTGATGATTTGAAAGGCAAAATGCAGTACTTATAGTTACACTCAGAAGTAGTGTAATCCTGATGGAATCTGCCATTTATTAGGCATTTTTTTCTTTAAAAGACCAGAAGGTCTTACAGAAACTATAGACATGTATGGTAGTGACCTAAAGAAAATATCTAAACAGTGTGAGTCTAGTGATCTACAGAATTCTCTAGTGAGAGATAGAATAACCTGTGGTATTTCAATGCATGAAAGCTATCTAAACATTGAAGAGATTCAGGCCTACCATCATCAAATCTGTAGGTGCATGTACAGGAAGTAGAATGAACTGCTAGTGCAGAGATGAAAGAATTAAATGAAGACAAAGAGGTTTATACAATGAAATGTCAGTCAAATAATTAGGCAAAATGAGAAATAAAGGCAAGATGCATTATAAAAGTAATAGACATTAAAGAGAGAGCCATGAAATCTGTTGTAACAAGGAAAGGTTCCAAGATGGAGACAGAGAAAACACTGTTTTGTTGAAATTCTGATTTCCAGTAGACGTTTCTAATCATGACAATAAGTCTTGTTTAGCACTTATCTAGCACCACTGATTGCAAATGGTATCTTAGGGTTACCACCTGTCCCTCTTTATGGAGAACAATTCCTATCTGATAGTTTTGTCCTGTGGGAAAAAAACCCTCAAAAAATATTACATGCTCTGAGTTTTTAGGGCAACAAATATTTCCTATATTTCTTTGAGTATTTGCTTAAAACAGTTTTATATCTGCAACACTTTAATATGATATGATATAACATAAATATCTTAAGTCCATTGCACTGGTTGCAGGTATGGTTTGTGCCATTTTTGACATCTGAGAAGGTGGCGACCCTAAGGTATTTCCCCTAGATTCAATGAAGCCTTTACCCCTCTGTAATTCCTAGTGTTAAGCAACACTAACTTGATATTTTCTGGGTTTTGATTTGTTTTGTTTTGCTTCTGAGGATGAGGGATCCATTAGCAGGAGGACTCTGCCAAAAAAAAGCACTGTGGGGGCGGCAAGGGCTTTAGACGTTATGAGGAAGCCTTGTAATGAGAGGTGCAAGCTGTCCTAGGAGCAGCATATTATTTTATGATACTGTGATTCTATGATTAATCAAGCATGAAGAATGTGCTACAAAACAAGGGTGTTCAAAAGAATCTGTGTGTCATGTTACTGAATAGAAATTCTTAAATTAAATGTTTGGTGGTACTTCAGACATGAAAAAACATGTCATCCTCTGAGGTCTGAAAATATACGAGAGAGCCATTTAAACAGCAATAAAGGTTAGCTGTCAAAAATAAATAATGAGCATTACTGGAGAGAATGTGGTATTTAAAGTATATATCAGTTCAAAGTGCATTATTTTGTCAAAAGATATTTTTAGAGCTTTGTGTCTGTTTGCCACTCAGGAGAAAGCTATGCGGACATTGTTAACCTATTTGGGCCATAAACAGCCATTTCAGTACAATAAGGCCAGACTTTTTTTTTTCAAATGATTGCTTTTACAAGAAAGTTAATTATAACGTTTTAGTTAGTGTGGAATGTAAAAAGCTAGGAATAGTGAAAGTAAATCATAATATAAAACTAGAGGCTGCACATGTGGAGAATCACTGACATACTGACAAACGTAGTGCAGATACTAGCAAGGTAATAGGAGTGCTACCCTGCAGGACTGTGTTCATGTATTCAAAGCCTTAGGAAGCTTGGCCGGGAGAATATCCTATACAAAAAAAACCTGATGCTGTGCCAGTGATGTCTATTCTGTGTAAAGTACCTTAACAGCAGAAGTGAAATAGAACAGGAACTGAAGCACATGGAAACCTTAGGTGTCATTAAGAAACAATTATATCCAAGTGCATGGTTAAACAGTTTGGTTAACGTTGTGAAGTATCTGACTTGAGAGACAGAGAGACAGACAGAATTATCCATTGGTAACAATTGAAGAAGTGGTCTCAAGTATGCTAAATGCTAAGTTTTTCTCCTTACTAGATGCATACAGGATTTCTGGCCAATAATGTTAGATGAATAAAGCTTCTAATAGTTTAAACTGAATATATACAAAGAAGGTACTGATATCTTAGACCTCCATCTGGGCTTTTATTCAGACTTGAAGTGTTCCAGCGAGGTGTTATCTATGTAACTGAAGACATTGAAGGTGCTGTAAATATAATTGATAATCTATCTGTGTGAGCACAAACACAGACTGACCATAGGAAGAAACCAGTACAGTTGATGAACAGATTAAGCTCGCATAATTCCAAGCCTAACAAAGGCAGATGTGAAGTCACAATGAAAAGTCTGAAATACATGGCTCAGATTCTAAATTCAGAAACTCTGAAACTTCAGCCAAAACATTTGAATAATTGTACAAAGAAGACAAATCAGCATATATAGAGGTTATTAGGAATGATGTAGTATCTTGCAATATTTGTACATAATACATTTGATATAAGTAATGCCTCTAAAAAAACTATTAGTGTAAGCTGGACCCTGGGAATAGAGCTTTGAACAGGATGAGAGTTTTGAAATGATCAAGAAATGAGTCAAAGATGTTACAACATTAAAATGCTAAGATGTGGATATGCCAGTTTTGTTGCAAGCAGGTGCTTGTCAGAACGGTATAAGAACTGTGATATGACGAGCTGCCTATGAGTCAAGAGTATTTATAGATACACAAATGATATATGCTCAGACAGAAAAAGCACTGTTAGCAGTAGTGAATGGATTTTAGAAACACCATGATTATTTCTAGGATAAAGAAGTTTACATGAAGATAGACCACTAATGCTTGCAAAAGCATATTCAGATGTCCTGCTGTAAGGTACTACTGAAACTGCAGGTGGTGTAACTTATTCTATAGGGGTATGACCAGAAAGCGAAATACAGACCAAGCAAGGAACTACGCAGATGTGTTAAGCAGACCATAGTTTCCAAAGATACACAAGGAGGTGCTACATGAAGAACTAGAAAGTCTTTAGGCAATACCATAGTTACCAGTGATTGAAGAAACAGTAAACGAATTTCAGACATATATTGATATTGATTTAGAAACTGCATTGCAATGAAAGCCACAGTGGTACAGCGGTAGCATTGTTGCCTCACAGCAAGAGGTTCTCCTGTTCGATTCACGGCTGGAGTGCCTTTTGTGTGGCGTCGGCATGTCCTCCCCGTGGTTGAGTGGCCTACGAAAGACATGCGTGAATGGGCGTGCCTTCGCTGAAGGTTGGGCATCGGGCTGGCAACTTGGCACCATAAAAATCGACTGCCAATCTTTAGCGGACCGGAGTTCCACTGTGGCGACCCCTAACTGGGAAAAGCCGAAAAGACAAACAACATTGTGATGAAATGCTGACCTGAATAAAAAAATGAGTAACGAAGAAAACTGGCATTATTACTTTCAAGGAAGAAATACATTATGTCTTTATTTTAATGTTAAGAGCAGACAAAATAATAGCTCACAATAGAGTCTGAGACCCAAATAATTTCTGGGAATAGTACAAAGAAGGAACAAGCGTTTCAATGTTTTGACAAATGATGTCATCTCAGATCAGTATTGCAGAACTGAGCTGGGAATGTCAACTGTGACAAAAGAAGGAGTACACAATTGTGCCATCTACAGTCCATACCATAACAACAATCTGAAGGAAGAAATGCTCCCCTATCCAGTTCTGTCTAACAGATTGGGTACTCATTTCCAGACTGTCTATGGAGCATTTTCAATACATATTTATTTTAGTTCAGAGAAGTCATGTATCTCATATGAGTGTATTACTATTCCAAGTGTATGAAGGAGTGTTGAAGGAATTTTTATCTGAAGTTATTCTGCTCTTCAGTAACTTGAACTAAAGCTAGTGTTGGCTGAATTTTGTTATTTGCTAGTAATTACAGGTGTGGGGGTAGCCACATTCTTTGATTTCCTGTCCTTGCATATTTAAACTGGTGCATGTGAAATAATTCCTGCTTTAAAACTTCAGCTTGGCCAGCTAAAAACTTGGTTATATTCAACTGGACGTATAAGAGAATTTAAGTACCTTTTTCTGCACTTTTTTTAAAAAATACAGTATTTAAATTGATTTAAACTGTGTATGAAGGAGTGTTGAAGGAATTTTTATCTGAAGTTATTCTGCTCTTCAGTTATTCCCACCCACCTGCCCTGTTTTTGTTTTGGTGTTAATCTTAGTGGCATTGAAACTGCCCCCTCAGCCTGCCTCTGGGCCCATCTCATTTGCTCACTCAACTGAGTGCAGTGAGATCATATTCTGATTTCAGGCACTCCTACTGTGTACAAAGAGAGCATCTGGGAAATAGAAAAAAAAAAAAAAAAATTAAGCTTATTTCCTGCCTTTCTTGTTAAGTGGTACAGACTATTTGTAGGCTTCTGAGCCCCCAAGCCCTTCTGTGTTTGAGGGAAGCCTTCTAGCTTGTTTATTTCTTATAACTAGCCAGTTTTCTAGTTTCAGCACTCAAATCTGTTTCTTTGATCTCAGCACTTGTTCAGAAAAAAAAAAAAAAATTTCATCTGCTTTTACTGTACTTGTGTTTCTACCTACTTCTTTTTACTTTTGCATCATCTTAAAATACTCAATTGTATTTATTACTGCTTGGTGTAACTCATTCTAAGCCTTTTGGTTTAAACACTTGGGCTTCGGACCAGTTAGTTGTTTTGCACTGAGAGGGTTTGTGGTCTGCACTGTTGTGGCAGAACAGGTAGCTTACATCCTTCTAGGTTGAGAACTGCTGATTGAGGGCTCAGTGTCTGTTATTCTAAAAGTGTATTAATTCTGGTTTAAGCACTTGGGCTTTCAAGCCAGTTATTTTACATTAAGAGGGTTCGTGGTCTGCACTCTTGTGGGAGGAGAGGCTGGACTCTGCCCTTCTGAGCTGGGAATTTCTGGTTAAAGGCTTATAGTGCATGCATATCTGAACTGTTCCTTACTGAAGTTGGTGCCTTGTTTGCTGTGGCATAGACTGGATTCGGGCCTGCTGGATCTAGCTTTGTTTGTGTAACTTGAGCACTAATCCAGACATTCTCTAAAGTATTCAATGGTATTTATTACTGCTTGGTTGTAACTTGATTAAAGTGTAGCTATCATTCAAGTCTTTTGGATTAAGCACTTGGGCTTCAGAACAGTTGTTTTACATTAGGAAGGTTTGTGGCAAGCACTGTGGTGGCAGGACAGGTAGCTTTCATCCTTCTAAGTTGGGAACTGCTGATTGAGAGCCCAGTGTCCAAGTGTATTAGTTCTGGTTTAGGCACTTGGGCTTCAGGCCAGTTATTTTACATTAAGAAGGTTCGTGGTCTGCACTCTTGTGGGAGAAGAGGCTGGACTCTGCCCTTCTGAGCTGGGAATTTTCTGGTTAAAGGTTTATAGTGCCTGAATATTTGAACTGTATCTTACTGAAATTGGTTCACCTTGTTTGCTCTAGCATAGACTAGATCCAGGCCTACTGAATCTAGCTTTGTTTATATGCTTGTTGTTTGTTTGCTTGTTATTTCCCTGGAAGCTAATTCCACCTAATACGCAACTTCTCAGCTTCTGTGGATCACTAGTGATATCTGCATTGCTTACTGTACTTATTTCCTTGTTTCACTTGAAAGAAAGTTACTGTTTGTCGTTTTTGCATTTAGTTACTTGTAACACATTGCACTCAAGTTACCTGGCACTTGCTCACTAAAGCAATTATATAAGTCAGCACTAAAAATTAAAAGCACTACACCCTCACTCCCCACTGGCCCTTGTTTTCAATTAAGGATTTCCCAATATTATTCTAGCATGTCCAAAGGTCAGTTGTCAATCTCCACTACGGTCCAGCTGGTGAATCTGGGAATCTTGAGGCAATGTTATAACTGCCTCATGTACACAGACAACCCTCTCCTCCTCCCACATAACACAAATACTTGAGAGATGCAGCTATTTAGCCAAACTGGAGGCTGAGCTCTCTCAACTCAGGACTGGCAAGACCAGACAGGAGGAGAAGGCAACTACACACACCACAAAACCAGCCTCACATAATGCTACCACTCCACTGAGTCAAACACATAAACACACAAAGACATACTCGGAGGCTCTGAGTAAAATTTACCTAAACAGCAGAGTCCTCCAAAGCAGACACCCAAACAACTGCTACCTCAAGACACCCCACAAGCAACACATAAACCACAAAAGCAGTGTGCAAAGCAGTCACAGCCCTTAAGGCCAAATACAACACCAAACATACTTGTCATAGGTGACTCCATAGTCAGACACACTGACGTCCCACTCACCAGGCTGAACAAGGAGAGGGTCACAGTAAGCTGCCTATTGGGCTAGAATCCGCCACATAACACAAGCACTGGTCACTCCATGGCAAGTACAAATATGACACAGTCATTGTCCATGCTGGTGTGAACGACCTGAGACGTACCTCCCTGGACTACATGAAAAGAGACATAGAGGAGCTCTCTGATTATGTAGCCCAGGCAGGTATGACCCTAACCCTGAGCAGTATCCTTCCTTCACCAAGAATGATGCCACAATATAGAGACAAGATGATCAGCTTTAACAATTGGCTTAATGTCTGGTGTCATTCAAAGGGGATCCAGTGTCTGTCTGCCTGGGATGACATGCTTGACAAGCCACGCTCGGCTTGCACCTGTCACCCTGGGATTCCGGATATTGGCTAAGGCTCTTGCCACCCCATAGTGCCTTTTTAGGCAAGGCTCAAATTCTAAACCTACCACCCTAGAAAACAAAAATGGGAAGAAACTGAGGGTAATGCTGCTCAATGCCAGAAGTCTAAATCTCAAAATGCACGCACTCGAGGCCCTTCTCAGTATGGAGAACATCGATGTCTGTGCTGTAACTGAAACCTGGTTCAAGGCTCCTGAGAGCACCCGGCACTATTAGGTTTTACCTCATATCATGCGTTCGGCCCCAAAACCCGGACCACACCACAAAAGGAGGGGTGTATCCATATTCATAAAGGATACTCACACCTCCAGGTTGGTGGCAACGCAAGCTTCAGAAACCATCCAGGTGCAACTAACCATAGGCAAAACTGCTCTACAAATTGTAGCATGCTACAGGCCACCCTCTCAAACTCAGGAACCCCACACAGCCTTCCTGAAGACACTGGAGGGTATAAATGTATCTCCAAACACCATCATATTGGGTGACTTCAACTACCCGAATATAGACTGGGAACATTACTCAAGCCCTAACTTTCTAGCCCAACGGTTCCTGGAGTTCATAAATTCAAATGCCATGGAACAGCTAGTCACTGTTCCCACGAGAGGAGAAAATATACTAGATCTCATTGTCACAAACATGGGGACAAAATGCTCCACACCGGAAGTATATCCCTCATTGGTGAGATCTGATCATAAACTAATCTCACTGGAAATCCACATCCCCCCACCCCAAGCAAAAAGACCATAGTGAAGAACTTCTCTAAAGCAAACTTCACACTACTCAAGACTGGTGTGGTATCCTTCAAGGCCCCTGAGCCAGAGGAAACCACAACCCAAGCTGGAAGCCCTTACAAATGCCTTCTATGAACACCTCCAGGACTGCATGGATCAGGCAATCCCAAATAAAACCAAGACTCTTTCCACAAAGGGCAAATGTCCAGTCTGGTGGACCCCAGCCATTAACAAACTTTACAATAAGAGGAGAAAGCTATTACATGATAGAACAAAATCCATAAAAGGGAAGTCACCCTGATCATTATTAGTAAAAAATACGAGCACTCATAAAATCAACTAAGGCCAATTTTGAGAGAAAAATTGCCATGGATTCAAAGGACAATCATAAGGCCTTTTCAGCTATGTTAGGAACCTGGGTGGAAACTCCCAGATATGCTCAGAATTAGTCCAAAATGATACAAAATCACTGAACCCACAGACATTGCCAACATACTGGCAGACAGGTTCAGTGCAAACTTCACCCCTCTCCCCTAAAGGAGAGATAACTATCCCAGCCAAGTGTAGCCTCCCGGACATCTCAAATGCGCAGGTGAAAGCTGCTCTCTCTAAAGCTAAAACACAGCATCAATGGGACGGATGGTGTCCCCGGCTGTGTGCTACACGAGCTAAATGAGGAATTAAACCCGCACATAAGGCAGCTGTTTAATCTCAGCCTTACCACAGGATACGTGCCCAAGGAGTGGCCATGGCAACTGTGGTCCCACTCCACAAAGGCGGTGCCTCTACGGACCCTGGTAATTACCGCCCCATAAGCTTAACAAGTCTAGTCTGCAAAGCTATGGAGAGGATCATAATGGAGCTCATAAACAAAGATATAGGGGACTTGCAGACATTGGACCCGACCCAGTTTGGCTTTGTCAAGGGAAGATCATGCCTTTTGAACTTGGTTGACTTCTTGAAACAGTCACCAAGGCCATTGATGAGGAAAGGCAGTCCATACAGCCTACCTTGACCTTGCAAAGCTTTCGACACAATACCCCACTCGGGTATTGTAGAAAACTACCAGCTTAAATGTAAACCCATATGTCACAAGATGGGTTGCAAACTGGCTTAAGGACAGAACCCACAGGGTTAGAGTTGCTGGCGCTGTGTCAGACTCCAAGCCGGTCACAAGTGGTGTCCCACAGGGCTCGGTCCTTGGCCCCTATTGTTTGGCATCTACTTCTCAGAAGTACAGGCCAACATGGGAGGACTTTGGCTGACAAAGTTTGCAGACGACTGCAAACTGGGCCATAGTGGAAAGTGCATCGGACACGGATATCCTTCAGAAGGGACTCACAGAAACAGATAGCTGGTGCCAGAGCCATGGCCTGAAGTTAAACGCCAAAAATGTATAGTCATACCCTTCGGGAAAAACAAGGTAACCCCAAGCTACCATATAGGTGGCAATCCACTAAGCACAGAAGAGGTTATCAGGGACCTGGGGACCCAGGTTGACAGTGGCCTTTCTTTTGACACTCACATTGCTAAAGTGGTTAGAAAGACCTTCTACATTGCCCACCTGATCATGAAGGGATTCACATCCAGATCTAGTGAGGTCATTGTTCCCCTGTACTCTTCACTTATCAGACCAATGATCGAGTACAATGCCCCATTCGGGATGTATCTCACCCGACATCTGCAGCAATTGGAGAGACCCCAAAAGTTCCTCACCAAAAGGATAAAGGGACTCCAAAATCTGTCATATGCTGCCAGATTGAAGAAACTCCAGCTCTATTCAGTCGCATACCGCCTGCTCAGAGGTGACATGTGCCTGACATACAAGGCCATGTCCAACCCGGAATTAATGGACATGCTCCACCTCAAAAATCCAAATCCACCAAAACCACTAGAGCAAGCGACTTAAACCTTAGCACGGATATAAATAGGACATGCTGGAGGGATAGATTTATCACTCAGAGACTCCCTATGCTGTGGAATAAAATCCCGGTCCATGTGAGGCAGAGCACCTCGCTGACTCTGTTCAAGAGAAATCTAGACCTGTGGATGGGAGATCGTAGGTTTACCCCAGGAATCATCTCTGTGTCACTGCTGGACAGAGGCACAACAAACTAATGGGCACAGTATTTTTTCATATAAGGGGTGGCGTAAGCCACAATAATTTGGGCTAGGCTTATAAATGCCTTAGGGCAGATAGCCTAGTATAAACCTATGAACCTATGAACCTATAAGTTCCCTGAAACAGTCAAACTAACAAACACAAGTGCAAGCAAGATTAATGAATTAAAGCCTATATTGTTGAGTGAAGTAATACCTGATCATAATGAAAAAGAAAAAGCCCTAATTGCTGAGTGATGGAACAAACACAAAAGTCCAATGTAAAAGAAAAAATGTTCCAAACACTAAAACCAAGGAGAAGCCAAAATCCAAGTAAGAATCCAAATAAAGTTCCACAGAAACCTTTAAAGGTTTTAAAAATATTCAAGATGAACAATCAGAAATGCTATATTCAGTCTTAAAATTATAATTGTCAAGACTTGCAAGTTGAGAGATTTCCAAGATGGCTGCAGTCTGAAGATAAGGCTGATTAGAGCTCTCCCAGTGAGAAAAAGAAAACAGAAGTAGAGAAGCCAGTGGAAGCTGACAGTTTGGATAAAATTCAGTTACTTTTGTAAGCAATTACTAAGGAAATGACTGAACCATGAACTCTGAGGCCAAAGGTGTAGCTGGCTCAACCATCTCCCTGTGGCAGTCTGACAAAATAGTGCCCCACCCCATCAGCTCTTCAAGTGAATAGTGAAACAAAATTTCCAAAAGCAGGTACCTGGGGCTTCTGAAATGCAAGTCCTGAGTTGGCTCCCTGCTGTCCACCTGCCATCACCTCTTTTACTTAAAAGAAAGAAATAAATCTTTTTTTTGGCTTTCAAACTATAGCAAACTGCTAGCTACAAATGTAGCAAACAGTTGCTACAGTTTATACCCCACATGAAGTGCTACACTGCTCAGGTTTTACTTTAAAAAAATATATTTTTGTACTTTTAAAACTATAGCAAACTGCTAGCTACCATGTAGCAAACAGTTGCTACATTTTATACTCTGCACAGAGCACAACAGTGCCCAGGTTTTAGTCAAAAAAGGAAAAATTTTAGAGTGTATCAAACACAAACTGCGTACTACAGCATAGTAAGCAGTTGCTACGGTATAAATCACACAGGGAGCACTACACTGCTCAGGTATGAGCACAAATGCAATATTAGCTTTTAAAATCTGGTATGCTTTAAGGAGCAATCAGGATTGGCCAATTGCACCCCCAGCACTTTACACCAGGGGCATTTGTGTTTCTCACTGTGCTGTAGCTACACTACTCTGAGGCATTGAAACACTATAATTAGTACTTAAAGGAGAAGTTAGAATTAGTTCACTGAAAATAAATATCTGACACACTGAAGAGAATACTTATGCAAACAGATGCATGTAGCACTTCATTATAAATATAACAATGTACAGTCTACTTTATTCATCCATGTTTATCCAGTGTACATCCTTTAAGGCTAAACACCAATTTACTGAGAGCCTGCAAGTTGTTTTTCATATCTGAGAGGGAATTAGAGATAGGAGAAGAAAAGATGAACATGCAAGAGGGTATCACAGGCTCTAAAATGGAATTCCATCATAATTAAACCTATATTTAAAAAAGGTAAAGCCTGAGGGTGAAGCTGTTTATTAGGGGAAATTGCCCTAAGCAGAGGAGTGATTTCCCTTCTTGGAAAGTATATATAGTTTTGCCTGTTTGCTGTGAACTAAAAGGGGTTGGGGAGTTAAAATTTAAATTTACTTTTTTTTTTTGTTCATGGGTGTTTTTATTGAAGCAAAATATCTGGACAAATGTGACTTAGGTTCAAACAAAGATAGAAAGCTGCAACTGCATATGTGTGTGTCCCTATCAGATAATCGAAATTTCACTTACCCAAAATCCACTTAATCGAGATGAAAACACAGAACATTCAGTTAAGCGAATTCGCCATGTTGGCCAACTGCCTCCATTCACTGTGTAGAAATCCAGTGATGTGAACATTCGCTTATCTGAATGTTTGGCATTTTTGTTTCAATTAAGCGGGTTTTGAGTAAGTGAATTTTCAATTATCTGAAGTAGACCCATACATATATATATATATATATATATATATATATATATATATATATATATATATAGATCTGCTGAATTAAATCAAAAGACTCAAATATCGATGTTTAAAAACTTTACCACAAAACACTGAAAACATGAATGCTGACTAGCTATTAAGTATGTGCCATTCAATAACATTAGTGTATGTAAAGCATAAAGCAAAAAAAAAGAGAAGATAAAAACTTTTTTGCTGGTGGGCAAGCCTCCCTGCTCTCCCCAAATCTCTTGATAATTATATATAATAGCTCTGAGATCACACAGTATCGAGGAAAGGAAATATTTCCCAACTCTGAGAATAGTGCGACCTTGCATACCTGCTGACCATCTGTTTATTCAACCAAATTATGTTGATGAAACAGATGGCAACCACAGAAAGTTCTGACTAAATTCAACACTTTGATAAAACGACAGGCTGCAGTGAAGATACAAAAACCAACAAAACCGTTGAGAAAACAACTTTATATTAGAATAGCAAGCAAAGCTTTCAGGTAAAACCCTTCCTCAATACTAATAATAAATTCAACACTTTCCCATATATATATATATATATATATATATATATATATATATATATATATAAAGATAGATATAGCTATATATATATGTATATATGCAGTACGCACGGACCTTAGGGTTAGGGCTTAGGGCATGGGTCATGGTAAGGGGATAGCCCTTACCATGACCCGTACCCTAACCCTAAGGTCCGTGATAATTGCAGCACAGTGACGGAGATAGCAGTGTGCTCCACTATGGTGCGATAGTCACGAACCTTGGGGTTAGGGCATGGGTTAGGGTAAGGGGATAGCTTTACTAACTATCTCCTTACCCTAACCCATGCCCTAAACCTAAGCTCCATGAGTATCACACCATAATGGAGGACATAGCTTGTTTTTTGATGTCCTCCACTGTGCTGCGGTACTTTCGGTAAAGTGCTTGGGGAAGTTCACTTTCGTTAAAGTGAACTTTTGCATAAGTGAGGCTTCCTATTACAAGTTCGAAGTTGTGAACTTTCATTCTTGTAATAGGAATCCATATATATATATATATATATATATATATATATATATATATATATATATATAGTTACTTCTAATGATATGAGACAAAAATAATGACACTTTACAAACCCGAATGGCGAATTTCACCAGGGTAAATAAATACATGACCGACTATTACTGAAACTCATGCCAAGGTAAGTAGTACTAATAACCCCCATGTGGGGGGCTGCACCCCCACACCCCCCAACTAAATATACCAACTCCTGGATCACACTACAGTGAAGAACAGGACATGTTGGCCAAGTGTTCAATTATGCTAGTCAACAGTCGCTGTTCAGGTTTCTGAAGTTTTGTTATTTTTGTCTTGGTTATGTGAAAGTCAGTTATGTGAGACAGAGTTGATCATTAGAAGTAGACCCATATATATACATATATATATATATATATATATATATATATATATATATATATATATATATGTGTGTGTGTGTGGGGGGGGGCTGCATTCGTTTTATTGAATTATGAAGTGTTGAACCCATTTGCTACTGGCATTCAAGTTCAAAATGTCAGAATTTAAAAAAACTCCAGCAGCTAGTTGTGTAAGATTGTAGAAGAGTGTGGAGGGGGATTTTGCCTTTTTCCCTCATCATTTTATGTTAGCTCTCTCCTCACCAAATAATCTCTGTACACGTTTATTCTCTCTTTTTCTCATTTATGGTTATCTGCAGTATAGTATGCAGATTAATATTTTGTATTTCATATTAATATCGTTGATGATATTTTTGCCTATACTTGGAGCTTTTCTTCCCGGTCCTCTACTGAAAATGGACATGTATCCAGTTTGACTAGCCCGGTCAACAAATGTAAATAAATAAAATAAATAAATAAAGGAACATTTATGAAGTAAGAAGTAAACTTCCCTGGTAGCACCACCATTCTCTTCTGGAAATTGATAAATTAATTAACAGGCGTCCAGACAATTAATAACCTCAGCAGTAGCAATCCAAACTACATATTTATTAATAGTTTTAAAGCTTATTTAACACACACTAAGAAATAGCTCAGGTAATACCTACCCAACCACATACAGAAGCACAGCACATTTCCTTACCCTTCAGGAAAATTTTACAACACAGAGTTAGGAAGTTGTTAGAAAAACTACACATTTGCACAGCTGCTCCACAATTACCTCACTGCTCCTGTCCTTTCTCAGAATAGCAGCACCACACTTAGCGCATATCTTAATGTATCCATCATTACAGGTATCTTTGCAACTTCTTTCAAAAACAGCTTAGTATACATCTCACCTAGGTACCCTTGGAAAAAACACCTCAAGAGGATTGTCTGTTTGAATGACTATGCCCCTGGCTATGATACTGGAAAAGTTGTTTGCAATTAGATTCCATTTCTTTTTGTTTTAAATGCAATTTTTATTGATACATTTCTGAATAACAAAATGTAAGGTGACTGTATATAACAACGTTAAGAAGAAACTAAGAAAAAGAGGGGGTTGGGGTTTAACATAATTGTTAAGGTGCTTACCTCACAGGCACAAGGTACAGGGTTTGATTCTCACCTTTGAAAGAGATACTGGATAGGCTTAAAATGGCTCACAAGGGCAGCTAGCTTACCTGTGAACCTATGATAAAGCAATAATTAGTAAAAAAAACATAACAACTATTTACAATATATACATGTCTCAGCAATACCAATGCCACAAAATAATCCAAATCAGTAGCACATGATAAAAAACAATACCCACGCCTTATAATCAACAGTAAAGATATGCACTCTCAAATGAATCTAAACAATATATCCAGTGGTTTGGAAAACTGTTTGATGCATCACCAAATTTAAAAGAATGCGCAATTTAATGTTTCCTTATGTGAAGATGCAATGACATTATCCAAGTGAACTGGAGAAGGGGTCAACCTTTACTTCCAAGTGCTCACTCCTAGCAGTTTGGCCACACTAGCTAGAACCCCTGCTATTTCTAATGTAGCAGAGTTGTCATTCTCACCAATGGGTCTGACCCAAAAATCAGAATTTCTAATCCAGTTTGAGGGGTAGGTCAAAGATTTTATTTAGCCTTTGACAGAGGAAGTTCGAATGAAATATAATGGCTGGATAATACCAGAACATATTAAGGTTATCAGCGCCATCCATATCACATCTCCAACAGTTACTATCCTCCTTGAGACCAATCTGCATCTGCCTCCAGGGAGTAACATGCCAATAATGAATAAGATGCATGAAGAAGAAAGATCTGGTCCTGCTAGATTCAATATTACCAGGCTAGATAGACCTATTAAATGTGGTGGTGGTATAGCAATACTTTACAAAAATCACCTCAAACTCAAGAAACTCAACTTACTGCCTCCAGGAACAACAAATATAGAAGCCCTAATTACCCACCTACAAATCAACTCTCCTAAATCTATCAATATAATGGCTGTCTACCTACCTCCAGGTAACTGCCCCTCTACCATAGAAGAGTTTTTAAGCTTGACGACCTCCACACTAAGACAAGAAACTATTATAATGGGTGACTTCAACTTAGACTGGAATACTGTCAACTCCAAAACTCCCACTGATCATATTAACCTGTGTGGTTTTACACAGTTAATCCTCAGTACAACCAGAGTTGACAAACACTCCAAGAAAGAATCTATACTTGACCGAGTACTCATCAACTCTAACCCCAAATCATATCTATCAGGCTGTCTCTCAGACACCCTTAGTGACCACTCACCTACTTTCCTTGTTAAAAAACAATCCCTCCTCCATAACATACCCAAGTTCAAAATTGTCCGCAACAAATTAAATTTCACCCCTGAAAATTTCTCTACTCTCCCCCAGCAAGTAGACTGGTCCCCCCTTAAATACCTTCAACTAGACCTAGCAGTTCAATACTTTAATGACCAATTCCTCTCCTGCTTAAACTCACAGCCCCATTAAGTAAAATATGGGCAAAAGCAAACAACATGCTGGCTCTCATCAGAGACTAGAAAGCTCCTCAAAGACAGGGGCAGGGAATGGCAAACATTCCAACTCACTAATACCTCTGAATCCCTCCTAAAGTACAAGCAACATCGCAACGCAGCAAAAAAAACAAATCATATATGTTAAAAAACAGTACTACACCTCTTTCCAAAATAAGCACCACAAAAACCCTAAAAAATTTTGGAGTTCTATAAATCAACTTCTTAAACCTGGCCAGACCCCCACTCCCTCCTTGCGCTCACTTTTAAAAATAACCCAGACTCCTTCAAATTCCATCCCATACCAACCCACTACATCAGAAAATGACTGAATACCTTAAACTCGCTGCTGATCCCATTGCTTACCCTATCTCTATACTGCTTAATAGATGTATCACAGAGCAATATGTACCTTCACTATGGAAAGTATCCCATGCCATCCCGCTCCATGAAGGAGGTGCCTCAATAGACTTTACTAATTACAGGCTCATTGCCCTACTTTCCCCATTAGCAAAAATACTTGAAAAATGCGTTCACTCCCAACTACTCAACCACCTCCTAAAAAACAATCTCCTCTTCCCCACCCAACACGGATTCCACCCCAAACATAGTACAACTACAGCCCTGACTAGCTTTACAGACACATTTAACTGACATAGGAATGCTGGGTCACTCACATCCTCTATATTTCTCGACTTATCCAATGCCTTTGATATAATTCCCCATAAACAACTCATTCATGAATTAACCTCTCACATTCTACCACCTTCTGGTTCATCAGTTATCTATATAACAGGCAACAAGCTGTCAGATGGCAAAATGAACTCTCTCCTCTACTACCTATAGCTTATCTATAGCTGTAGGAGTACCTCAGGTTTGATACTAGGCCCTCCTGTTTACAGTCTTCACAAATAAGTTACACACAGCCACAAAACTTGCAAACATAATCCAATATGCAGATGATTCCTCATTAATTTGCTCAGTTCCCACACTGCCTTCTCTTCTACAAAAAACTCAGCGATCCTTCCTGGACATTGAAAATTTCCTCAACCAAGCTCAGCTCATACTTAACCCATCTAAAACCAAATTGATGATTTTCTCCAATGGCAGAAAATCCCTCTGCTCCTTCACCATCTTTTCATCTAACACCACCACCTGTATTGAGCCTGTTGATTCAACTAAACTACTGGGTGTGATCATAGACAAGGACCTTAAACTTGGTAAAGACTTTGACTCAGCTATCAAGAAGGTGCACTTTAAACTGAGTTCCCTTTACAGGATCAAGCCCTTCCTTACAGAAGCCACCTATCACGCCATCAGTAGAACCCACCTACTATCTAGTCTTCTTTATGCCTCATCCATTTATACCAATCTAAGAAAATCCAACTCAGCCATACTAGAATCCTGCTACCATAAAATAGCCAGATTTGTAGCTAATCACCTAACCAGGCCCCATCACTGTACCTCACTTCACCATCTTACTTGGCAGGCTACCCAACCAACTAGCCTACAACCAATTAGTACTAACCCACTCCACCCTCTGTCACCCAGAAAACTGCCCATCTATTAGCAATATTATCCAACCATACACAAGTAGTTGGTCCCTTAGGTCATCTGACAAAATTCTCTTAAAGGTCAGTAGTTCTATGGTGACTCCCTATTCTCCCACAAAGTTGCTAAGATTTGAAACAATTTACCTCAAAACATTCTCAATACCGAAAGCACATCGAAATTCAAGCAATTATTAAAGGAGCACTTCAAACTAACACGGCAATGCCCCTGTAGCAGGCCTAACTGATCTCCAATTGTACTTCCTTATGATCTTCCTTCCCCTAAAACTCGTATCTCTTCCTCCTTTCTTCCCTCCCTTACTCCACTATTCAGTGTCTTTATTTACTTATACCCCCTTCTATTACCAGTCCACTGCTATACTCTCCTACTTATAGCCCAATCCAAAACCCTCTCTCACCCTCTTACCACCTTTCATAGCTGGACCTAACCCAGCATTCTGTTCTTCAGCCTCAGTCTGTATTCCCTAATGTAACCTTACTGTAGATTATACATTGCTTTCTACCACACTCTTATGTTATATCTACTAACTTAACCTGTTATAGTCTTAATAACTAACCATCCTCTTATGCTTCTGTATAACTTTCTGACATACCAACGACTGTAAAGCCTTGCTATAGTTCTGCAAATCAATGCCCCTGAAATACTAATACCTTGTACAAGACTGTAAACTGTGTTTAATCCCAGGATATTTTCATTCTATGCCTGTTTATTACTTAGCTAGTCTCCTACTTATACTCTACATGATTGTTTTCCCTAGTGAAGCTTCGTTAATATTACTAAATTGTATAAGAATTTTTATATGGATGTTTGTCAAAACACTTGTGTAATGCTTTTCTATATGTTCATGTTTGTTAACACTTGTGTAAGCTTTTATAAACTTTGTAACGGTGGAGCTTTTCTCCCAGGCATCCACTGAAAATGGTCTGCTTAGACCCAGTCGGACTTTCCTGGTAAACAAATGGAAAAAAGGATAAAAATATTTCGTATATTTATAAACTGGCAAATCCTTTATACTCTTCCCCTTGACAATGCTATAGAATATTTTAACTCTATCTTCCTAAAAACCCTCAACTCCCAAGCCCCACCAAGAAACAAACGAATCAAGACTAATTCTGCTCCTTGGCTATCCAAAGAAACTAAACAAATCATGCACTCCAGGGACAAATCCTGGAAGCTCTACCAAAAAAATAAATGCCTTCTACCTTGCTTCAATACACCCAACTCCACAACCAAGTAAAGAAACTAATCACCTCCGACAAAAAAAATTACTACAATAAACTTCAGTCCAATAATAACAAGAACCCTAAACAATTCTGGAAATCTATTAATTCCCTACTCCACCCAGGATCTAGGAATAATCCCTGTATGTAAAGCATAAAGCAAAAAAAAAGAGAAGATAAAAACTTATTTTTTTTTGCTGGTGGGCAAGCCTCCCTGCTCTCCCCAAATCTCTTGATAATTATATATAATAGCTCTGAGATCACACAGTATCGAGGAAAGGAAATATTTCCCAACTCTGAGAATAGTGCGACCTTGCATACCTGCTGACCATCTGTTTATTCAACCAAATTATGTCGATGAAACAGATGGCAACCACAGAAAGTTCTGACGAAATTCAACACTTTGATAAAATGACAGGCTGCAGTGAAGATACAAAAACCAACAAAACCGTTGAGAAAACAACTTTATATTAGAATAGCAAGCAAAGCTTTCAGGTAAAACCCTTCCTCAATACTAATAATAAATTCAACACTTTCCCATATATATATATATATATATATATATATATATATATATAAAGATAGATATAGCTATATATATATGTATATATATAATGCATACGGACCTTAGGGTTAGGGCTTAGGGCATGGGTCATGGTAAGGGGATAGCCCTTACCATGACCCGTGCCCTAACCCTAAGGTCCGTGATAATTGCAGCACAGTGACGGAGATAGCAGTGTCCTCCACTATGGTGCGATAGTCACGAACCTTGGGGTTAGGGCATGGGTTAGGGTAAGGGGATAGCTTTACTATCTCCTTACCCTAACCCATGCCCTAAACCTAAGCTCCATGAGTATCACACCATAATGGAGGACATAGCTTGTTTTTTGATGTCCTCCACTGTGCTGCGGTACTTTCGGTAAAGTGCGCTTTCGTGGAAGTTCACTTTCGTTAAAGTGAACTTTTGCATAAGTGAGGCTTCCTATTACAAGTTCGAAGTTGTGAACTTTCATTCTTGTAATAGGAATCCATATATATATATATATATATATATATATATATATATATATATATATATATAGTTACTTCTAATGATATGAGACAAAAATAATGACACTTTACAAACCCGAATGGTGAATTTCACCAGGGTAAATAAATACATGACCGACTATTACTGAAACTCATGCCAAGGTAAGTAGTACTAATAACCCCCATGTGGGGGGCTGCACCCCACACCCCCAACTAAATATACCAACTCCTGGATCATACTACAGTGAAGAACAGGACATGTTGGCCAAGTGTTCAATTATGCTAGTCAACAGTCGCTGTTCAGGTTTCTGAAGTTTTGTTATTTTGTCTTGGTTATGTGAAAGTCAGTTATGTGAGACAGAGTTGATCATTAGAAGTAGACCCATATATATACATATATATATATATATATATATATATATATATATATATATATATATATATATATATATATATATATATGTGTGTGTGTGTGGGGGGGCTGCATTCGTTTTATTGAATTATGAAGTGTTGAACCCATTTGCTACTGGCATTCAAGTTCAAAATGTCAGAATTTAAAAAAACTCCAGCAGCTAGTTGTGTAAGATTGTAGAAGAGTGTGGAGGGGGATTTTGCCTTTTTCCCTCATCATTTTATGTTAGCTCTCTCCTCACCAAATAATCTCTGTACACGTTTATTCTCTCTTTTTCTCATTTATGGTTATTATCTGCAGTATAGTATGCAGATTAATATTTTGTATTTCATATTAATATCGTTGATGATATTTTTGCCTATACTTGGAGCTTTTCTCCCCGGTCCTCTACTGAAAATGGACATGTATCCAGTTTGACTAGCCCGGTCAACAAATGTAAATAAATAAAATAAATAAATAAATGAACATTTATGAAGTAAGAAGTAAACTTCCCTGGTAGCACCACCATTCTCTTCTGGAAATTGATAAATTAATTAACAGGCGTCCAGACAATTAATAACCTCAGCAGTAGCAATCCAAACTACATATTTATTAATAGTATTAAAGCTTATTTAACACACACTAAGAAATAGCTCAGGTAATACCTACCCAACCACATACAGAAGTACAGCACATTTCCTTACCCTTCAGGAAAATTTTACAACACAGAGTTAGGAAGTTGTTAGAAAAACTACACATTTGCACAGCTGCTCCACAATTACCTCACTGCTCCTGTCCTTTCTCAGAATAGCAGCACCACACTTAGCGCATATCTTAATGTATCCATCATTACAGGTATCTTTGCAACTTCTTTCAAAAACAGCTTAGTATACATCTCACCTAGGTACCCTTGGAAAAAACACCTCAAGAGGATTATCTGTTTGAGTGACTATGCCCCTGGCTATGATACTGGAAAAGTTGTTTGCAATTAGATTCCATTTCTTTTTGTTTTAAATGCAATTTTTATTGATACATTTTTGAATAACAAAATGTAAGGTGACTGTATATAACAACGTTAAGAAGAAACTAAGAAAAAGAGGGGGTTGGGGTTTAACATAATTGTTAAGGTGCTTACCTCACAGGCACAAGGTACAGGGTTTGATTCTCACCTTTGAAAGAGATACTGGATAGGCTTAAAATGGCTCACAAGGGCAGCTAGCTTACCTGTGAACCTATGATAAAGCAATAATTAGTAAAAAAAACATAACAACTATTTACAATATATACATGTCTCAGCAATACCAATGCCACAAAATAATCCAAATCAGTAGCACATGATAAAAAACAATACCCACGCCTTATAATCAACAGTAAAGATATGCACTCTCAAATGTATCTAAACAATATATCCAGTGGTTTGGAAAACTCTTTGATGCATCACCAAATTTAAAAGAATGCACAATTTAATGTTTCCTTATGTGAAGATGCAATGACATTATCCAAGTGAACTGGAGAAGGGGTCAACCTTTACTTCCAAGTGCTCACTCCTAGCAGTTTGGCCACACTAGCTAGAACCCCTGCTATTTCTAAAGTAGCAGAGTTGTCATTCTCACCAATGGGCCTGACCCAAAAATCAGAATTTCTAATCCAGTTAGAGGGGTAGGTCAAAGATTTTATTTAGCCTTTGACAGAGGAAGTTCCAATGAAATCTAATGGCTGGACAATACCAGAACATATTAAGGTTATCAGCGCCATCCATATCACATCTCCAACAGTTACTATCCTCCTTGAGACCAATCTGCATCTGCCTCCAGGGAGTAACATGCCAATAATGAATAAGATGCATGAAGAAGAAAGATCTGGTCCTGCTAGATTCAATATTACCAGGCTAGATAGACCTATTAAATGTGGTGGTGGTATAGCAATACTTTACAAAAATCACCTCAAACTCAAGAAACTCAACTTACTGCCTCCAGGAACAACAAATATAGAAGCCCTAATTACCCACCTACAAACCAACCCTCCTAAATCTATCAATATAATGGCTGTCTACCTACCTCCAGGTAACTGCCCCTCTACCATAGAAGAGTTTTTAAGCTTGACGACCTCTACACTAAGACAAGAAACTATTATAATGGGTGACTTCAACTTAGACTGGAATACTGTCAACTCCAAAACTCCCACTGATCATATTAACCTGTGTGGTTTTACACAGTTAATCCTCAGTACAACCAGAGTTGACAAACACTCCAAGAAAGAATCTATACTTGACCGGGTACTCATCAACTCTAACCCCAAATCATATCTATCAGGCTGTCTCCCAGACACCCTTAGTGACCACTCACCTACTTTCCTTGTTAAAAAACAATCCCTCCTCCATAACATACCCAAGTTCAAAATTGTCCGCAACAAATTAAATTTCACCCCTGAAAATTTCTCTACTCTTCTCCAGCAAGTAGACTGGTCCCCCCTTAAATACCTTCAACTAGACCTAGCAGTTCAATACTTTAATGACCAATTCCTCTCCTGCTTAAACTCACAGCCCCATTAAGTAAAATATGGGCAAAAGCAAACAACGCATGCTGGCTCTCATCAGAGACTAGAAAGCTCCTCAAAGACAGGGGCAGGGAATGGCAAACATTCCAACTCACTAATACCTCTGAATCCCTCCTAAAGTACAAGCAACATCGCAACGCAGCAAAAAAAACAAATCATATATGTTAAAAAACAGTACTACACCTCTTTCCAAAATAAGCACCACAAAAACCCTAAAAAATTTTGGAGTTCTATAAATCAACTTCTTAAACCTGGCCAGACCCCCACTCCCTCCTTGCGCTCACTTTTAAAAATAACCCAGACTCCTTCGAATTCCATCCCATACCAACCCACTACATCAGAAAATGACTGAATACCTTAAACTCGCTGCTGATCCCATTGCTTACCCTATCTCTATACTGCTTAATAGATGTATCACAGAGCAATATGTACCTTCACTATGGAAAGTATCCCATGCCATCCCGCTCCATGAAGGAGGTGCCTCAATAGACTTTACTAATTACAGGCTCATTGCCCTACTTTCCCCATTAGCAAAAATACTTGAAAAATCGTTCACTCCCAACTACTCAACCACCTCCTAAAAAACAATCTCCTCTTCCCCACCCAACACGGATTCCACCCCAAACATAGTACAACTACAGCCCTGACTAGCTTTACAGACACATTTAACTGACATAGGAATGCTGGGTCACTCACATCCTCTATATTTCTCGACTTATCCAATGCCTTTGATATAATTCCCCATAAACAACTCATTCATGAATTAACCTCTCACATTCTACCACCTTCTGGTTCATCAGTTATCTATATAACAGGCAACAAGCTGTCAGATGGCAAAATGAACTCTCTCCTCTACTACCTATAGCTTATCTATAGCTGTAGGAGTACCTCAAGGTTTGATACTAGGCCCCTCCTGTTTACAGTCTTCACAAATAAGTTACACACAGCCACAAAACTTGCAAACATAATCCAATATGCAGATGATTCCTCATTAATTTGCTCAGTTCCCACACTGCCTTCTCTTCTACAAAAAACTCAGCGATCCTTCCTGGACATTGAAAATTTCCTCAACCAAGCTCAGCTCATACTTAACCCATCTAAAACCAAATTGATGATTTTCTCCAATGGCAGAAAATCCCCCGACCTCTGCTCCTTCACCATCTTTTCATCTAACACCACCACCTGTATTGAGCCTGTTGATTCAACTAAACTACTGGGTGTGATCATAGACAAGGACCTTAAACTTGGTAAAGACTTTGACTCAGCTATCAAGAAGGTGCACTTTAAACTGAGTTCCCTTTACAGGATCAAGCCCTTCCTTACAGAAGCCACCTATCACGCCATCAGTAGAACCCACCTACTATCTAGTCTTCTTTATGCCTCATCCATTTATACCAATCTAAGAAAATCCAACTCAGCCATACTAGAATCCTGCTACCATAAAATAGCCAGATTTGTAGCTAATCACCTAACCAGGCCCCATCACTGTACCTCACTTCACCATCTTACTTGGCTTGAGCTACCCAACCAACTAGCCTACAACCAATTAGTACTAACCCACTCCACCCTCTGTCACCCAGAAAACTGCCCATCTATTAGCAATATTATCCAACCATACACAAGTAGTTGGTCCCTTAGGTCATCTGACAAAATTCTCTTAAAGGTCAGTAGTTCTATGGTGACTCCCTATTCTCCCACAAAGTTGCTAAGATTTGAAACAATTTACCTCAAAACATTCTCAATACCGAAAGCACATCGAAATTCAAGCAATTATTAAAGGAGCACTTCAAACTAACACGGCAATGCCCCTGTAGCAGGCCTAACTGATCTCCAATTGTACTTCCTTATGATCTTCCTTCCCCTAAAACTCGTATCTCTTCCTCCTTTCTTCCCTCCCTTACTCCACTATTCAGTGTCTTTATTTACTTATACCCCCTTCTATTACCAGTCCACTGCTATACTCTCCTACTTATAGCCCAATCCAAAACCCTCTCTCACCCTCTTACCACCTTTCATAGCTGGACCTAACCCAGCATTCTGTTCTTCAGCCTCAGTCTGTATTCCCTAATGTAACCTTACTGTAGATTATACATTGCTTTCTACCACACTCTTATGTTATATCTACTAACTTAACCTGTTATAGTCTTAATAACTAACCATCCTCTTATGCTTCTGTATAACTTTCTGACATACCAACGACTGTAAAGCCTTGCTATAGTTCTGCAAATCAATGTCCCTGAAATACTAATACCTTGTACAAGACTGTAAACTGTGTTTAATCCCAGGATATTTTCATTCTATGCCTGTTTATTACTTAGCTAGTCTCCTACTTATACTCTACATGATTGTTTCCCCTAGTGAAGCTTCGTTAATATTACTAAATTGTATAAGAATTTTTATATGGATGTTTGTCAAAACACTTGTGTAATGCTTTTCTATATGTTCATGTTTGTTAACACTTGTGTAAGCTTTTATAAACTTTGTAACGGTGGAGCTTTTCTCCCAGGCATCCACTGAAAATGGTCTGCTTAGACCCAGTCGGACTTTCCTGGTAAACAAATGGAAAAAAGGATAAAAATATTTCGTATATTTATAAACTGGCAAATCCTTTATACTCTTCCCCTTGACAATGCTATAGAATATTTTAACTCTATCTTCCTAAAAACCCTCAACTCCCAAGCCCCACCAAGAAACAAACGAATCAAGACTAATTCTGCTCCTTGGCTATCCAAAGAAACTAAACAAATCATGCACTCCAGGGACAAATCCTGGAAGCTCTACCAAAAAAATAAATGCCTTCTACCTTGCTTCAATACACCCAACTCCACAACCAAGTAAAGAAACTAATCACCTCCGACAAAAAAAATTACTACAATAAACTTCAGTCCAATAATAACAAGAACCCTAAACAATTCTGGAAATCTATTAATTCCCTACTCCACCCAGGATCTAGGAATAATCCCTGCCCTGACCCTAGCTTAACTGACTCAGAACTAAGCTCTCACTTCAACACATTCTTTACAGAATCCATTGCTAATCTAACCAAATCTTTTCCCATCAATAATCCATCCGACTCTCTCTCTTCTACTCCCAGCACCCCTAGTAACTGTACGCTTAATTTCCAACTCAAACCTGTACCAACTACTTTCATAAAAAGACTCCTATCAAAACTAAAGCCTTGCTCAAATGCCCCAGACAACTTACCCTCCTCCTTCCTCAAAACTGCTGCAGATGGTATTGCTCTCCCTATCAGCATCCTAATTAACCGATCTTTAAAAGAGTCCTATGTACCCAAACTTTGGCGATCTGCCTTCATTCTACCTCTACACAAAGGAGGCAGAAACTACAATATCTCTAATTTTCACCCAATTGCCTTACTCTCACCGTTATCAAAAATACTTGAAAAATGTGTCCATCACCAACTTATGCCTTTTGTAACTCAGAATCTCCTCTTAACTCCCACCCTGCATGGCTTTCGCCCTGGCCACAGCACCACTACTGCCTTACTATCCTTCTTAGACACAGTAAATCGAGCACACGATTTTGGATTTCTAGTATCCACAGTACTGCTAGACCTTTCCAAAGCCTTTGATACCATCTCCCACAAGCACCTTCTCTTTCATCTCTCCAACCTTTATCTCTCCCCTGATACCCTTTCCTGGTTCTCCAGCTACCTATCTGACAGATCTCAAGCTGTCAGATGGAAGAACTCTACCTCCTCTTTCTTGCCAACACCCACCGGTGTTCCCCAGGGGTCCATCCTCTGACCCATGCTTTTCAACATTTTCATTAACAACCTTCACTCAATCATCCCTGATACAACAGTTATCCAATATGCAGATGACTCCACCTTAGTCTGTGCCGCCTCCAACCTTCCTGAACTATTGACTAAAACTCAAACAGCTTTTCCACTACCGAAAACTGGATGCACCAAAACCATCTCTCACTCAACTCTAACAAATCTAAAATTCTTCTGTTTCCTCCCTCCAGAAAATTCTCCTTCGACAAGAATGCTTTCAAAGTCCTTAACCAAAGCAACTCTGCCATAGAAGTGGTCCCTTCCGCAAAACTCCTCGGCATTACCATAGACGAACACCTTAAATTTGATATCCACATCCAACAAAACATCAAGAAAACCCATCAAAAGCTAGGCATGCTCTATAGAAATAATCACTTTCTCCCCAACTCTGCAAGGCAAACTATTGCTAATACCTACTTCCTACCCTCTCTATTATATGGAGCCCCTCTACTAACTAACATATCTTCTTCCTACACCTCTAAACTCGAAATTTGCTATAATAAAATCTCCAAGTTTGCAACTAAATCCAAAACCTCTACTCACCACTGCCTAACCCTACAATCTCTGAACTGGCTGGAACTCCCAAACCTCCTAGACTATTTCCAACTAACCACTGCCCACAAATTAATATTCTATCCAGATAAATGCCCAGCCTTAACAAACATCCTTCCCCCTTACATCCCAACCAGATCTCTGAGATCTGAACACCAAAATTTAATCTCTGTCCACAAAACCAAACGCCCTGCAGGCCAACACCTTCTCTCTTTCACTGTTGGCAAAAAATGGAACTCTCTCCCTCCTTCACTCAGGACTACTCCTAACTCTGAATCTTTCAAAACCCTACTTTTTTCTTACCTATCCACTAAACGTAAATGCTCTTGCTTTCACCCTACATAACTATCTTAAGAATTTCCCCTTTGAGCTCTTCATTCTCCTGCTTTTCTCTGCACTATTACCTCTTTCTATTATCCTAATTAAACCCAAGCTAACATACTCAGACTAAGCATCCTCTCTCTCTTGACTCCAAGTATTGTATATTTTGTAAATATCAACTAAGTCATATATACTTATTGTCCAGTCAATCTAAACCTACTGTCCTGAATGTAAATACCTACAAACTGTGCTACCTATGTCAAAATTGTATTTCAATGCCAATTTATCCCCTATACCTGATTGCATATATGTATTTTTCACTGCATTATGTAACCTTTGTATCCATTTATGTATGTACTTGCCATTGCATTATGTAACCTTGTAACCATATTTCTTATTGGAGCTTTATTCCCCGGGCCTCCACTGAAAATGGGCACACCACTGGCCCAGTGGACTTCCCCGGTTACCAAACTGAAATAAATAAATAAATAAATATTCCTCAGTGCTGTCCACACTTCCCTTCCAATTGAGACTCTTCCAATTATTGCAAATCAGTCACTTAATAGCATTCACTGTGTAGCACCATAGGTCCCTCCATATTAGTCCTACATGCCCAGAGTGGGTTCACAGCCACTTGCCCTGAGAAGGACCTTCTTAACTTTTTCTAAGGGTTTTATTACCCTGGCCCATATCTATCCTGTTTAGTGGTAGTGGAAACACTTAGGTCCACCTAACTGGAATTCTACCATTAAACAGTCCAGAGATTTCAGAGAGGACACAGGTTCTGTGCCCACTGTGCTCTATCCTGTTTGCTTATAATATGACAGACTTCACGGTGATGTCAGATTATGTTAGTAGGCCCACTGTCCCAATGTAGGTCACTGATAGGAACACAGTCTCTATACAGCTGATGTAGCCACTCTTGCTGGGCCTTCAAAGGAGAACCATCTCCTGCATACTCAGTTTTAAGTGCTGTTGTTGTGTCCTGCACAATCACACAATTACCTTCAAGAATACACCTGGCAAAGAAGCAATCACATAAGAGCACAAGTGGGGAATGCCAATGCCCCCACAGAACCTGGGGAGATATGCAACAGAATGAGATATCCTATGCCCACCCATTCTAACACTGTCGTATCAGTTAATTCAAGGATGTGACCAGGACCGGGTGACAGAGCTGAATAGGCAGACTGAGAATGGTATAAAAAATATGTAGCAAAAATCATAGCTGAAACTGCCCTGTTATTGCCTTAGCATGTCCAAAAGTTGCTCGCTTTTGGAATGAGCTTTAACATTTTTGTGAGGAATTCCTGGAGATTAAATTCTACAGTGTCTATCACCCCCATCTCCAAATATTTTACTTGTTGCTTCACAGGGATCACCAAAGAATCCAAATTCAGGCTTTGGGAGCTATACTCAAGCAAAGCTGACTTATTAAGTTACACTAGAGTCCTGAACCATCTCCAAAATGCTGCAAGTCCTCCAGAACCTTTTCTAAGACTGCCAGTAAGTTCAAACTCAGCAGGGAACAGTGTTTGCAGTCAGATTCTTGATCACATTAATTCTATGTGGCCTTTTATTCTGTGTACAATCTGATATTAGAAATTGGTTCATTGCCTTCACAGGCATAGCTTTTACAAATACAAGAAACAACCTACTAAAACACACAATGTTTCATAAATATGAAGATTGCATACTAATCAAATGTCCCTCAGCTTCTGAGAAACACATTTTATAAAGTGACTTTTGGTGAAGGTATGCTCAGGTGGTTCCAAAATTACTCTCAGATCACACCTTTTAAATTTCACCAGGATCACTTAGTCTTGGCCTTTGGATTTTTAAATTAAAAACAATTCCTCCTTGTTAGGAGAACAACAGTTTTTAGTACTTAAATTAATAAGCACCTATCCAGGCATGTCTAAGGGTCAGCTCCCAGTATTTTCCCCTGTCCACCTGATGAATCTGGGCATCTTGGGGCAATGTAGCAATTGCCTCATGTACGCTGACAACCCTCTCCTCCTACCACCGAACACTACAGCCTGTGAGAGATGCAATTATATAGCCAAACTGGAAGCCAAGCTCTCTCCAGCCAAGACTAGCCTAGACAGTCAAGAGGATAAGGTAAACACCTGCACCACATCACACTCAACACATAGTCCATAAAAACCTGCACCACCTAAACCCACACATAGCAACACAAAACACACACCTACATTCATGGAGGCTCTCAATAAAAATCTGCCCAAACAACAGAGACCTCCAAAACTGAAATGCAAGCAACCCCCCCCCCCCCAACATTACCCAAATGACACATAGCCCACAAAATCAGTGTGCCACTCAATTTCAGCCCATAAGGCAAAACAACATACCCAACACACTAGTCATAGGTGACTCTATATTCAGGCACATCAGAAAATCTGAGGAAGTTCAGAATTAATAAAAGTGAATGAAAGCGCTAGTTTTCGTGTCCGTCTTTTCTAGCACTGTTGGAGAAGATCACAGTTTGTTGTGCGTTTTATTTGTTTTCCGTTTGTCCTTTTCACCTGTGTTTACACACCACTGTGTGTCCTTGCAAAACAGCACAGTGGCTACCTATAACAGCTTTCACTACACTGCTTGTAGGTGCACTAATTTTTGAACTACCATATATGGAATATTGTCCGCTTCTATCCAAATGCTAACTGTTAAGCCATATCAGCATATACCAAGGGCTAATGATCATGGAACCTTTGTCCTCATGAGGTCATCTTTCCCTTTCAGTTAATATTGGTACATTCAAATGCCATGTTTACATCGACTATAGATCACTAGAGTCATGTGATACCAGTATTATTAATGATGTTCACTAGAAACTGAGCATCATTTCTACCTGTGGTGCTCAAAGGGGTGTTTATTTGATTGTTACTTATATTACATTGGAAATGGTATTTTGAGCATTTGAAATGTATATCCAGGAAGATTTAAGAGATCGATTATGACTTGTAGCCAAACATTCTATTGAAAGACATTCAGGTATTGTTTCTAGTCTTAAATGTCAAATCCTGTGTGTTCTTAAAACTGCAGTCAGATGGAATATAACTCAGAAAACATTTATAAAAATGAAGATTTATTTATTCCAGTTTGATGACTGGGGAGGTCCACTGGGCTTGGGGAGGCCATTTTCAGTGGAGGCCCAGGGAGAAAAGCTCCACAATACATAGTTTAGTTACAAGAATAATTACAAAGACACTTTGCATTACAAACAGCAGTTAGCATTCAAAAAGAAAAGAGAACAACAATTACAATTTTGTTTAGGTATGAAAGGCAGGAATATAGCCTGGTGGCTAGATTTTACAGTTCAGTTATTTATACAATGTACATATGTGAGGGAGGTTAGCTAGGTGAGAAGGTTAGCCAGGTGTAAAAGAGGAGGAAAGCTTAAGAGGTGTGGGGTGAAGAGTACAGTTGCATTTTCTGTTTAAATAAAGGTAGGAATGAAGAAGAGTTTTAAAGTTTTCTAGGTTGTCACAGGTCCTCAGTGAGGGGGGGAAGAGCATTCCATTTTTTAGCTAAGGAGAAGGATAGCAGAAGCTGACCAGCTGGGTGCTTAGGTACTTGAACAGTGATTAGGTTTTGGTGGGTAGATCTAAGGGTTCTGTGAGGGGTATATAGTTGTAGGAGATTGGATAGTGCAGGACACTTAGTAGATTGGAACAGTAATATGTGACCAGTGGTGATTTGGAGAAAGTCCAGTTGGTTGGGGAGTTCAAGCCAATTTAATGAGTGAAGGAAGGAACAGTGATCAGAGGAGGAATTGGCTTTGGTAACAAATCTGGAGATTTTATTGTAACATTCTTCCATTTTGGAGGAGAGTGTGGCGGATAAATTAGTAAGCAGAGGGGTGCCATACAGTAGAGAGGGAAGGAGATAGGTTGTTGCGAGAGTTAGTCTGGTAGCAGGAGAGAGGAAGTAGTTGTTTCTATAAAGTAAGCTGAGTTTTATGTGGGTTTTTATGTTCAGCTCGATGTGAGTATTAAATTTTAGGTGTTCATCAATAGTGACACCAAGAAGTTTGGCGGAGGGAGCGACCACTATAATGGAGTTGTTAAGGCTGGTTATTTGGAATTAATTTGTATCAATAGGGGAGGATTTTGAAGGAGAGAATAGAAGGATTTTAGTTTTATTGGCATTTAGTGAGAGGTGATTTTGGAGCATCCAGTTTTCAGTTGTAGAGAAGGCTATTTGTGTCAGTAATTGGAGCCCTGTTAGGTTAGAGGTACAGCAGATAAATGTAGAATCGTCAGCATATTGCACAATATTGGTGTTAGGTATGGCTTTGTGAAAGTCGTTAATAAAGATATTGAATAGTCCTGGGCCAAGTATCGAACCTTGGGGTACTCCAGTGGGGGTAGAAAGGAAGGTGGAGGTGCCCCATTTTACAGCTTGGGATCTGTCTGAAAGACAGCTGAAGAACCAGGAATGTGTTTTGTGGGAGAGACTGAGATTAGACAGATGATTTAGTGGGTGGGTATGGGAGATGGTATCGAAAGCTTTAGATAAGTCCAGCAGAACTGAGGATGCTATTTTACCAGAGTCACGGGCTAAATTGACCGTATGTAAGAAGGAGAGAAGGGTGGTGTTGGTACTGTGTCCTGGGCGGAAGCTGTGTTGGGTAGGAGAGAGTAGCTGGTGTTTGGTAAGGAATGGCAGGAACTGAAGGTGGATGCATTTTTCAAGAAGTTTGGAGATTGGGGAGAGGATGGCTATGGGGTAGAAATTAGAAATGTTACAGTTTTTGCCACTCTTGTGAAGTGGAAGAATATAAGCAGCACGCCATAGTTTGGGAACATAGGATTCAAGTAGGGATCTATTGATCAGGATGCTGATAGGAAGAGCAATACCATCAGAGGCTATTTTTAAGAAGGAGGAAGGAATGTTGGGGGCATTGGAGCAAGGCTTTAGTTTAGAGAGAAGTTTCTTTATTAGGTAGGTGGAGACAGGTTTGAGTTTGAAAGTAGGTGGGAGAAGGAGAGGAAGATTGAGTGGGGAGGGGTAGAGGGTTATTGTTGGTAAAGGTCTTGGTTAGCTCAGCAATAGAAGTGGTACAGAAGGTTTTGAATAGTGAGGCAATTTCGAGATCAGATTTGCTGGTGTTGGGGCAGGGGTTGTTTTTAGTACCTGGCCTAAGGAGGGAATTTATTGAATTCAAAAATTGTTTGGGGTTTTTCGCATGGTTTACTTGGATTTTGATGTAATAAGACTTTTTATCTTTAATAACTTGTTTTTTGGCTATTTTTCTCAGCTGTTTATATTTAAGTAAGGTTTCTGGCTGTTTATATATGTTAAGATATATCTTTAATAAAAAATAAAGCTGTTTAAACATGCGGTTTGAATAATAGTTTAATGAAGCAGTTCTTTTTTCAGCATCACAAGTGCATTTATCCTGAAGATACTAGACAGCATACAATAATTTAAAACTCACTGTAGTATTCAACTCTCGATTACTTTACATAAAGTGCATTTAATTTGACTATCATCTTAGAGGTTGGAACTTAATTAAGGGTGTTATTTACTGTATTGCAGTTACCTTGTATTTATATTCTCCAGAAGGCTGTTTGCCAAATCAATAAAAAGATTTAAATAAATTGTTTTCATCAGTTTAGGCCTGTGCTTTTGGGATATATATTTGTGTTTTACTATTAGATAAATACAGCCCTCTGACACAGCTGATTTCGTATATCTTTATCATGACCAGTTTTAAAGGCTCCATTAGTGATCATTGATGGAAGTTTTACCTGATTTTCAGAATAGTTGTTCCCCTCACATTCTAGACCTAAAAATAAATAGTAGAATTTGATTTCTTGCATCATTCAGCATTCTATTGTAGTACTATTTCTTCTCACATATGATATCTACAGTACGTCAGGATCATTACCGACTTCCACTTACTCCACTTAAATTGTAGCCCTTCTACGTTCCCTCTTCTGTATTATATTATTTATTTATTCATTTTGTGATTTCCTGTATATCCTATTCAGGGTAGAGTCAGAGTCACAGCCTGCCTTAGAAAACATTAGGAGTAAGGCTGAAGGGATGACAGTCAACTGTCCATTACGGCTGGAGGTTAGTATAATGGTTAAGCTGTTTACCTCACAGACACAAGGTACAAGGTTTGATTTTCACCTCAGAGGGAAATTATCTAGGCTTAAAACGACCTGCAATTAAGAATCATCTTCATGTGGCCGCGGTGGTGCAGCAATTGGTGTTGTCATCTCACAACAAGAGGTTCTTTGGTTCAGTTCTTGGCTGGAGTACCTTCTTTGCGGAGTCTGCATGTCCACCCTGCAGTTGAGTGAGTTTAAAAGACATGCAGGTAGGTGCATGCCTGTGTGCCTTCTGTGAAGGTTGGGCACCAGGCTGGCAACCTGGCACTGTAAAAACTCCACTACCAGTCAATCTGCAGATCGGTTATCCGCTGTGGTGACCCCTAACCAGGAAAAGCCAAAAGACATTGCTAGTTAACCTATCTTCATATCTTTGGAATGTTTGAGGAAACTGGAAATCCTGGCACAAGCACACACAGCCACAGGAAGCACATGATAACCCTATCCAGAAAGTTCTGCAGGTAAGAACTGATCTAGCAAAGCAAGTGCTATTGTATTTCTAGAATACCTCTTAAAAATGAAAGCATTTAATGCTGTGTTGTATGTAACACAAGGCTATATAAAGATTATGCCAGTTTAACTATTTTAGTTAAAAGAATACACATATGTCAAAGTTCAGATTACCAAATATGATATAAAACATAGCAGACTATGATTAAACAGAGATGTCAAAGTTCAGATTACCAAATATGATATAAAACATAGCAGACTATGATTAAACAGAGATTAGAATGCATGTAGAAAGGTTTGGTTAACATTTGTAAAGGAACATTTTGAGATCTGGATAAATGTGATGTATCCAATGGAAGAGGTGGCTATAATGACATATTCTCATTCTCATATTACTCTTTGAATATTATTTATTTATTTAAACATTTTGCCTCCACTACCTATGAACCATTAGACACTCTCTTGGTTAATCAGCTTGTTTGTTCTCTTCATGGGGCAAGAGTCGACAGAGAGGGTCATCATCAAGGTAGCCACTGGGGGTCATTCAAAGATTTTTAGTTTTCGACCTGTCCTTAACCTTTTGTGCTCTCACCAAGCTTACAGAAATGGGTGGGCAATGGGCTGTCTACGAAGATGTCTCCTGATTTCTGATGGGGCATTCCGTTCAGGCAGCCCTGCCCTTCCCATGTGGCACAATCAGTGCTCCCTCCATTGTTCACTAAGGAGATTGCTATACCCTGTGTGTGTCCATGTTTACACTCCCCAGGAGAGGTGAATAAGCCTCTTGACTTCATTGTCACCCCCCTCTTGCTTGCCTCCTCTCCTGCCGGCACTGCTAACTGAACCCCAGTTGCCTGGGTCACAGTCAGGGATCCATCCCTTTGTGCCACAGAGCCAGGCTTACTATGAATATTATCAGCAGTAACTTTATCCTGTTATTGAGGATCAAATTCTTATCCACAAGTTTAATTTAACATTATTTTATTTAACAGGGCTATTTTGTCTAATTAGGATACTAGTTAAATCACTGTAATATATGTGTTTTTAACAGTGGAAAATGCAAGATACCTTGCAAATCTTAGTTTTTTGCAAATCATAGTGAGTTTTTCAGGTTTTTCTTAAACTTTGTAAAATGCTTGTAAAAAAGAAATTGAAAAAGAAATAACTTGATTAAATGACTGCATGGCTTAGCAGAAAAATAAGTTCATTTTATTTATAAGGCATTCTTGTGATCTGCTCTACAACTTATGACGCACTTCAGAAGTCAAAATAATTGTATGAGGTTAAAAGGTCAAGGAAAGTTAATGAGTTGTGTTGAATTAATAATCTGTAATTACCAAAACATTTTTAAGAACTTAAACAGTTTAATGATTTGCTTAAAAAGGTGAAAGAAGACAATCCAAAGTTGGCTGGAGGAATACATTTAAATCAAAAGATTAAAAATATAAGCTTTTAAAACTTCTGTTATAACATCTTCATTGTAGTTTATATATTGTAAAATAAGTGACTCACTAGTTCACAGGGCTTTAAAAATTGGACAAGGAGACTCATCTCTTCAGGAAATGCTGTTAGCTATCATACACATCAAAGTATACATTAAAGGGATTAGCACCACAGCCTTCCAGGGAATGTATTTTGCATCAGGAGGCTGGAAAATATAACAGCAAATCATCATGGAATTTTAGCTTTAGGGATGGCTAATGCAGTGGCACCCCAGTTCCATTTCTAACTATTCTACTGTCCAGAAGGCTCTAGGATAAAGTCATGCTACTACAGGGTCAGTTGGGAATGAAAGGCTCAAGCAGATAATTGCTGTCCTTCCTTAGGGGGAAGAAAAAGGCAGAGATCAGTCTCAGGCTGACCACAGAAGAGGCTAATGCTGTAAATGGAAAGACTGCATCAAAATCCATTTAAAGTGAAGGGGATAATGCAAGGTATCACAGCATCAGATAATTCTTAAAAAAGTGAAAAAAAAAACAGGTCCATTTTTCTTCTTTGTAAATATATAACAGTAATTGATTCACCACTGCCATGGATTTTTTTTTATATCTGTCAAGTCCATATTTTCCTGACCCTAAAATCTACTACTAGATGACCATAATGGCTCATAAGCCTTTTTTTTTGGGTAATCCAATCAAATCTCAAGGCAACAGGAAGTAGGAATCAAAACTGTGTTTGAGAGAAGAGACAAGCTGCTAGGGTTGGTATATAAGATATATGGAAACAAATTATGCAGAAATCAAAACTGAAAAGTCTTGGGTCTGATTATGGTGTGGACAGGTGTGGACAGATCAGGAACAGAGGAGGTGGGGACTGTACTAGACTACCTGAGTAAGGGATTAATGCATAGAAGGGATAGGGCATCTGACAACAAGAATTTTCTTTCTTTTTTTGGGGGGGGTCTATATTATATGAATGAAAGTTCATAATATCTAACACTCTGAAGAGCAAAAATGACGGACCTCTAAGTGCTTCTTGTGGGGATCGCAGTACAGTGAAGTTCAGAATATTTGCCCTTTCCTCACTGTAGTGCAATCTTGGAGTTGGTATATATATATTTAGCAGGGGGTATAGGGGAGTGCAGCCCCTCACAATAAGGAGTTTGAGGTCCGGCATTTTCGATCTTTAGAGCATTTGATATTATGAACTTTCGTTCATATAATATAGACCCCGTTTTTGCAGTATTATTGCTTTTTTAACACCTTATTGAATTACCATTTAAGGGCGGCCACAGTGGTGCAGTGGTTATCTTTGCCACCTCACAGCAAGAGGTTCTCCGGTTCGATCCTTGGCTGGGGTGCCTTCTGTGTGGAGTCTGCATGTCCTTCCTGTGGTCGTGTGGGTTTCTTCTGGGTGCTCCAGTTTCCTCCCACATCCGAAAGACATACTGTAGGTGGATTGGACACTCTAAATTGGCCCTAGGTGTGAGTGTGTGTGTATGTGTGCCTTCTGTGGAAGGTTGGGCGCTGGGCTGGCAACTCAACACTGTAAAACTCCACTGCCAATCATGAGCAGACAGGTGATCCGCTGTGGTGACCCCTAACTGGGAAAAGCCGAAAGAAGAAGAAGATTGAATTATCACTTAAGCAAAGTACTTTTATATAAAATAAAACAAACCATGTTAACATGTTCATAGTTACAAACATCATATATCATGTACATTCTTTTGTATAACTATCATCAATCCAACATTACATTAATTTGTCAATTCCTGTCCTCTGAAACATTATTCTGCATGTGCTATTCCCACAATTTACATTTTTTGGAAGTTTGCTCCCACTCTTTTCTAAAGATCCCATTTCTAGTTTTTTTATCTCTGTTACAATATTCACTACTTCAAATGCAGTTGGTTTAGACCTTGAGTTAAATTTTCTAGTAATTGCTGCTTTTTTGTCAGGCACCAGAATTAAACTTAACAAAATCTTACTATGTATAGGCAATACAAATCCTATATCCTATCTCAGAAAATAATTTCCTTAATTTCATCCTTTTGATCACCAAATATTTCTCACAGAGTAGTCTGTATGGAATTTTTAAAATCTGCCAACTCATTACACTATCAAAACGTATAATCATACATCCAACATTTGCCATCTACCTGAAGAAAAATTCTTTGGAGTCTGCTTGGGATATAAAAATATTTATGCAAACATTTTCAAGCAAAAATGCTAACTCTTTTAGACTTTGTTGCATATTTGGGATCTATACACATGCCTTCCCATAGTTTCTTTGGGAATTAGTTATCCAGTCTCTCTTCCCAATCTGTTCTAACCTCCTCTGATTGATTCTTATAGTTATCATGCAATATTTGATATGCCCTATTAATAAAAACTGTACCAGTGAAGGTCTTTTATTTAGGATTCCCATGTCCCCTTCTCTTTGCCTATGTTCTGATATCAATCCCTGATAAGGAAGGAAGTCTACCCTGCAGTCCAGATGTCTTCTTGGCCTCTTCCCATTCTATTATGTTTCCCTCTCTAGTTATTTACTACCAATACCTTGGTTCTTTTGCCAATTCTTACCAATAAATTCAGACTCCCTCTTTCCTATTCTCTGTGCCCATAACTGCAGATATCCATATTGACAGAATCTCCCTTCTCCATTCTCATGTTGGCTTAGTTTTTAGAATACTTTCTGCTTCTTTATAAATATAATATCCTGTATGGTTGTTGTTACTATCCTTAAGGATCTGCACCCAAAAGCCCAATATCTCATTATTTCTTGAATTCCTCCTGCTTCACCATCTTCCCTTTCCATTTTGAATTATAGCTTTCTGCTTCTGTTATGTATGAGCCTTAACTGCGTAGCTCTAAAACATCCCTTCAAATCTAAACCACCTTGTTCTATTGAAAGGATGGAGTTATCCTACTTGACCCTTACCCTCTTCTCCTCCCAGATAAAATCCTTCAACTCTTTATTAATTACTGTCCACAACTTCTCTTCTGGTTGATAACAATATGTCTGACCTGTAGATAAACATTTAACGTAAGATGGCTCACTCCATCTATGCTCTTATACAAGGTTGCGGGTGACACTACTACAATAATTATTTGATGAAGGGGTCGGGTATTTGATTGAGGTTATGAAGTAATAGAAAGAAATTTTGAATGAATTTGTTGAAAGTATTTTAATTGCATATTAATAGATGTATTGAGTGTAAAATGTGTGGGTTTTATTTTATGTTATTTTATAATATAGGATTTTAATTCAATGCAAATATTTAAGTATACGTATGAATTGTATTACATAGATAGGAAAAGTGTTAATTGTACGAAGTCTATATATATATATATGTGCAGCACTAGGGTCTGCTGGAGTTGTATTTTTATTGTTAAGAAGGGATGTTTGGTGCCAAATGGTTTGCAAAAATATTTAAACTAGATGAATGGAAATCTTGGTGCCAAAAAGTACTTAAAAGTAAGCGAATTAGTTGTGTCACCTGGTCTGAAGAAGTCTGCATTCAGCAGATGAAAGCGCTTACCGTTATATGAATTATTTGTATGTGGATGTACAACGAGTTTTAGTCTGTCATTAAAAATATTTTTATTTATTATTCACCCTTATTCGAGTCGTGTGTCACCTGCAACCTTGTATAAGAGCATAGACGGAGTGAGCCATCTTACGTTAAGTGTTTAAGTAGTCGTTTTGTTTCTTGGTGACCTGTAGATAAAACTAAAGGGATTAAAAACATTTGCACTGCTTGTACCTTGATATCCATATTCATAAACAAGAGCATCCAGTTTCTCAGTTTTTGTATTATCTTTTATTTAGTCTATTCCCACATATCCTTAGCTGCCATAACAACATCCTTTTTAACCAATACTTCTAATTGCTTCATTTTATTGTGTCCCCATAAATATAGATATTGCTGAACCAGTTCATTTGTGGGTACATAGTTTACAGCTACAGCATTTGTTTTATCTGTACATTATCCAGATACTCCCTTATTTTCTCTTTAGCATTCTGCAGTTGTGCCTCTTCTTGTTCTGTGATTCCCTTTATTTTGCAATACTTCAACCTTTGTCAGTCCCTCTGAATAATTACTGATACTTCTTAACCATATCTCTTTTTCTTTTATTTCTACCCTATTTTTAAAATCCATTTCATTTTATCCCACTCACTAGCTATAAGTTATGAAGAAATTTCTATGTTCCCTATTAATTCATGAATAATTTCTACAACCCATTTCCTAAATTCCTCTATTCTTAATAGGTAAGTGGGGAAGTGCCAGCTTCTCATTTTTACTTCATTACCCTACATTTATATCTTAGTTGTTACTTGCACATGGCCTGAAATAGTTATTGGATGTGTGTTGAAGCTTTCAGAACTATGTAGATCTTCAAATAATGAATTTAACCCTCCTGATAGCAACAATTGTCCCAGATCAACAGCTGCATGCACACAGGCTTAACTTAATCTAACATTAAGGTTATCCATGCAAAGATGCACATTACAGCCTGTGTTCATACTCACACTAATTACTGTCTGTTCTTGTTTTATCTTCATTCCCTTACCAGATGTGGAAAACAGCTTATATTCTTTCAGGAAACATTAACCTTTAGCCTTAAAAAAAGTGTTTTAGCTTTTATTGTTTCCCCCTATAGTTAGCTAGTCATTTTTGGAAACACAAGTACCAAATGTACAACTCTGCAAACCTCTCAACTTGCATTGAACATTTATTTGCCAGAGGAAAACTTTTTATTACATTTGTTGCCCTATTATTTACTTCCTCACACAAAAAAGTTATTAAATTATGCCAAAGGCCTTAATCCAGACATTCACCTATGTAAAAATAAGAGAACATCTCAATGCTATGTATATTATAATCTGTGCTTTCATGCCCCAACCCCCTCAACTCAAGATTACAGCATATTAACTTAAACATGCTTTGTCCAGCCTTTCTTCTGTTTTTACTAATTCCTAAATTTCTTAAAACTAAAAAAGAAGAAACAAAAAGTCACTTGTTTACTTTAATATCTTTATCACGTGCAATAATGACTGAAAATGTACTGTAACAGCATGCAATTTATATCATGAAAAGTTTTATACAAATACTGTTAAGGACAAAAATATTTACTTACAGTTAGTTTTTTTGTTTGTTTGTACTTTCCTTCAGTGTCCTTCCAAACATTAATGACATGAAGTGAGGCATATGCATTACAGTTCTCCACAAGTTTAACAACACCAACAAAAGTCCAGTCTTTTTACTTTTTTGTAAAGCCATAGTTTACAAATATGGTTAATGCTTTATAGTTTCATATTCACTAATTTAAATGCTGCTGTTCTTCTTTCTGTTCATCTCCATCTCCCAACCCCAGACTTCAGTTCAAGTCCAAGGTACTCCTGATTCTTCTAGCCAGCTCCTGCACTTTTTTCTGTCTGTCAAGCATTTTCCTTTGGAACACTGGAAAAAGTTTCACTGGCAAAGTCTCTCCTTGTGCTTTATTATCAGAAGAATGAGAAGCAGAATCCCCTTTTGTTTGGTTCACTTTTTGTTGGACAAACTTTTGTATTTCCTCCTTAGCCTTTTCTACATCAAAAGATGACTGATCCTCCAGGAAAAAAATATTCCGAAAATTTATTGAATCTCAGAACTGCCTGTCAGCATTCCCTGATTGCTGGGATACATTTGCGTCTCTTCTGCTTGGTGTACAGTGAGCAATAATTTTCCACTAACACTCTGCTGTCTCCAGTTTTTAATACTTTGCCCTTTTGTCATAGCCTTGTCAGGAGCATTTTTTTTCTGCTGGCATGGTTGCATCTTTACTAATACAGGTTTGGAGCTTACAGACATTGTGCCCTTTCAATTAACAAATCCTGCTGTGGAATACCGGTCCAGTTGCTTGTCTGTGTTTTCATAAAATTAATACAGTCAGTTCCTTCTAGTTTCTGTGGCACAGCAGAAAATCTCAGGTTCTACATGCATTCTGTGTCATTTTTTGAAATATCTCTTCTTGAGCAGTCTCATACTCAGCCAGCCTTTTCTTCATTTTGACCTCTGATTTTTGCATTTTTACAGTTCATATGAATAGCTGTTCAAAGCTTCCTCCATTTTCCAGCCTTTTGTTATTTGAGTTAATATACTCCTTCAGTATTTGATTTATTATAATCAGCTCTGAGCCCATATAACTTATTTTCCCTGTAAATTACTGGAAACCATCTCCTGCACCAAAGCTGGAACTTGAACTGCTTTTTGCCGAATAGGTGCAGGATTCTTCACATTTAGTGTTTTCTCTTCAACTTTTCTAGCTGATTTTCTTTCAGGTTGTCTAAGTTTCCTTTTTGTTGGCATCAAGGCAGTTTACTTAGTAAAACTTGCAGCATTACTGACCTTATCTCTTCTTTTTTCACACTGGGATTGCTAAAATCAGTGTGCGGCCATCTTGGAAGTTGACAACAAGAATTTTCTATTCATGAGCTTATATCCAAATATCTGCCATGTAGCTTTTTGCACACTTTGCAAACATATAGTCTATTTTCTGTAAAGTTCCTGAAGTAGAAACGTATGGGCCTTTGTCGTGAATTTCCACTACAGTAATGGGAACAAAATTCTTATTTATCAATATATATAAACCAGTAAGACCTGTGTTTGGCTGCATTTTACATATTTTCTTGTAACCTGTCACTGATACTTTTTTCTATATGAAAAATTGAAAAAGGATTATTTTTATATTTTCCCACCTCAGCAACTTACAATTACTTTGCTGACGTGAACTATTTTAGTGTGTTTTGGTAGGTCATTGCTGGCCTTTACCACCCTGTGTTAAATCTTCCTCCTTCCTGCTGCCATCCATGGCATTCTGTGCTTAGCTCCACCAGTGATTGTCTACTACACTATGCCAAAAGCACAGTTAAGCAGTCATTAGCCTGGTTCATCCTGTCATTTCAAGGCTTCACCTCAGAATTAAAGAATCCCTGTAATATTGGTTATTAGTGTTGGTTATCCATGGTGGCTCACAGTATCACAGCTGTCCAAAATGCACTTTTGAGATAAGAATTAGGCAATCCACTGGAGTGACTCTTCATGGGAGGAGGAGGAGAAAGATGAAGAAGATGGCTGCCTTGCTGCTCTGTTCAGTACCACAAATTCATCCAAACTAACTGCCATGAGGTGGCATGTAGTATACTCTGAAGGGGTCTGTACTATTAGATTAAAGAGGATTAGTGAATGGATGCTCTGGAGGAGGTCCTGCAGCAGTCAGTAAGCCACTTCTCACAGAAACACAGAGGGAAGTGTGGGGTCCTTGTCTTTTATGTATATTACTTCAAATAATTTATAATGTTCTTATGCAGTTATCGGAGTCTGAGGATGATTTCAAGCATTTACTGTTCTGGCTGGGGAGGTAGACCATTTGATTGCAGTGATGGTTCATTCACAGAAGTGTCTAGCTTTGACCAAAATAAGTGTGGTAATCATGAAAGGTTTAAACGGGCGTAAAGCTGGACACATCTTGAAGAATCTAATGATATCAGCTCAAGCTGCCCTTCTGTCACACCTCTGGAGGGTGTGTAGTTCTAACAGTGAATCTGTATCACGTTTTATTGTTTTTTTTTCAAAGTGTGCACGTTGTAACCTGCAAACTGCTTTCCTCTTCTAGTCCTTAATCTTATGTTCATTCTAGTCCTTAATCTTATGTTCATTCTAGTCCTTAATCTTATGTTCATTCTAGTCCTTAATCTTATGTTCATTCTAGTCCTTAATCTTATGTACAGTGTTGGTAATTACCTTGCACAATCACTCCAAGTGTTATGTCCATTGGTTTATAAAGACTCCAGAACTGTGTATAGTGTTCCATATGTAGCCTTGCCTTTACAGGCTGCAGTTGAAATGCTGCCTCTTTTTACTGAACCTCCTCCAATCATATATCCTAATAATATTCTAAAGGCTTGCAACCAGGCCGTGTCTTACTGCATGCACTTCATGACTTAGTCAAGGGGGAATGATAATCCTACTTGATAATTTTGTTTTTCCATCTTCCCTGTTTCCATGCTATCTGACCCGTTCATTAACTATAATGTATTAAATGCTAGTTGTCATTTATCTTCCCAATGTACTAACATTACCAGGTTTCACTATGTAATGTCCATCTGCTGCTGGCCACTGCATGTATTTTGTGGCCATCAGCGGAAATGCGTTTTACTTTCTACTTCCTTGTTTACAGTAGATACAGATATGTAGCACTTATATGGAACAGCCAGCTGTATCATAAACTACTGTTTACTAGAGTCTTGCTAGACAACATGCACATATCCACAGTACCCTATGTTGTATCATCACACAGTTCTGTATCAACATTGAATTCTTTGGTTCCACACTTGTACCCTTTAACTTTCATCTTATACTGCAATGCCAAAGGCTTTGCTGGAACCCAGATATAGTAAATTTACTTGGATATCTTTGTTTACCTTGCAGTTTCAGTCAGTGAACTACATCAGAATGCACCATCAAGATCTTTTTTGCAGAAAACCATTCTGTCACCTGTCTGTCAGGCTACTGATGTCTAGAGAGTTGAAACACCTACACCACATGGTCATTTACATCACCTTTCCAGGGACACATGTCACATTATTGAACCCATATTTTTCTGCACATCGCAACCCACCTTCCCACAAAGACACTAATCAAATGTCTAGTTCTTTTGAGTGCCACCCTAAAGTAACATGCCGATCATATATCTATTCTAAAGGCTGGCAAGTATTTCTCCTGTCTAAATACAAAATGCATCAGCCTGTTTGGTCCTGTGCCTTGACCTTCTTACAAAATTCTTGGCACACCTCTTCCCTGACCACATCTATACTTTTTTACTTCATACTAACTACTAACATCATTTCCATACTATTTCATTCCTTTGTAACGATGAACAATATGTTAATTATGCATGACCGCTCGCTGTCTTCCTTATTTTTATTATATTTGTTAGTGTTTTTATTTTATTCAGTTTTTTTAACTAGATGAACACACTAGGCACAAGCATTTTTGCAGTAGTGACCTGGGACCACTGTTTGGTTAAATGACGTGATTAGAATCACACATAATAAGCAAAAAGAGACCATAGGAAACAAAATGTAGATTACGGAAAGAAGTTAGTTTGCGACATGTAGCCATAATCCTGTGTGCTTAACTGCAAGACCTTTCACATGCTGTTGTTAGCAGACTTAACACGAGTTCAGTTATACTCCCCAATATGTAGTACATAAAATAAAATATAACAAAAACAAAACAAAAAACAAACAAACATCCATTTCATGTCCCCAGCCAACTTAGTTTTGAAATCTGACTAGCATGCCAAATAGCTCCTTCTTTCTAGCCTGATCACAGGGCACTTTCCACGCATCCTGCATCTATCACCTTCTTATAAACGTTCTTATTTTCAGGAAAATCATACTCGTGCCCACGATTTACCAAAAAGGCTGCGTCTTTCTGTGCCATTTTCTTTCCTCACCCTTCTTATTTTATACTTATTTCCTACTCAGCGGTTTACTATCATCCCCATTGCCTCTGTAATCCAATTTGCTTTCATGTCTTCTGTATCAAAATCTACTTGAATACAGTCTGTTCTGCACCCTCCCTCCAATCATGGATTATGGATCATACTATGGATGTCATCATTATGGGATGACTTACTGCAGTCTGGATCGCAGAAGAAGATACGCACAAGGAGGATACTGAATTTTACTATTTGCCGAACTAAATTGCACTTTTAAGCTGAAAAATAATCTCTCTCTCTCAGTCTTTGAGGGACAAACAGCCCCCCCCCCCGACATACAGAGGACTTTATTTCCTGCATTTCCCTTAGTGTTGTGTGTGACTCTGAGACCACTGCAGCGCAGAGATAACTGCAGTTTACAAAGGGCTCATAGCCTATATCATTAGACACCTGGTCTACAGACAGTCATAAATACAATCATCATTTCTTTCAAGCAGGTCTCTCAGCTATATTCCTCTAATCTCTTTCTAAATAGTGACAATAATGTACAGCATGGCCACCCCTTTCCATTTTGGGGTCCTTACATTCCAGGTAAACAGTACTTGTTTCAGGTACTTCAATATTTCCCTCTTTTCCCAAACCCTGAAAGGTAGTGTCTTCCAATTTACTTCCATGAGGCTGAGGTTTTCTAATATCTATGTCTTACCTAGTTTTACCTCCTCCTAGTTTTAACTTCCCCCATTCTGCCATTGTTTTTGCCCTGTATCTGATGATCTGCATTCTGTAGACACTTGTCAAAAGTTATTTGTCATCATGTCCATCATAAGGGTCTGCCTCTGATTTATACGTACCTTCCCAGTGCTCCTTAACCTGCACATAGCCCCCTGTGCATCATATCCCAGTCTTTGTATATACCGTCACTCCCTGCTAGTTAGTTACCTTGTTCTATCTTTGTGAACACATGCAGGACACTGTTTGACAGCATCACTTTATCTCCTCAGGTGTATTTTTATGGGCTAGTAATATGTTTGAAATCATTATACCTGATTTTGTTATCATATGCATTGCTTTATTTGATATGAGCTTGCATGTGGTTATCTGTCTAATGTTAATGGTTTTGAGTATTGCCTTATCTAATTTTTCTTTGTTTGTGTAAGCTACTATATAATCTTCTTGTTATCTTACATTAATTTATTTTCCATTTTTTATTCTAGTATAGTAAAAATTATTTAATGACATGCCATAAAATAAGGTAAAAGTAAAAAAAAAAAAATCTTTCCCACTCTTAATATGTTTCCGAATTGCTTCGCCATGTTGATTTACCTCAGTTGTATAAGTGACCCCCCATTTTAATAGTAATGCCCATTACCATCTGCTTATGAAGCAATTAACATATAGCAAAGATACCTACTGCTCATCATTCAACTCTCAAGGTACGTGTATCTGAATTACATAGACATCTGCACGCATAATGCAAAATCACTTACTGCAATGCAGCTAACTTTTATGAATCTCAGCGTCAGTCTTAAGAGACAATCTTAACTCTTTCAGACAGCTGCTTTCATCCTAGAACATCTACAAACTTTCTGGAAAGGATATGATATGTTATTTAAAGGCAATTCTACACATGCAATAATCTCATTGATATTTTAATCCTTTTCTAAACATTTAGAGAACCTAGTTGTCTGCTCCTTAACTCTACCAAAACAACAACGCAGTTAGTAACAATCACCATCACCCCTTTAGTCTTGCATTTACCTCTGAAATGTTACTCTTAGTGAAATATGCATACGTGTATATGTGGTTAGTGAAGACAGCTCCAGCACTTCTGATATCCTCTTATAAATAATATGAGTTTGTGCTTCAAATAATGCCATCGCACAGTCACTGATCCAATGAACAGGGCATTAACAACTGGAACTGTTCCCCCACAGGTTATTCTTTTCTACAATGTTGGAGGCACAGATTTGTTGAATGACTACTGACCTGTGTCCCATATTGCACCTACATATCTTATTTGTTAAGCAAAGCCTATGGTTCCTTGATGGACACCAAACGTATTATCTTCAGAGGACATATGGAATAATACTTTTGTCTTTAACATCATGACTCATATACTTTGCAGCGTTGACAAGACAAAGTTTATTGATGTTTATTTGTGGATATTTTTATGGCACTTGATACTGCAGGATGTTCTTATTAGTCTTCAAGGACATTCACATGTTCGAATACCAACTCAATATTCTCTTTTCGAAATCCTTTCTGGGTAGGCTGCAAGGAGTTAGGTGACACCTTAAACTTCCTTTTTATCTGTCCTGTATAACTAAACCCACACAGACAAATTACTATATAACAACAGCTTTGCATGTATAAAAACATTGCAATCAAATGGTTTCCTATTAATATATTCTATTTTCTTTGCCACATGGTTACATATATAACAGCTGCCACAAGGAAAAGTTTCTTGTGGTGTCATTCTGTCAGGTGATATTTTTATTCTTTTATAATAATTGTGCTTTATCATATCTTGAATATTCTCTCCTGTTTTATATTTTCTCTACAAAATCACTCTACATCATTTAATATTATCCAGTGTTTTCTTAACATTACCTTGGTTACATTTGTAAATACATGCATACACCTCCAAGCTGGTTAAACAATATGACATGCTTGAGATACTGCATGTCCAACTAACCATGGGAAAAATTCATTACCATATTCTTGCTAGCTACAGGTCCCCTACCATTAACCAGGAAACTTATAGATCATACCTAAAGTTACTAGAATCACTTGCCATCCAGCCCAGTACCATACTCATAACTGATTTTAACTACCCCTCCATTAATTGGGAGGCATACATGGCCACAAACATGCAGGTCCAAAGATTTCTTGACTTTGTAAATTCAAATGCCCTGGAGCAGCTAGTCTGCGCTTCCACTAAGGGAACAAATATCCTAGATCCAGTAATCACTAATATGGAAGAGCGCTTTAACCCCCCCCCCCCGCCCCCACCAGGGCGATGTTCTCACTGGTAACATCAGATCACAAAGCAGTCTCCCTTGAAATAAAGGTAAAACTAGTCCCCCCACCTAACCCCAAAAACTTTAATAACTTCTCTTAAGATAAATTACCTGTATTAAGGGATGGCACAGATAGTTTCCAAGCTCACCCAAATCCAGAAAACACAGAAACTGAAGATGTTTTCACTTGGCACAACATAATTTTGCAGATTAAGATATTATTAACTGTTACTAGTTAGACAGGAAAACGGTGTAGATGTTGCATGACATTTATTGTTCTAACATTTTAGCAAGGGGACAGCAGGGAAAATCCTAGTACCCTGGAGATAACGATCTGCACATTCCTTGGGATCCCGACATTAGGAATGTTTTTAGATGGTCAAAGGTAATGCACTTAATGTGTCACATGTCATTGCTTTTTCTTACAGACAACAGGGGACTGACAGACCATCATGTAGCCTTTCAATATTATTATCAGATTAGCAGCTGCTTTGAGTGCATAGACTATATGCATATGGCATTCAAGTTACCAGCGGTTTCCAGGAGCAACAAGGAGTCATATCCAGGGCAGTGCAGGAGGTGACAAACTGGAATAGTAATAGTAAGGTGAGGTCTGCAAGAGCCCCATTATGTAAAATGAGGATCCTTTGTGTCATCATTCCAGTTCCTCACTACAATCAGATGATCCATAATCTTCTCTTATCATATGCTGCCACTCCCCATCGCATTCTCCTAGATTGTTAGAGTGAGACAAATTAACAAGTAGTTTGGTCCATCTGGCACCACTGGAATCCCAGCTCCCTTCCACTGCCTCCACTGCCTCGACCCAAAGGAGAGCACCGCTGATTTTGGTTCTTGATATTTAAAGCCTGTTACTGCACCAAATCATTTAAACTCCTTTGTGTCATAGGTAGTCCCCACTGCACTTCCTAGAGAAATGCTAAACAGTCATCAACAGATGGACAAGCAGACCACACAGAAAAAATAAATAAATAACTACCATTATAATGTTCCCTTCTTCTCTTACTCCTTAAGCCTCACTGAATCCTTCTAGCCAATGTAGTTACAAGCAAAAAAAAAAAATGAAAAAAAAAAAAAAGAGAGACAGGCAGACAGAGAAAAGAAAACAACAGGTATCCGTGCCAAGTTCCTTTCTCCCATTCAATCTCCCCCTGGAATCAACCCACTGACTGCTGCCCTCAATGTCTGGTGTATTATCTGTCTATCTATCTAACTGTTAAAGTCATAAATAAATAACATTAAGAATTTACCTTATATGCCTTCAGTCAGGAACAACACTTCAGGATGTGCAAACCGAAACATTATTTACAGCGCTGGGAGACAGTTTTCATAGCAGCTGCTAAATCAGTTTCACTTCACAGAGAAAAACTGCATCTTTATACATTTTTCTTATCAAACCTATCATACAATTTTCTTACATTATAATGACTCTAACAAATGAAAGACTTTGCAAATGTCCTCATCCCTCATGATTTTTGCCTCGGACGTCATGACCTCAGCAAGGGCATGCTGGGACACAGATTCATAACCTAGAGGTTCCCTTCACCTTCACTCTGGAATAAGTTCCAGTTCAGGTTAGGCAGACTCCTCATTGACTCTCTTCTTGAATCTGGATGGTGGATGGAAGATCATAGGTTTTACTCGGTATCATCTTCTGTGTGTCACAAACAGAGGCAGGCACATTTTAACCTAAAAAAAAGCAAGCAAAATTTATTTAAAATGGTGGAAAGCCAAACACACTCTGGCTAGGCTTATAAATGCCCTAGGGCAGACAGCCTAATATGAACCTATGAACCTATGTGAGCACCTTCCTATACATGACCTACCTGCTTTAAGTGGTCTTGTTTTCTGACCATGGATGTTTCAAACCTTTCCTAGCAACACTGCACTTCTAGCCTCTGCAAATTCCTTTTACGGTAGCTAACATGCCTCGGCTTCATTCCTTCATACAACACTTACTTTTTCCTTGTTACATATTAAAAGAATGCAGTTAAAGCACAGCAGTAACTTCAGCTTATGAAACTGTATTTTTCCACACCCCGCAAACAAATTATATTTGCTTTTTAACAATCATATTATAGCATCATTAATGAAACTGAAATTAATATACATTTTAATAAGCTGATCTTATTCCATAACAGTTTCCCCTCTTTGACACTATCAGTCTCATACCCTACATGTAATTATATTTTTATTTTTCTGAACTTGTTAAAATATGCTTCAGCATCGTAATAGTCATTATCATTATTTGTCAAAATAGAACTGTCATTGATTGGTGCATGCAGTGGCATTTCATGTGCAGATGAGGTTAAACATTTTGTAATCACAGCCTTTAGAATAGAAAATACCAAAATGATCACAAATATAATAAAAAGTACAATGACAATACCCTGGATTATACTAGTACCCAGGTTACCAAAAATACTGCCCAACCATCCAAAAAGTGTCCATTGTTTTGATGTGCTGTCCAATTCTTTGGCCCTTTGCTCCATGAAATTTGCCAGTTTTCCTGTTCATCATGATCATCACTAATATATGAACAGCAATGACTCCCTATGAGGGCACATGAACCCCCTTTTGCAGCAAGCATTATATCAAGTGCCATTTGATTCTGTCACACCACAGTTTGCATTCCAGTCATTTCTCGATTTGCTATCCTGTTGTGATGTGAAGTTTTGTTGGCCAACTCCTGTAGAATCTGAGCAAGCATAGTGATTTCAAACATTGTCCTTTGCACTCCACACCCAGGATTATAAATTGAAAATACTTGCTCTGCCCAGTGGATTGCTTGCTTATTTCTCAGTCTTCCTGCTGGTGGGTTTTTTAAATGTTGAATAGCAGGAGTAATATAGCCTACAAAGCAGCACCCAGACCAGTTTGTAGGCAACCAGGGGTAGGCATGATCACCACAGATGTAGTAATGGTTGCTTATCATGCCCATGCCGTGCCCCCAGTCATAGCTTTTTAAGTGCAAAGAGTCTAACACACTTTCATGCCTGGTGTAATTACATGTGCTTTTTCCCACTGGTACAGTCCCATTTCTGGCATAACATGTGTGTCTATGATGTGTGGCTGCAAGTTGAAGAGATACAACGTTTGAAAAATCAGTCATATTATGCCAGGTTAGACTGATGTCATTAAGGTCCTTTTCAAATGATACTTGTGATGCAGGGATGGGAATCATAGGAATCCCTGCCTTAGAATGATGAGGTATACGCGAACATGCCCAGCAGTTTGTTTTGTTTAAATTTCTGGCGTATTGCCGAAGGACCAGCAAGAAACTGTTTTCTTTTGACAGTTTATAGAAGGAAACAGCAGCAGAAACAAAGCAAGGCTACCTGTTGTCGCTGGATTCATCAGGGACTGCTGCTGAAGTTGACTTCCTCACTGGGAAGATGATTTATCTGTTGCACTTTGATCTCCCTCTGTTGGCTACAATGACTCATCTGGGGTCCCCACATGGCAGTTCTTCTTGCAATGACGTGAATGGATCCACAATGGCAGTTCTGCACAGCAAACAGCAGTCAGGGTTTTCAGCAGGACCTGGGAAGGACCTTTCCACCTCTGGCTGAGGCTGTTCTTCCTCTGGAAAATGTTTATGTAAACCCAATCACCTGGTTGTAGTTGATGACAGGACTGGTCAGGAGGCTTGGGTAATGCTGTTCTTACTGTTTGATGATATTGCTGCAAAATACGAATCAAGTTCTAACAATATGAAATCATGGCATCATCTGACAAGGTTAAATTGGCATTTCCCACTGGAGGGGTAGCTGGAAGGGCCATGGGTCTCCCCATTAATATCTCATATGGACTGAACTTCCTGGTGGCATTCAGTGAGGCCCTCATACTCATTAATGATAAGGGGAGGGCTTTGGGCCACTTTAAGTGGGTTTCAGCACAAATCTTCGACATTTTATTCTTAAGGGTTCTGTTTACCCTTTCCACTAATCCAGATAACTGTGGATGGTTGGGACAGTGAAGACTCAACTTAGTATTAAAAACGCTGCACAATCTCTTAAGCAATAAATTATTAAAATGTGTTCCCTGGTCACTACTGATAGTACATGGTATACCGAATCTTGGTATGAAATCATACAAAAGTTTTTTAACAACTGTGACTGCATCAGCTTTGCGACATGGGTAAGTTTCCACCCATGCTGAGAATATACATACCACCACCAAAATAAACTGTAAATTATTAGTCCTAGGCATCTGGATGAAGTCCAGCTGTACCTTAACAAAAGGTCCCCAGGGTGGAGGTAAACATGCCGCCTTACTGTTGGCATGTTTACTTACATTATACTCTAGACCTATACCATAATTTCGTACATACTGAAGTATCTAAGGAGACATGAGGGGCATACCAACTTCAGGTAATTTGATTAGATAAAGCTGTCCTACCTGTATGGGCTGGTAGATGATATGCCCTTAACAGGTAAGGTAGCAAAGAGGCAGGCGCCTCCAGTTGGCCATCCGGATGTTGCCATATGCCCTCAAAAGATTTTCTACATCCATCCTTGAGCCACCTCAGAACTTCTCCTTGTGATGCTTCGGCTTGAAAGGCTGACAAATTTTCAAAAATCAAACACATCGTTACTGTTGTAGTTTGTTATCATTAACATACACAGATCTTTGCAACAATCTACTACTGCTTGTTTAGCAGCTTGGTCTGCCACATTGTTACCTTTTGTAACCATTTTACTGCTTGTTTAGCAGCTTGGTCCGCTAAATTGTTGCCCTTTGTTATAACATCCTTGCCCTTTTGATGGGCACAATATTTGATTACAGACAGCCTCTTAGGTAGCAAAAGTGCATCTAACAATGATTTTATGTACCCTGAATTTTTAATTTGATTTCCTGAAGAGGTCAAAAACCCTCTCTCTTTCTAAAGTTGCCCAAAATTATGTACCACCCCAAAGGCATAATGGCTGTCTGTAAAAATACTGGCCTTTTTACCTTTGGCTAACTCATAGGCATTTTGCAGAGCCACTAACTTAGCTATTTGAGCAGAGTAAACACCCTTTAATCTTTGTTGCAACAATATTGCTTCTTTGGTGCAGACAGCTATTCCTGAAGTTAGCTGTCCCCTTTGATTTCTTCCATAAGAGCCATCTGTGAACAAGTTCAGATCAGCATTGGGTATAAGAGTGTCCTTGAAGTTCTTCCTAGGAGAAAGCAAATAGTTAGTTACACACAAACACACACACACACAATAATGCTCTTCACCATCCTCAGCAGTAGGCAACAGAGATGCAGGATTTAGAACAGGACTGTGGATCAGAGAAATAGGTGGATCAGACAGAAGTGTAAGTTCATATCTAGTTAGACATGCAGTCGAGAGTGGTTGAGTTTTCATTTTATGCAAAAGAGATGATACAGAATGAGGGACAGCTACTATGAGATTATGCCTGAGCGCCAGCAATTGTGCAAGATTAACTAGAATGGTAGCAGCAGCAACTGCCCTTAAACAGGGTGGAAAACCTTTTGCAACAGAATCAAGTGCCGTGCCATGCTGTAATAAGCTAATGGATGATATCTGTCCCCATGTTCTTGTGCAAGTACTCCTTGAGCAAATCCATTTCTTTCATGACAGATTAAAGTAAAAGGTTTATTGTAGTCTGGTAACCCTAAAGCTGGGGCAGTAGCTAAAGCTTGTTTCAAATTCTGAAATGAATTTTCCTCTTCACTGTTCCAAAGGAGAGGCTCTGGTGTATCCTGCTTTAAAAGATTTGTCAAAGTTTTGGCAATTTCTGTGTAGTTAGAGATCCACTGTCTGCAGTATCCTGTCATACCTAGGAAAGACCTAAGCTGTCGCTGAGTAGTCAGATGTGGGGCCTTAGATATTGCATCAATATGAGATGGTAACACCCTGAGATATTAAATGACCAAGATAGCGTATCTGAGATAACCACAATTGTAGTTTTTCTCTAGATACTTTGTGTCCCTTTCAGCAAGGATAGTCAGAAGATGCATGGTATCCTGCTAACATTGCTGAAAGAAATTTGATGCTATTAATAAATCATCTATGTATTGTACTAACACAGACCCACCCTGAAATGTCACATTCTCCAAATCTTTTTTCAGAATTTGAGAAAATAATGAAGGAGATTCAGTATATCATTGTGACAACTGTGTTCGGGTATATTGGTGTCCCTGATATGTAAAAGCAAACAGAAACTGACTGTCATGGTGAATAGGTATTGAAAAGAATGCTAAACATAAATCTATTACAGAAAATTAACTAGCTGTAGGTGTTATGCAACTCAGTATTGTTGCTGGATTTGGAACAACAGGAAAAGTAGGCAATACTGCATTATTTACAGCCCTTAAGTCTTGTACAAATCTATAACAAATCTCTTCCTAGCAGATTTACTAGTGCAGTAGTACACAAAAGAAAAAATGCTTTTCTTTGATCTGACCTAAAGAAATGGAGATGTGTTCCGAAACAGGATACGTAAATGTAGTATTTGTCACTCTGACTGCCTTTATTTTATGCTCTGATACTGGTATTTGACTATCTGAAGTCATTTTTAACACTGACCTAGTGGCTCCAGTATCCACCAGAAATGGGTTTTTCTTTGAATTTATTTTCATCTTAACGTAGGGTCTGTTTTGACCTATTGGCAGTAGAGGGTTAAGATTCACTTCTGTGTTATTTCCTTGACCTAGTCAGTATGGAGTTTCCTGACTCCTTCCAATTTGAGGAGGTGATGGAGGAAAAACTACATTGTTATAATTTGGTTATAATTCAGTCCAAGTGTCTCGGGCGCTTTGCATTTGCCTGTGTGGGCACTCCCCTCTCCAATGTCCTGCTTTTCCACAATTGAAGCAAGATGTGTTAGATGAAGCCAGAGGGGCATTGCCAGCTCATTGTTGCCAACCAGCTGCACCTTGTTCCCCTCGGCCAGCACTTTTGCTAAATCCTCTTGCAATTCCTCTAACCCTTCCCCTGCTTTTGCCTTGAACCCTTGGGTTTTCCAGCTGCCTGATTTGTAAAGTTAACAGCTAATCCTCAGTATCCTTTCTCCATTTTTCCTGATACTCTGTACGCAGCACTTAATAAAGATTCCAAGTCCTTTCTTTGCCAGTCTATGAGCACTTGCTTTATTTTATTTTGTACAGGGGCTTGCAGACCCTGCACAAAGGCTGCTGCAATAGCTGGCTTAGCTTGCTCTTCTGGGTCTGGTATTCCTGAATGTCTAGCAAATACTGTCTTAAGGTGACTCAAGTAGTCTGCAGGGGCTTCCCCTTTATTTTGTTTACATGCCTGTATTTTAGACCAGTTAGTCCTAACTTAACACACATCTGTAATTTTAACAAGGCTGTCCATTTATCTGTAAACACATTCCCTGTGAGAGTGAAATCTTTTATCTCAGCCATTTCCAGTAACTGCTTTCTTCTTTTATCTGAAGTAACTACCCAAAGCAGCTGATTTAAATCTGTCAAAGTAGGATTGTAACATTCTATTATGGTTTTTAATTCCTCTTTGAATTTTAATGGATCTTCTCTAATATTTGGAACATTTTTAGACATAGTGTACAAATCAGCAGGGGTCCAAGAATGATGAACAAGTTCTCTATTGTTTGCCCCCAGAATTTCCCTGAGACGGGTCAAAAGACCCCCTCCAGAGATTGTGATCTCCTGTTGTACCCTGTCATGTGAGTGTGTATGGTGAGATACCCCTGTTTGGGAAGTAGAAACTATCTGAGAAGGACAGGAAGAAGAACCCCCCCCCTGACTGCAGATGCCTGTTCAGAAGATGAAGTTTGAACAGGGGAACTATGAGATGTACCAGTATCACTCAAACTGGGTATCCAGTGGACAGTGGACCAAAAAGTAGGGGTCTGAGAAACAATTGAGTCTTGTACAGGAGGTACTCATACCTGTGTATATGGGGGTGGGGGTGCAGTAGCTACTGGAGGATTATCATACTTTACAGACGTTTCTGCCTTTTAGCAGTCCTCAGTTTGTTCCAAACCTGCTAAGACAGGATAAAGGTATCCCTTTTTACTGGTCTGTACTGCCTTTTTAACCTCTTTTACTTGCTGCAACAATTTCTTATTAGCATCCTGCAACCCTCTTAATGCTGACTCCTTTTCCCTTTTAAGTGCTTCACTGTACCGAGAATTAAATGCTGTCATTTGTTCCCCACCTACTTTGCTTTTCTTTTCTTCCAGAATACCTTTCAGTGTCACCAATGTAGTCGTATCATAAGTTCCATTTAATGGAAATACCCCACCAGAACAATTTTTAGTAAGCTGAAACCAGTCATTCAAATATTTACAACTTTCCTTCCCATAGTTAAAATACATAAAATATGCAGGTGTTCCCTGATTTGATCTTGCTTGCTTATCTTTGCTCCCATTTTTCTTATTTTATAAATAAGTAATAATAAAAATATTAGGCTTGCCTTACAACTCCTGGATTCTGGCAGTTCCAAAGACATAAAATAACTGTAGTAATCCACACACCATACAGGGAGGGAAGGGTAGGAAGTCTGTCGGCGTGCAACAACAGAGAAGAGGTTTCGCTCAGCCTTTTCCCACAGTACCCCCTTGCTTTCATCCTGGCATGAGCTCAAAAGTTACAGCTGCAGCACTGCGGTCAGGATAATGGGGTGGATAGGTACCGTGTCCAGAACTGACCACTCTTTCGGACCCTCTGAGGGTACTTCCACACAATCACACTTAAGTCTCAGTATGCTATGGGCTCATGAATTTATTTTAACAATGCATACTTCTATGTCCCAATCATGCTGTGGGCTCATGAACTTGTACAGTCTAGGTCCCAATCATACTATGGGCTCATGAATTTATTTTAACAGTTTACATTCTACATCCCAATCATGCTGTGGGCTCATGAACTTGTTGTACAGTCTAGGTTCCACTCATGCTAGGGGCTCATGAATTTATTTTAACAGTTTACATTCTATATCCCAATCATGTGGTGGGCTCATGAACTTTTTTTAACATTATCTTTAACTTTTAACTTTTTTTCCTTTTCTTTCTCTCATACATTCATACATTGACAGAATAAAACATCTCTCATACCTCTTAGCTTTCAATCATGAGGGTACCATTCTCGACACAAGGCGCCTCCTTGTGTTAATTTGTCCTTTACGTTATGTGCACATACATTTACTGTTCTCATTTGTTGTGGAGACCTCTCGCTATCATTTGTATACCTTACAAACAACTCAGTCAAACAAAAACACAGTCATGCACTTATTCTACATTTTGCTAAAATTGTCTAAGAGAGAGAAAGAAGGAAAAAAAAAACCCCTTTCCCCTTTACAATGCAATTTCCCTGGCAAGGCTAAATTGTTTGCACACCCTGAATAGCTGTACATCTGAGTCTCTGACTATTCCATACAAAGCAGTGTGGAATTCACAGAAAATCTATGATGGGCTCTATTCCAGAACTGCCCTGCAGCAATACCAAAGTTCAGATTCAGAGCAAGGCACCAAAATGTTAAAGTCATAAATAAATAACATTAAGAATTTTATTAGGAATCCAACTGTTGTTTGTAGTGGGAAGAATAAATGGTTCACCAAGTGGTGTCAAAAGACACAACACAACCACGAATGTAAGTAAAATAACAAATAAAATGTGATGAACCAACCCAAAGCAGAACAAAAGCATCAACAATATATATCCTTTAGAAGTATTAACACATTTTATTATACTTCATCAGACAATATCAGGACATCTAAACTAAAACATTTTTAAAATCAATATAACCCAATGAAAGCTACCCAACAATTATTCAATTAATTAATTGTAGCCAATATCAGCCCCCATCATAAAAGCAAAATAAATTGGTTTCAATTAATTAATTGAATCAATCATCCCTTGTGATTTTTGCCTCTGACTTCATATGAACACCTTCGTATACATGATCCACCTGCTTCAAGGGGTCTTATTTTCTGACCTTGGATGTTTCAAACCTTCCCTAGCAACAACACAATCCTAGCCTGGAGTAGTCAGGCTAACAAATTCCTTTTACAGTAACTAACATGCCTCAACTTTATACAACACTTACTTTTCCCTTGTTACATATTAAATGAATGCAGTTAAAGCACATCAGTAACTTTAGCTTATGAAGTTGTATTTCTCCACAGCCCTGCATACAAATTATATGTGCTTTTTAACAATCAGATTATAGCATCATTAATGAAACTGAAATTAATATACATTTTAATAAGCTGATCTTATTCTATAACATAACATAACATAACATAACTATATTAACTTCACCATTTTAGTCCATTGCTCTCCAAAATTCAATTTCCTTAGCAGCTTCCTTATAATCTTTTAAATGTCCACAAGAAACACCTTATTTCCACCTATCCTCATCTTTTCCACCCTGTGCCTATATCCCAACACAAGCTTCCATTTACTCTCAGATGAGCATTCTCACAGATGTCTTTGTGTCTCAGCTGATTAATAAAATGAGCATGTAATTGAAAGGATTATCATTCTTTGACTGGCCCATTCAGTACCATGATTGTCATAGCCTTTCTAGCCAACTTCAGTTGGATTTCCCCAGGCAAAACTCAGAAAAGCATAACCCCAGGCCTTCTTGACACATTTTTCACCATTTTGGAAAAAACACTGGAAATCCATTCTCTCCAGTAACCTTTACCCTTTAAATAAGTAAATGCCTCATCCATCTTTTCAAATTTATGTCTGTATTAAAAAAGACTCCATTTTTCCAAGCTAATGCTCCAAATTTTCCCCATCCTGCCTTAACACACTGAATGTGTCACAGGTTGTTGCTTACATGATTATAATCACCACACCTTGTATTCATCCCTTTGCATGATTCATAACTCTCCTTTCTTCCTGCCATAATGTTTCTCATTTCTCCTTCTGATGTTGCTATTATGGGGTGATGAACTAGCAGTACCTCCTCCCCACACCATTTATGAGCCATATTTAATATAGCCTCAACTGGGGTTGGACTTGGAGTAGTTACTGCTGATATGAATCACAGCAATGTATGGTAAACACTTTCAGTGTAGGGTTATGTAAACAGTCTTCCATAGTCTAGTGTATTACTTTCTGTTTTGGGATATACAATACATTCTATGATTATCACATGCCACAGTTTTTATGCCCTTTCTGTGTGCTCATTACTCATATTTATGGGCGGCTACTAAACATCTTGCCAGTTCATTCCACATTACGTCTATGGTTGCCATTTTGGATGTTACCTGGAGGTAGCAATGAAGGTATGCTATACTACATGCCACTTGTATTAGGCCTTTGTTGTATGAAAGCTGCTCAGACATTATTTCAGGCATGTGGTTATTCGCCTTGCAGTAATAGCAGCAGTCTGGCCTTCTTACCCTGTAACAAACACCATGTGCTATATATTGATAATTTAACTCTGTTTCAGACAGTTTACAGATAGCTGATTTTGAAAGTGATTGCAGACATACCTTTGACTGTCCTGTGAACTTGCAAGCTTTATTTGGCGGTTCTACTAAATTTTCTTCACTTTGCAATCAATTGTTATATTACAGACCATAGGTTCATAGGTTCATATGTTGGTACTAGGCTTTTGGCCCTAGGGCCTATACAAGCCTAGCCATAACAATTCCCTGGATATTTCTTTCCACAATATTTACTTCTCTGGACCCTGTCTAGCAGGGCGACTGACATGATCCCTGTGGTGAATTTCCTATCTCCCATCCAATCATCAAGGTTCCTTTTGAAGAGGGCCTATGAGGTGCTCTGCTTGACATGTATGGGCAGTCTATTCCAGAGTATGGGGAGTCTCTGGGTCAGGAATCTATCCCTCCAGCATGTTTTGTTCATTGTGATGACAAGGTTTTGATCCCTGGAGCATGTGGCTCTGAGGGATTGGGATTTCTTTAAGTGGAGCATGTCCAACAGCTCAGGGTTTGACATGGCCTTGTATGTTAAGCAGAGATTGCCTCTGAGTAGATGATATGCCACAGAGTATAGCTGGATGTTTTTTAGATGGTCAGCATATGGCATCTTCTTTAGGCCTGTGATTCTTTTAGTGAGGTATTTCTGTGGCCTTTCCAGCTGTTGCAGATGTCTTGTGTGATACATACCAAACGGGGCATTATACTCTATTATGGGTCTAATGAGGGATGAGTACAGTGGGACAATAACCTCCTTTTCTTCTGGATGAAAAGCCCTTAGTGATGAGGTGTGCCACATAGAAGGATTTCCTGACTGTGTGGCGATGTGGTTATCGAAAGTGAGACCACTGTCCACCTGTGTCCCTAAGTCTCTCATCACACTTTCGATGTTTAGTGTACTGCCACCTATGTGGTAATTCATGGGTACATGTTTTTTTCCAAAGGGGATAACTATACATTTCTTGGCATTAAGCTTGATCCCATGGCTCTGGCACTAGGCATCTGTTTCTGTAAGGCCCTTTTGTAGAATATCCACATTATTTGGGGATTCAATAATAGCTCCCAGTTTGCAGTCATCTGTGAACTTTGTTAGCCAGAGTCCCTTAGTGTTGGCCTGTACTTCAGAGAAATAGATGCCAAACAAGAGCGGTCCCAGGACTGAACCCTGAGGTACTCCACTTGTCACTTGTCTGGAGCTGGATTTGGAGTCGGCTGCTTTTACAGTCTGGGTTCTGTCAGTAAGCCAGTTGGCAACCCATCAAGTGATGTAGGGATTTATGTCCAGCTTAGTAAGTTTATCTATGATTCCAGAGTGGGGGATGGTGTTGAAGGCCTTGGCGAGGTCCAGATAGGCTGTGTGGACTGCCTTACCCTTGTCCACAGCTCTGGAGACTGATTTGAAGAAGTCAGTCAGATTCAGGAGACAAGATTGGCCCTTCACAAACCAAAACTGGATGGGGTCCAGTGTTTGAAGGTTGCCAATGTCTTTGTTTATAAGTTCCATGATAATGCGTTCCATGCCCTTGCAGATCAGGCTTGTCAGACTGATGGGACGGTAGTTCCCAGGATCCAAGGTGTATCCCTCCTTGTGGAGTAGGATAACTATAGCCGTGTGCCACTCAGTGGGCATGAAGCCTGAGGCGAGGCTATGATTAAACATGACACTTAGGTGAAGTGCCAATTCATTTTGTAGTTCATGTAGTACACAGCCTGGGATGTCATCTGGTCCCATGGATGCTGTATTCTTAGCTTTGAAGAGTGGGTTTCTACCTGTGTGGCCATGATTACCGGAATTTGGCAATTTTTTTGGTATTGAAATGGGCCCTTTAGAGGGTGAGAGGGGGGTGAATTTGGCACTAAATCGATCTGCCAGGATATTGGCAATATCCTTGGGATCAGTATATTTAATGCCATTCTGTTGTAGCTCAGAGCAGATCTGAGCATTGCCATTTAGATTCTTGACATAAGTATAGAATGCCTTGTGGCTGTCTTGAGAATCTTTGAGAATTTTATTTTTGTAACTAGCTTTTGAGGATTTTATGAAGGATCTCAACTTCTTACTGAGGCTGGTGAGGGAGTTTTTTCATCCTCGGATTTTCCTCTTTTCTGCAACAGTTTCTTCCTTCTGTTGTATAGTTTGTTTATAGCAGGGGACCACCAGATTGGCTTCCTTTTTTTGGAGAAGAGCATCTTGGTTCTATTTGGGATGGCACGATTCATGCACAAGTGGATGTGCTCGTACAGTGCCTTAGTGTAGGATTCTGCAGTCGAATTTTCAGATCCCATCTGCATGGGTGTCATGACATTTGTCATGTCTGACTTCAGTAGCATGAAGTTGGCTTTGGGGAAGTTTTTTTAAGGAGGTTTCCTTACTGGGGGCTGGGGGTGGGATGTGGATGTCAAAGGTGATTTGTTTATGGTCAGACCTGACCAATGAGGGGGTGACCACTGATGTGGAGCATCTATCTCCCATGTTGGTAATGACCAGGTCTAGGATACTGGAGCCTCTGGTGGGACAATGGATTAGTTGATCCAGGGCATTGGAATTTATGAATTCCAAGAACCGTTGGGAAAAGGAGTTGGTACCCGAGTAGTTTTCCCAGTTAATGGCAGGGTAGTTGAAATCACCCAGTATTAGGGTGTTTGGTTGTATCTTAATATTTTCCAGTATGTTTAGAAAGGTGTAGTGAGAATCTTGGGGCATGGTGGAGGATCTGTAGCAAGCTACAATTTGGATTGCAGTATTACCTAGTGTTAGTTGCACCTGGAGAATTTCAGATGCATTGTGTTGGGCAACTAGCCTGGAGGTGTGAATATTCTTGGTGAATATGGACACTCCTCCACCTTTAGTGTTTTGGTCTTTGTTTTGTGGCTGAAAAGTGTGGTAAGAGTTGTAGCCTGGTATTGCAGGGGTGCTCTCTGCAGCCTTGAACCAGGTCTCAGTTACTGCACAGATATCAATGTTCCCCATTTTTAGGAGTACCTCAAGAGAGTGAATTTTGAGGTTTAGACTTCTAGCATTGAGTAGCATTACCTTCAGATTTTGCATGCTTGTATCTGTTATGGTGGTGGTTTTATCCTTCGAACCTTGCCTAAAAAAGACACTTTAGGGGTGGCAAGAGCTTTAGCCAGTAACCTGAATCCCAGGGGTGACAGGTGCAGACCATCTCTGGCAAAGCATTGTGGTTTGTCGATCATGTCTTCCCATGCAGACAGATACTGGATCCCCTTTGAATGACACCAGAAGCTTAGCCAATTGTTGAAGTCAATCATTTTGTCCTTATACTGTGGTATCATTCTGGGCGAAGGCAGGATGCTACTCAGGGCTAGGGTCATACCTGCCTGGGCCACATGATCCAAGAGCTCTTCCATGTCTCTTTTCATGTAGTCCAGGGAGGTACGTCTCAAGTCATTCACTTCAGCATGAACAATGACAGAGTCGTATTTGTACTTGTTGTGGAGTGACTTGAGTGCATGCGTTATGTGGCAGATCCTGGCACCTGACAGGCAGCTGACTGTAATTTTCTCCTTGTTCAGCCTGGTGAGTGGGACATCAATGTGCCTGACTATAGAGTCACCTATGACTAAAGTGTTACATTGTCTTGCCTTATGGGCTGTTGTTGGGTGGCACACTGGTGTTGTGAGCTATGTGTCACTTTGGTTGTGACTGGTGTTTGTTTGTGTTTCAGCTTCGGAGGTCCTTGTTGCTTGGGCAGGTTAATGTTAAGGGCCTCCGCATATGTGGGTTTAGTGTTGCTATGTGTGGGTGTTGATGGTATGGGTTTTGAAGGGCTATGAGTTGCTTGAGGTGTAGTGCAGGTGTTAACCTTCTCCTCTTGACTGTCTAGCACAATCTTGGCCGGAGAGAGTTTTGCTTCCAGTTTGGCTATGTAAGTGCATCTCTTGCAGGTTGTAGTGTTGGGTGGTAGGAGGAGGGGATTGTCTGTGTACATGAGGCAGTTGCCGCATTGCCCCAGTATGCCCAGATTCAGCAGGTGGACAGGAGAAATCACTGGAAGCTGACCCTTGGACATGCCTGTTTAGGTGCTTTTTTTGTAAAGTTTAAGAGCTGTTTTCCCTTACCTTTGCAAGGTACTTTGCAATTATAGGCTGTTTAGTGCCTACGATTAATTTCTCCTTATTGACAAGGAGAGTTGAGTGTTTGTATCAGTTTCATATTGCTTTCCAGCAGGTTCTAGAGCAAGTGCTAGTCACAGGGGTTCATATTTTAGTGCTACTACTGAGAAACCAGCTAGTTCTAAGGGAAAATTTGAAGAGCAGACTTTCTGGCACTTGGAATAGTTTAACTGTAGCCTCGCAGTGCTGCCCGATGCTAAAAATGTGCAAACACATGCGTTTTTAAGCCAGAAAGTTGAAAGGGATAGAAATCAGCCCAAAAAGGCTAATAAAATTACAATTTCAGAGCTGGAAACCACTCCTCTAGCGTTAGATAGGCAGTACGATGCTCACCACTCCCACTGGTAAGCAGTAGGACTTTCCTCTACCACAGCAAGGTCTAGAACACAGAAAATAAAGTCCTGAGACAAGCAAAGCCTGGGATATGGACTGGCTGGGAAAGGTGGGAAACAAGCAAACAAGATATTTTTTTTTTTTGTTGAAACAAGCTAAACAATACAATAATACAGTAAATAAACACAGAAAAGGCTAACACACTTGAGTGTGTAGTCCTAAACAGTAAATGCAATTAAAACTCTACAAAATTAGCAATTTAAAACTTTTTAAATGAAGCAAGGCAAGTGCACAACTGAAAAACGATTTAAGAGGCAATAATACAGCAGAATAAGTAGCTAGTTTACATATACAGAGAAGTCTATATATACAGAAAAGCAGCTAAAATGCACAAACAATTCAGATGTAGTGCAACCTAGAACACTTGAGTTGTAGCAATATTAAGGCAATTACAGTTATAATGCTCTAAAATATACTCTATATTTCCAAATGTTTGCAACATAAAAAAGATGAGAATGAAAATCCTAGCTTTAAATTTAAAGTGTTGCAAATAATAAATAAATGCTTAAGGTTAGGTGACACAATTAATAAACTTGATATCGCTGAATATAAATGGATTATCAGGTTAAATGCTGATAAGAAACCTGGACTGAACAATGTGGTTACTATTAAACCAATGTTGGAATTCAGACAGAAGCAATATCATTAATTGTTATATTATATTACATATTTCTTCTGTTTTTATGCGCTATGCATTGTTTATTTTATACAATTGCGTTTATGCAATATTTTATGATATATACCTTTTAATATAGTAATAATGCAGTTGTGTGCAACATGGTTTTAAATATAGAGATATAGCTTTAAATGTTTAATTGATCCTCTCTCATATATCGTCTTATGGGTGGGCTGTGTCATGTGGTTTTTTGTCTGTCCTTGTTATATAATGAAAATGTTCTTAGTTTAAAATGTATTAACAAACACTGAGGAAGGGTTATTCCCGAAAGCTTTGTTTCGTGTTTTAAATAAAGTGAGTTTTCTTATCTCATTCGTTTGTTATTTGGTCAATATGCTAGTTACCAGGGATGGAAGACTTCCCAAAGGATACAATTATGCATTTCTTGGCATTTAGTTTTAGTCATTGGCTCTGACACCAGTTATTTGTCTGTGTCTACCCTGTAGAACATTTGTGTCAGTGTGAGATTCAATGACAGCTCCTAATTTACAATCATCTGCAAATTTAGTCAACCAGAGACTGCTGACATTGGCCTTGACCTCTGAGAAGTAAATGCCAAAAAGGAGCGGTCCAAGGACTGATCCCTGTGGGATTCCACTTGTAACTGGCCTCTTTGTAGAGATGGACTCCCCAGTTTTAACTTCCTGGGTCCTGTCTGTGAGCCCGTTGGCTATCGACCGGGTGACATTTCAATAGGAAGCTCCCTGAGATATATGTTTAAATGTCCATGTGTGCTGTACTATCTGTGTGTAATACAGTCAGCATGTCTGACATAACACACATTGCATGTGTGTGTGTGCTCTTCTCTGGCTAATATCACTGTTTCCTGTGGTTCGCATTATTGCTGTCCCTAGCTTACTTTGTGCGTGTTGGGTTGCTGTATGTGACACTTGAATGCTGTATTTCATCCTACTGTTTTGTTGCACTATGACTTTTCTTACATTGACTATGAACTTCAAATGGCCGAGACCAGAAGATCATGGTTTTGAAATGTTGAAAATGAAATTAAAAAAAAAATAAAAACAAAAATATTTTTTTTCTACATTTTTGCAGTGGGGCAAGCACCCCTGCACCCCCACACCCCCTGATAAATAAATATACCAACTCCGAGATCACACTGCAGTGAGGAAAAAGGTAACTATCCCATTCCATGCTGTACATCGATCTCCATTCAAAATGTTCAAAGTTTCAAAACTTCAATCTTTTGGTCTCGGCCATTTGAAGTTCGAAGTTTTGAAACTTTGAGCTTCTGAAGGGGATCCATTTTTTTCACCTGTCCTCTTGATGTACCTGGTTGTAGGTCTTTATCTGTGGCTGTGAATCATGTAACATAATCTGTATGTGATATATTATTGTCCTTGTTTCCATATTTTAGTTGTCCTGATGCTTTTTTGTTTCTTGACAGAGATGTTTTGGATTTTCCTTTGCATGCATATGTGCATGTTTGTATTGGCATGATGTTTCATTAAAACTATTTGCTCTTAGATAAATATATTCTTTTATCTTCAAGGATGCATTTCCCATTCAAGGTTATTGTTTTTTTTTTTATAAGCTTATCTACTACATGTCTTGCCTAGTCTTCACCCCACGACCCTGTTTATTTCGGCTTTGCATTAACATCCATTTAATGGTCAGAGCATGTTTCTTTTTCAGCAGCACTACTTCTGTGACTTATTTAGTTGATGTTTGCACCCTCCCCATGGCAGATGTACACCATAACTTTCCTTTTTTGTTGACTTTTCATGTAGTTTGACGGCTTCTACACAGGGTGGTCACCATGTTACCTGTGCCCCAAGACTTTGTTTTGTTGTTCTGTGTTTCCATTTTCCTACCCTATGGCATTCTCTGTTTTGGCTTCCTCCTACCCTATGGCATTCTCTGTTTTGGCTTCCTCCTACCCTATGGCATTCTCTGTTTTGGGCTTCCTCCACAAGCCTTATGTATACTGTACTCTCAGACACTTCATTGTAGGCATTTTGTCACTACTCCTGTGCTATGCTGTTTTATCCTGTCAGAATCTTACCCTAATATTCTCCATTTATGGTCCACTAAAAATATAAATCCAAATTTTAAGTGAAAAGTTTTGCTCACGCTCATGGCAAAGTGTGGTTAAAAATGATCAAAGAGTGTGGTCTGTGGGAGGAACATGACATTCAACTGACAGTGCTTTCAGCAAGTAGGAAGCGATCAAAGAAATTTGGGGAAAACAACTTTCACCAACAGTGGAGCTGTCTTTTTTCTCCAATATTGCTTGTCCACAGAGTAAGTAAATTTAAGTTTGTGAGTCAGGGTGGGGTGTTCCTCCACATCAGGGAGGAAGTCTTATCTTCAAGGTGCACCAAACGTTGTTTCAACCAATTTTTTTGATTGATTGGCACTTGATGAAAGAGTTGTTGCTCAATCAACATAAATCTGTCTATGGATAGGCTGTACAAGCAGGTTGCCTACATTTTGAGTATAAGTGCAAGACTGCTATCTTAGACAGTTATGTTGAAGGTGATATTTTCCACATCAGTATGCCTCTTTGGAAGGAATAGTATGCAATGAATTTGTTTAGATTTAGACTGTGGAGATGGTTATCCATGCTGACTGGGCCAGAATTAATCTGCATCCTGATATTGTTTTGGCTGTCTTTAGAACCAGAAGACATGGCAGTCAAAGCACCTATATTTTATATTTGGCAGCAGTACTATTTATTTTTGTTAGCTTATCTGGTTGATCATTTTGTTGTTAACTGAGCTAATGGACTTACCCTAAAAGACCTGTTCCTATCTTAGCTACAGCCAGGATTGTAAAGCTGAGAAAAAAACATGTAAGTACAAATAACTGCAGAAAATTACAGCAGCTGGTCACACAGAACAAATCAAACCAGTTCTTGCAAAGCAGATAGTTTTATGTACATAGTGTATATTAGGTCCCATGCTTTTCTCTGTATACTTAGGACAGCCTTCCTTGGGATCTGCCTTGCCTGAATATAACTGTTTATGTCGATGGTAGTTTTTATTTCTGCTCATGAGTCTGCCCTTCAGCTAAGCTCTTCCTTGCAATTTGACTTTACATTGGTTTGTAGGGAGTGGAGGAGTTAAAACAGGATGTAAAGAGACATGGAGTAGAGGAGCAAGTAAGCAAATGATCAGAGAATAAAGAGATGTGAATCTATGAGGACTACTAGAAGGGGCTTGAAGAGTGAGACCAGCGGAGGAAGAGGTGATTCGGGAGGAAATTATAGAAAATCTGGATTGAAGTCAATATCGCCTAGTAAAAGCAGTAAAAACAGGTGAATGATTGGAAGTAAAGTTGTAAAGATTCACCCAGAAATTAGGAATTCAGGGAGAAGAGACTGTTTGGAGGATGAGAGAACCAAGTGATGAGAGAGAGTGAAGGGCAAACAAGAGATGTAGAAATCATAACGAGTTGTAGGAGAGGAGAGGAGAGGGTCAGAGGTTGGTAATGTTTACATTTTAGGGAGTAGCAGACTAAAGTAACCAGAGGTAAAAGAAGTACAACATAGAAAAGATGAAAGTATAGAAATAGCAAGAGTGGTTTAAGGTGATAAAAAATATATTGCTGCCAACATGGAAAATGATTTAAAGGGTGTGTAAGAGAAGCCGGATTGGAGTGAGATTGAGAAATTGAGCTAATTGTTAAAACTTGAGTGTGGAAGAGTAGAACAGGGTGTAAGGGGACAGGAAGTAGAGGAGCAAGTAAACAAATGACAAGCGAGAGAGAGTGATAAAGATATTTAGACAAGTAGATGCCAGGGTGTATCAACAGGATTACAGCCTGAAAAGTAACAAATTCATAGAGAATAAGCAGGGAAAGAAGAGGATACACGTAACTAAGTACAAAAATGGTATATTCTGCAAGTGGAAAATTAAGTAAAGTAGTACAAAGTGGATGCAGACTGGGGGTGAGGTTGCCCTCACCAACTCCATGTTGTAATGAGTGGGGAGATAAGGGGGAGATAAGAGAATGTTTATAAGTAGAGTATGTGTAATACAAACAGAAGTGAGCTGCTTACCTACCATCTAGGTGGTTCAGAAGAAAAGAAAGGTGAAGGTAGCATAGGTGAGAGGATAAAGCTGAATATATAGTATAATTTAGACAGGGAGTAGGTGGAATTCAGGATGTGAATGGTGGGTTATCAAGGTAGTTATGTTTCCTTCACATATGCTCATGTGCATGATGAAGTTTTTAAACCATACAACATGCAACAATGCTTTGTTTTAGCCACTTTGCTACTCATATTACTTGAACCTGAGTTTCTTTTCAGAAGTTATACTTGGAGATTAAAAAAACACACCTGTTTCTCCTATAAGGTGAAGGGCAAGCTGGAAGCTAACTAAGTATCAGTCTATCAGCATCAGGGATCTAGCCAGGATTTTCAAATTTCTACTGACAGCTCCCAGACTGCTGCCCAACAAGCCACACCCACATTAACACTGCTGAACAAGCCACGCTGATCTCTGAATAGGTCACTGGCAAGTATAAGCCTGGCTAGTAATTACTTGCATGATGAAGCAGCATGAACATTTCATTCCAAAAGTGCATCTTTCTTGAGTCAAAAAACAAAATCCCTTTCCATTTACACTTGCTTAGATCGACCAGTTTTGTACCCCAACATTATTATTCTTCACCTTTGCAGCTCCTAACCCCTGTAGTAGCTCATGTCTCTAGGCAACACGTGCTCCACAGTGTTGTGGTCTGTAGGTACAACATATAGTGCTCACCCCAAGGTATCACCCAAACTGTGAGCCACAACTATCTCCCTTCCATGCGCATGAGTCACCTGGCAATGACTGCTCACTCCTATGGCCTACAGTCACACTAAGCCTTTTGGAAGAGTAAACCTTACACTCCCAACAACATTTTGACTGGGTTCAGTCATACTGCCACTGAGAATAAATGATGAAGTGTATCCGTAGGAGTCAATCAAAACTGTTGAAAGTTACTACCTTACTTACATTCTGTGAATCTCAAGGCTTTGCTGAAAGAAAATCAGTTAAAGCAAGTTAACTGGCCTAAGCCTCAGAACCAATTGGACTGTACATGCCCTATGGTGCTTTTTTTGGATCATTTTCCAGTCTTGTGATTCAGTGATAGTCTGAACAAAATTATTGGAAAGGAAAGAAAAGAAATGCAGTCTTATACTTTTTTCCGAGGAAGAAATACGTTTTTTACAAGGCTTAATGTTCACAGCTGATATGATACTATCCAACATACTGAGAAGACAACTGCTTGTAAAGACAAAGCACATCTGCTAATGCAGGCTGCCTCCCATAAAATGAAAACATAGTCACCTTATGTATACCCCTTTGCTGTTACATTCTGAAAGAACAAATGACGACACTCATAGGTTTGATTGTGAAAAATGTTAAAGAAATAATTACCATACTCTTCTCAGTCTCCTTGTAAGCTAATGTAAATAATTTACTGCCAAATTCATGTAAATAGTTGCATAGACACATTTGCCCCTTCAGAAATAAATACAACCCCAAATTCAAAAATAACCCCTCCATGGGCAGCATATAAAAGAAAAAAAAATACTCATTGCATGCAAAAATAAATCTAACTCTCAAAAAGCCAAAACACTCTTGCTAAACTAAACAAAGAACTCTGGATTGTCACTAAATCAACCAAAGCCGGATATGAGGTAAAAATATAAACCCAGGTGAAAGATAACCACAAAGCATTTTTAACTGTGTTAGAAATCTAAGAAACAATGACTGGCACTACAGTGAGCTAGTAACAAATAATGTCACATACTTGGACCAGAGGACACAGCTAGGTGACAAACCCCTCAAACTAAATAAGCAACTTAGAAAACTTATCAAGTCCAGCAAGACCAAATTTGAGGTAAAAATAGCCTCAAAGGCAAAGGATAAATACAAGTCCTGCATCAACTTTGCCCACACCCTCAAAGGTAACACACAACAGTGTGTTGAACTAATTGTAAATGGAACCATTTAGAAGGAATCAGGGGATATAGCAAACCTACTGGCTGATAAATGTCGTTCTAATTTTGCCCCTTCTTCTCCCAGTACCTTTCAAGAGATTCCCTTGACCATAGCTCCCTTGGCTATCACTGGTGAGCAAGTCTTCAGTGCACTCTCCAAGGCAAAGAATACTATGTCAGTGGGCCCTGATGATATCCTAGGATGCCTGTTGAATAGCATGAAACATGAGCTATCATGCTATCTAAAATCACTGTTTAACATTAACCTCTTTACTAGCTTCATGCCTAGTGAATGGAGGACTGCAACAGTTAATCCAGCACAAGTACTGACCTGGATAACTACAGACCCATAAGTCTGACTAGTCTTGTATGTAAAGCCATGGAAAGAATTATCATGGATATTTTAAATAAAGACATAGGAAACCTTCATACATTGGATCCAGCATGATTTGGTTTAATCAAAGACAAATTGTGTGTAATCAACCTGGTGGATTTTTTTTTTGAAAAGTGATAAAAGCTATGGATGAAGGCAAAATGGTAGACACTGCCTATTTTCACCTGGTTAAATCATTCAATGCTATTCTCTATTCAGGAATTGTAAACAAAATCATGAAATTACGAGTAAATCTATATGGATAGGTATTTATCACAGAGAATACAATTCCTACTGAGCAATATTTCAAACCTGTAAAGCAGAGTACTTATTTTACTCTATTCAAATGTAATCTGGATGTATGGATGGGTGTCTACAAATTCACCCCCAGTTTAGCACCACTAGCCCTCATGGATATGAGAAATATGTAATTACCCCAACATACACTTGTTGCTATCTTTGAATATTCATATCCGATAATTATAATTGGAATGCATGGTTTAGCTTCCTAAGTTCCTCTGAAATCAGTAACTTAGTAGGTGCTTATGACCATGTTGCAACAGTGGTCATGAAATCCCTCAGTCTGGCACAGCTGACTGCACAAAGCATTTCCTTTAGATCCAAGGTAGTCCTCAACCCTCTACATTTTGCACTGATCAGACCCTAAAGGTTCCTGTCAAAAAAGGTCATTGGCTTAAAGGAGCTGAGCTAGCAAGAGAGATGTGCCAGATATCTTAAATTATGGCTTAAAATGCAAAAATAAGGATAGGTTTTTAATATTTATCTTATATATTTAGAAAGTTGCTGAAATAACAGACTTTATGAAGTATATGACATCTGAAATTCAAATATGTCTTTATTTAGTGATTGCAATCTACAACAAATTTTCCAGAAACTCGCAAAGTTTAAGAAAAAAACATATCAGAAATATAATGCACAGTGATATTTTGCAAATTCAGTGTCTGTGAAGAAAGATGAGAAAAAGCAAATAAAAATGGAGTACAAATGTGCAATATCAGGGATAGATGTTAAATAGGAATCTTATGTACTACACTTGCTAGGACAACAGGTTTTGCATTTGCATGTTTTCTGAAGGCTATGATACTTTCTTGTCTGTCATCATTTATTCACTAGTTTAGTTCTGAACAGTTTGCCAGAAAACCTCACATTTTCTGAACATAGCAAAATATGAGGCAAAATCTTGAACAGTTGAAAGCCATAAGACAAAGCCCAAAAGGCAGTTCTGACAATAGGAGGTACTGCCAGCTATGCCAGGAGAGGTAGGACAGTAGATATGTAACATGTACCAACACAGCTAGCTGGAATTTCATAAAGAATTATATGTCATTTGTATATCAAACTGATTTTTACAGATTCTTGTGCTGAAAATGTATTTGTAAAGTTGCTTATGTTAAAAATGTATCACCAGTGTGCCCTGCTGGTAAGAAGAGAAATGTACATCTATTATTGTAACTGAATTAATTATATCTTTTAGCAGAGGATACCGGAAGAGAAGGGTTAATCACAATCTCAATCCCAGCTAATTTTGAAAAATAGTGTAAATTAAATTAGGCCATAAAGATTGCATCTTACAGTTCTGCTTGCAGTCAGAGACAAAATGTCTGGGAAACCAAGTATTAGGAAGCCTTCTTTATTGTCACTAGTAGATAGCTAATTGCTACTCTGGAAGGGTAGAGGTTTAAATTGTTTTATGACTTCCAGGAGCTGCAGCAGATCTATCCATGTGTATGGTAACACATAGGTGCTAAATTCCTGTCAGATTTTAGTGTTGGTGATAGTATGAGAAACAGAGTCAGTTGACCAGATGTGATGCCATTCTGTAAGGTATCCCAGAAATAATATTTAGATAGTATATTAAGAACTTTCTCAGTCAGACTGAGCAGTCTGTTTCTTGGAACCTGATATAGAAGAATTCCTCACCTACTTCATCTTTCCATGCTCTAGTAAGTGAACCAGGGAATAGTAACTCTTTAGATTAGTCAGGAAAATATAGTGAGATTAGTTAAGTAATGTTTTTCTGTATCTGTATGAATCTGTATATCTGTGTTATTTTAATATTTCTTGTGACTGAAACTCTGATGTTTACTGTAAATGAATATTCAGTATTTTCATGTTATTTTATTATTTATTATTAAAATATATTTAAACTTCTCATTGTGGCTGTTTCTTTTGAGAATATTCAAGTTTTGAGAGTATTTGCATGTATTTATTTGGTGATAAATGTGGCCACTCCTGAAAGCCTTGCTGTTTGGTGAACATTACCATTTGTATTAATATTAACTTCACTCAGTATAATTGGATACTCTGGTGACATTAAATCCAACTTATAGTCTGGGTAAAGTTAGTAGAGTGGATAATCTGTGCCAGTCTTTCCCAGGTGTGCGTGTGAGAAAATTAAATCTCAAAGAGTGTGTGTGTCGGCTACTTGGAGCAGGGACTCAAAGCACTGGTTTCACAGAAAGGGTGCTGGAGGACTTGGCTTGGACACTCTGCTGAGCACTTAACCTTACAGCTGTGCCAGTGGAGAGTCTTACTGGTGATCTGGAGGGAAACAGATAAAGAAAGCCAGACCCCGAGCGGAGTGTGCTCCCTGTGTACTTCTAAGGGAAACTGTGCTTGATGCAGAGAGGAATGCATCAGGAAACATTGAATGTATCCTTTTGTGTTCCAAGTGATCGTCCCTCTCCAGTGTCAGTGGTGAGGATTCAGGGTCCTTGATTACTGGCTCAGAGAGGGGATGTCACATATTACTGAGAAATGGTGTGGATATTCTGTAGCCTGTAGGCAGTTGTCACTGAAGGCGTGTGTATTCTCAGCAGCAACAAGTTGAACATTCAGAGTTTCATTATCGCAATAGTTTTATTTATTTTTTGTTAATTTAGTGTAGTCAAGGAAAGCAGGCAAATATGTTAGCAGAGGGTTATGGCAAGTTGACAAAGAACCAGTAGGCCAAGGTGTGTGAAAGCAAAGGACTGTGGTACATGCCAACCTGACTAAAGAGAAAGGTTTTTGCATTACTAACTGCCCAGACGAGCAAACAGGAGGATAACCAGTCTGGTGATGGCAATTTTCAGCCCTCAGAAACAGGACAGTTCACCTTTTCCTCAGAGGACTTAAAAATCCAAATGAAGGTAAAGAAGTGTGAACTGGAGGCAAAACATTTGGAATTAGAATCAGTAGAGAGACTGCAGCATTTTGAGGCTGAAGAAAATGAGAGACTGTGGCATTTGGTGGCAGAAGAAAATGAGAAATAGTGTCAACATGAAAGGGAGATGTTGACTCTTCACCAGGATCATGTAGGTAATAGGGAAGGGCATAACAGAAGCAATAAAGTTCAGTAATTTCTTTCACATTTTACAGAGGGTGATAATATTGATAGTTTTATTCATGCATTTGAAAGAGTGTGTAAATAGTATAATGTTGCCTAAGGACACTGGATACAGTTTCTGACCTCCTTACTCCATGGTAAAGCTGTAAGTGGTGATTCTAAATTGTCTGATATTGATCGTTTAAATTATGATAAAATCAAATATTGCTTACTTGAATGCTTTAAGTTAATATGTGAAGCTTACAGAAAAAAAGTTTCTTGAGAATGGACGCAAGGCAGATAAAAGTGTGTGTGATTATACTGCTGAGTTAAGCACTTATTTTCATAGGTGGGTGAGTAGGAGCCTTTTGGTGAAGGAACAAACCCTTAGCACTTTGCCTGATGACATGGGAATCTGGTTGGCAGACTGAGAATGTAAGTGCTGCACATGGATATAAGGGAACCCCATGGTAGGCAGCCTAAAACACCCCAACAGAGTCCACCAGTAACAGGGGAAGCCACTGTTCAGGTACACAACCAGGATGAATGGTTCAGTGTTTTAAATGTAACCAGTGGGGCCATGTATCATACAGATGTCCACGGAGGCAAGGTGGGGAGCAAAAGGTGGGGGAGCCAGCAATTGGGAATAACAGTATTCCAGTTGTAAGTTGTCTGGAGACAAAAGTGGTAACAAAATATCTCAAGAGGTCATATCCTGTCTTAGTGGATGCCAAACAGGCCACTGCTAAGAGAAACACAGTCTCTGACATAACCATTGTTAAGTCTGCAGTGGTTAAAGAGGAACAGTACTTGCTTTGGCATTCCACTGCAGTCAAAGCTTTAGGAAAGACTCCATTCCAAATGCTTTTGGCCAGGGTTCACCTTGATTGAGAAGGTGGAAAGGAAGCAAGCAAGTAGGTGTGTTTGAAGATATCCCTGCAGTTGTCCTGATAGGGAATTATTTTGATAATGCAGTACCTTGTGTGCATGCAGTTACAAGTAGTCAGGCTTGGTGTCAAGCATGTTGTCTGGTAGCCTGGGTGATACGCAGATAGACACCACACCTAAAGCCAGGGCTGGTGGTGTGGCTATTTCAGGGAGGGAGCTACCCTGTAGCGGTGAGCATGAAGGTAAGCCACAGCTGCTGGTAGGTACTGATATTCCGTTCAACAGAGTGACTGGAAGGGCAGAGGTGAGTGGTAGTACCCAGGGACAGTGCAGCACCACTTTCAGAAGTTACCAGACTTTCTGTAGAAGGGGAGCTGGGAAGAGTTACAAATATAGAGTTGAGATGGGCTCAGCTCTCAGACTGTACATTACAAGGCTTGAGGGAGGTAGCGAAGGAGGAACCTGATTCTCAAGGAAAGGGGGGATTGGTATACTGGAACAAAGGGTTACAGTACAGAGAGTGGACCCCTGAGGGAGGGCTAGAGGGTGAGGTAATACAGCAGTTGGCAATGCCTAGAGACTACCATTTAGCACTTCTAGCCATAGCCCATGACATTCCTTTTGCAGGTCATATGGCCATAAAGCATATCAAGAGACATATTATACAGAACTTTTATTGGCCTGGGATTGCAAGGGATGTAACAGGAAACTGCAGGACCTGTGAGCAGCTCCAAAAGTAGACAAGGCAGGAGACAAGGTCAAAGGTCCTTTGATGCCATCTCCTGTGATTGAGAAGCCATTTCAGAGCATAGCTATGGATATTGGGGGGCTCTGAGTACCCCAAGTTCCACAGGGAAGCAATATATCCTAGTGTTAGTAGATTATGCTACTAGATACCGCGAGGGTGTGGCTGTGTCATCCATTGATGCAGAGAAGGTGACAAATGCTTTGTTAGAGATTTTCAGCAGGTTAGGTTTCCTGAGAGAAATACTGACTGACAGAGATGCCAATTTCATGTCAGACCTGCTAGCTTGTCTGTGGAAGTGGTGTGGGGTGAAGCACCTAAAGACCACCCCCTAGCATCCCCAGACTAACTGTCTTGTGGAGAGGTTAAACTCTGCCATAAAGACCATGCTACAGACACTTGCAGACCAGTTTAAAGGAGAGAGTGGGACAAATATTTACCCCATCTGCTGTTTGCATACAGAGAGGTGCCCCAGGAATCCATAGTTTTTTTACCCTTTGAGTAGCTGTATGAGCATAGGGGTGAATGAGAATCCCACAAAGAGTCAGCTGTGGCATATGTCCTAAATTTCAGGACAAGGCTTAGGATGCTCATGGCCTGGCTCAGAAGAATATTGCAGGAGCTTAGCGACAGAAAAAGGTCTGGTATGACATGAATGCTCAAGCCTGAGATTATGCTGTGGGACAGCAGGTGAGAGTTTTCATTCCTGTCAGGTACAATAAGCTGCAGGCAGCTTGGGAGGGACCCTTCAAAGTGGTAAGAAAAGTCAGTGATGTTAACTATATGGTAGAACTGCTAGGCAGGAGGCAGGGGCACAAATTGTACCATGTTACATGATGAAACCTTACCATGATAGGGAGGCCCTGGTGCTGAGTATTTGCAGTGGATGGCAGAAGGAGTCTGAGGGGGATGTGGTGACTGATCTCCTCTGTGAGGTTTATACTGACACCTCAGTGGAAGTGGTAGCAGTACCCCAGTGGCTATCCCCTACCCAGTTTCGAGAAATCTGAGCAGTGTTATAGGAGCTTGGGGGCATGTTCACTAGGAAACCTGGGTTCATCCACCTGGTGCAGCACCATGTGGACACAGGTCCCCAAAGGCCTATTAGGCAGGCCCCTTACAGGGTGCCTGAATGAGTCAGACAGACTCTGAGGGAGGAGATAATAGGAAATTTTGGAATGGAGGGTAATCCAGGAGTGCAGCAGTCCCTGGGCCTTCCCAGTGGTGCTAATACCAAAGAAAAATTGCAGCGCTAGGTTCTGTGTGGACTACAGGAAACTAAATAGTCACTCAGAGTAAGATGCTTACCCCATGCCTAGGACAGATGAAGCCTTAGAGCAGCTGGGTGGAGCTAAGCATCTGACCATTACTGATATGACCAAGGGCTACTGGCAGGTGCTCTTGACTTTCATGGCTAAAGAAGGGTCAACCTGTTTGAATCCTTTCAGATTATATGAGTTCACAAAGGTGCCATTTGGGATGAAAAATGCCCTAGCGACCTTTCAGAGGCTCATAGATCATATCCTAGCAGGAGCAGGAGATTATGCCCTTGCTTACCTGGACGATGTTGCTATCTATAGCCATTCCTGGCACGACCACCTTCAGCATGTCAGGGAGGTACTGGGCAGACTGCAAAGGGCAGGTGGGTATAGCAGTGATCTCCTACCTGGGACATAGAGTGGGGAGTGGTAAGATCAGGCCAGAACCTATCTGCCAAAGTGGAAGCCATTCAGTGTTGGTCTGCCCCTGTTACCAAAAAGCAGGTGTGGGGTACTATAGAAAGTTTGTTCCCAATCATAGTACAATAGCTGTTCCTCTCACAGACCTGACAAGGAAAAACAGTCCAGACAAGATAGTGTGGACACCAGCTTGTGAGCAGGAATTCCAAAAACTTAAAGGGGAGTTGGAAGGACACCCCTGTGTTAGCCAGTCCAGATTACAAGAAGAATTTGTTGTGCAGGTGGATGCTTTGAACCATGGGGTGGGGGCTGTACTCAGCCAGGTTTCCACAGAGGGTGAAGAGCACCCAGTGGTATATCTCAGCCATAGACTCCAACCTAGGGAGGAATGTTATGCAACAGTAGAAAAAGAATGTCTAACCATAGTATGGGCTCTGCAGAAACTTCAACCCTGTCTGTATGGAAAGAAATTAACTGTAGTTACAGACCACAATCCCTTAACATGGCCACATTGAGCCAGCCAGCAAAATAGCAAGTTACTAAGGTGGAGCCTGGGGTGGCAGGCATATGATATGACAGCACAGCACTGTAGTGGGGTTAGCAATGTCAATGCAGATGGGCTGTGAAGACAGGGTATGGGATAATATATTTCCAGACAGGCTCATTCCTTTCAAGCAATGTTTCTCAAGGGACACTTGAGAAACTAGCTTGAGTCTTCAAAGGGGGGGGGGAGAGATGTGACAATAGGAGTTACTGCCAGCTATTCCAGGAGAAGTAGGGCAGTGGACATGTAACATGCCAGCACAGCTAGCTGGAATTTCATAAAGAAGTGTATGCTATTTATATATCAAACTGATTTGTACAGATGCTTATGTTGAAAATATATTTGTAAAGTTGCTTGTATTAAAAATGTATCACCAGTGTGCCCTGCTGGAAAAAAAAGAAAGGCACATGTATTATTGTAACTGAATTAAATGTATATGTTTTAACAGAAGATACTGGAAGAGAAGATGTTAATCACAATCTCATTCCTCGCAAACTTTGAAAGCCATAAAGATTACATCTTATAGTTTTGGTTACAGCCAGTGACAAAATGTCTGGGAAGCCAATATTAGGAAGCCTTCTTTATTGTCTCTAGCAGGGAGTGAATTTGTTACTCTGGAAGGGTAGAGGTTTGAAATAGCTTTATGACTTCCAGGATCTGCAGCAGATCTTAGCGCTCTATCTCTGTGTATGATAACTGGTAGTTGCTGAAGTCCTGGCAGCTTCTAGTGTTGGTGATAATGTGGGAAACAGAGTCAGATGACCCGATGTGATGTCATTCTGTAAGCAATCCCAGAAATAATATTTAGATATTATATTGATAAGTCTTGGAACCTGACATAGAAGCATCCCTCACTTACTCCATCTTGCCTTGCTCTAGTAAGTGGACCAGGGAATAGTAACTCTTTAGATTAGTCAGGAAAATATAGTGAGATTAGTTAAGTACTGTTTTCTATATCTGTATGACTGTATTCATATGTGTTGTTTTAATATTTCCTGTGATTGAAACTCTGGTATTTACTGTAAATAGATATTTAGTATTTTCGTGTTCTTTTATTATTAAAATATATTTAAACTTCTCATTGTGGCTGGCCTTTTAGAAAATATTCACGTTTTGAGAGTATTTGCATATATTTATTTGGTGATAACTGTGGCCAATCCTAAAAGCCTTGCTGTTTGGTGAACATTACCATTTGCATTAATATTAATTTCACTCAGTATACGCAGTATAATTGGATACCCTTTTATGAGTCTTATAGTAATTGACTGGTGGCAGTGAATCTACCTTTTAGTCTGGGCAAAGTTGGTAGAGTGGGTAATCTGTGCCAGCCTTTCCCAGGTGTGTGTGTGAGTGTGTGTGTGTGTGTGTGTGTGTGTGTGTGTGTGTGTGTGTGTGTATGTGAAAATTAAATCTTAAAGAGTGTGTGTGTGTCAGCTAATTATAGCAGGGGCATGAAGCACTGGTTTCACAGAAAGGGTGCTGGAGGACTTGGCTTGGACACTCACCTGAGGACTTAACCCTATAATTGTTCCAATGGGGTGTCTTGTTGCTGATCTGGAGGGAGACAGAGAGAGAGAAAGCCATACCCCAGGCTGAGTGTGTTTCCTGTGTGCTCTTTAAGGAAATTATGCTTTAATGCACAGAGATCTGCATCTGGAAATACTGAGTGTATCTATTTGTATTCCAAGTGATCATCCCTCTCTAGTGTCAGTGATGAGAATTCAGGTGCCTTGATTACTGGCCCAGAGTGGGGACATCACAGTAGTGTTGGGCAAAGTTTCAAAATCAGAGACATTTGAAATGTATTCTTATCTTATGCAACAAAGTTCCATGCTGAATAGTAAGGTTTGCATTACAGTACATTTACTTTTTTTTTCAACAACTTTTTATTTGATTTTACATTAAAAAAATAACAACCAAAACAATTATAACATGAAAAAAAGCAACAGAAAAATCAACTATTTACAACTATATACAGTCATCCATGACAATATTCAGTATGAATTGTAAACACCACTAATATTTTTCTAATAAAACTTGCAGTTTCTGCCAGGCTAATCTTTTATGAGTTCTATTAGATGTTCTGATAAAATTGGTTTGCATTTCTTTTTTACACACCCACTTAGCTAATCTTATATAGTCAGTAAATAGGAGATCTTGCTTATTCCTCCAATTCATTTTGATTATTTTTCTAGCAATGGCCAGAAGTGACCAAAGAAGAGGTATCTGATGTCTTGGGATTATATTTGGAATAGGAACATTAAATAACAAGAAGGAATCAGTAACTTGACAATTATCTGACCACAAAGCCCTTACAAAATATCTGAAATTGTTCCAAAATTGTAAAACGACTCTACACTCGACAAACATATGAACTCAGTTAGCCTCCAAAGTTTCACCACACCTCATACATTTTATTTCATTACTCATAGATATAATAGCAATTTTATAAGGAGTGCGAAAATGTCTATGTAGAAATTTCCAAGTAAACAACTTCCTATAAAGAGAAGATGTGGTACTATTCACAGACTTTAATAACTGTTTTTTTATAATCTATTGATATGGATTCTTTATTAACTCTTGTAGAATAATCTCAAAGGGCTAAATCAAATGATAAAAATTCATCACATAAGATTTTATATATAGGTGAAAATGCACAACTTATGTTCAATGTCCATTGCATTGTTACACAAAAAGAGTTGTAACAATCCTGGCATCAAATCTGTTTCTGAATTTGTTGATATTTTCACTTTGCTCTCAATGACCTATCTTAGAGATTATAAGGATAACCAATTGTCTTGTTTAACATTATAGATAGCTAAAAGAAAGTTTGCTGAATGAATCTTATTATTATCCAGAAACTGATACCAACATTTTAAGTTATTGTCTTTGAAATTTAACATTTTACTAAAATTGAAGGACTCTAAACACTCTGGAGTGTAAGCAATGGGAAATATAAGAAAACATAATTGTTTCACAATGTAATTGCTTTCTATTATACCTTTAAAGGTACTGAAGATATTCATACTATAAGTGAAATAGTTAAATTTCTTATTATATAGATAGAAGTCACGTAGTACCCAGTATACTTTACTAATGCTTAACAAGGAGTTTATTTGTGTTTCAAAATTACTGCTAGATACTATATAAATTTCATGTAACTGTTTCCATTGTAAAGTGTAGGTAGAGCTTAGCCAGTGTAATATTTGGTTAATAATAGTAGATTTTGAATACAATTCAATGTTAGGAAATCCAGTTCCATTGGTATCCCAACCTCTTACATGCCAGTCATAAGCTATCCTTGGTTTTTGAGGAAACCAAAGAAACTTAAGTAATAAAGCATTTATTTGCCTGACAAATTTTTGGGGCGAATTAAAATTAGGGATTGTGTGTAGAATAAAGAACAAAAGTGTGATGCAAACTGGTCACCCAAAGTCACAAGTACATCTGCATCACACTTTTGTTCTTTATACTTGTGATTTTTGCTGCAGTGTGGTACAGTGACATGGCTGAAGGCACCAATGGTAATTTAGTAATGGATTCTACATCTGGTTTTCAGAACAGTACTACTCCTATACTATGGAAAACGTTACCCTTCATTGAGAGCAGAGATAATCCACTGCTTAATTTTGTACCTACAGATTTACCTACTCCACCAGAGCCTAACTGTGAGTATGATTCTACTTCTCTGTAGAGAGACTTGTATAAACTTGAAAATGATGCTTGTAAACTTGTTCATTTGCACCTACAGAGATTTCACTTTGAGGCTTGTTTAAATCTCTGCATTATTCCATATGGACTAAGGGTACTTAATATGCCTACATATGGCAGTACTCATAAAGATCTACTAATACAATAGCAACACATACATTTGGAAACCAGCTATAGTTATATGCGGTTACTAATTGACTTCTTTAAGCCAGAAGAAGAAACTCTAGCTAATAATATTTGTAAGATGCAATCGGATCTGTATGAGAAATAACCACAATCCGTTGTTGATTTTAAGGTGGGCCATGTTAATGAACTCATTAATACATATGAAATGCAGTTGCTGAACTATAAAAAGAAGAAAATTCAAAGGGAGTCTAATGACTTCATCAACGGCCATGTATTTGCATGGCCGAGGGTGGAGAGATCACACAACCTGATATTGGATGGTTCTACCAACATTTTACCAACAAATAACATTGCTATTAATGCAACTAGAATGGGATCCACCTTAAACACTACAGGCAATGACATTGTGAACAACACAGGAGATCAGGAAGTGCAGCCTGACCAACGGAACCTTGAGAGAATGCCGGAAGAGCAAAGTGAAGTGAATAAACTGAGTTTGTCAACAGGAACACAGAGAAAAGAAGCTGGTCCAGCTGCTAGTAGCAGTAGGAATACTGGTACAACTTTTTCTACGATATTGGGGAATGCGCAGCTGACATCTCCCTATCCCATTTGCGACACGCATTTTCACGAATATCCACAGGGAAGAGCTGATTCAAATGCAAGGGGTCTACAGAAGAGAGCAGTCCAATAACTCTGAAGAAAATGTGGCAAACAAAGAGCAATCCCTAATTTGGAATATATCTAAATGTACTTTGACACAAGATGAGATACATGTTCTAAATAAAGGTATGACTTTTATACCAGCTGCTAAAATGACTATTACTGACAATATTATTGAGCTTAAAACGTTTACCAGGAACCTAATGCTCAAATTACAATACGATGAATCTAGTCTCTATGTTAGTAATGAGAAAACTTTTAGTAAAATGAGTAACTACATCCCTTTTCTTGATGGTGTAGTATAAACATTTGAAAAAGCATATATTAAGGACATTTACAAATTGTATGACACTAGAGCTAGGGCTAAATGTTTTACTAATCTTAGCAAAGAAGAAAGAGAAGCTTTAACTATGCTATGCCATGACTATGATGTATGCATTAGACCTGCGGATAAGGGGGGTCATTGGTAGTGATGGGTTATGCATTTTATAGACATGCTATGTTGTCTATGATAAATGATGTTGAGACATACGAACTGGTTTCATCTGAACTATTTAATTTATTTAATAACTTGGATTTGTAATGCTTTATTTGAATGCCTACAATGTCGAATGATTAATATGGATTTGTACAACTATTGTTGTTAAAGAGCCTGTTATGCCTATAATTCAAGGGCAACCAAAAATCCATAAACATCCTACTTGCCCACCCATGAGGCCAATAGTAGCTGACCAAGGGTGGAGCACAGAACCCCTATCTGTCTATGTTGAACATCACCTAAAACCTGTCTTGGCTAAGAATAAATGCATCTTAAAAGACACACAACATTTTTAGAAAGTCTATATAATTTTTTGAAGGAAAGAACACCAATGGCAGAATGCCTGATGATAACATTGGATGTTCAATCTTTGTTTACCACTATTCCTAATGCTCTGGGTATAGACTTCCTTAAGCAATACTTAATGGAAGATGGTATTTATGATAGCAAGGTCATAGACTTCTTGAGTTTTCTAATGGAAATTATACTGGAAAATAATCTCCTCATGTTTGAGCAGTCTATATACAGGCAACTGGATGGCGTAGCTATGGGCACGTCTTGTGCCAATAGCTACGCCAACCTTGTCATGGCAATATGGGAACTCTACAATGTACTGAGAGGGGATTTATGTAGTCAGGTTATCTTTTACTGTAGATTTGTAGATGACCTTTTGTAGATGACCTCTTTTTACTATGGGAAGGAGGGATAGACAAGTTTGATGCCTTCCTTGCAGATATAAATAACAGCACAAGTGTCTTGAAATGTACTGCTAAGAGCTCATCTACATCTATTGAATTTTTAGATGTTTATACTAAAAGGAGAGACACAGTGGAGTTTTTTACGCAAGTCTTCTGAAAAGAATGTCATAGAAACACCTATGTACATAGGCGAAGCATGCATCCACAGCATGTGTTTAAAAACGTAGTAAAAGGGCAAGCACTGAGAGTTTCAAGGCTGACAGCAGAGGATGATACTTTCATGGAACAACTACATGGATTAGAAAATAAATTTATTGAGAGAGGATATGCTGAGGGAGAGATCTATACCCCACTACATCACAGGCAGCTTCCCCTAGGACAAGGAAAGGTAAACATTACTTCTCTTAATTTACCTTGCTGGATAGACAGAAAGCTAAGAGCATTAAGGTTATGAGAATTCCTGTATCCTATTTGAGTAATATTTGACTGCTACAAGGTGTATATGATAAAAATTGGAACATTTTATGTGTAGATGATAGAGTTAGGAATCTAGTGGGTGATAGACCTAGATATGCCTTTAAGAACCAGAAATCACTCAAAAGAATATTATGTGGTCCTAAGCATATGGATGCACAATCTGAGCCTGCTATCAGTCACAGCCAGGGTACCTTTCCTTGTGGAAAGTGTAATTTCTGTGACTTCTAGTAAGTAAGGTAGATAGTAAGGGAGCATTCATACATTCAGATACTGGAAAACATTTAACCATTTGTCTAGCAGCTGATTGTAATACTACCAACATAGTATACCTGGCCTACTGTGTTAGATGCCAGGCATTCTATATAGGTATGGCTACACATAGATTACATGATCATATTAGAGAACATTTATATGACATTCATGGGAAAACTGATACTAATACACTGGTGAGACACATTTTGGCCACAGATGTATCACACACATTCAAGTTTATGGTAGTAAAGAAAGTATGGATAGAGGTGCAACTAGAAATAGAGTTGAAAATAAGGAACTAGAGTGGATCATCAGAATGAGAGCAACAGTGGGTAAGGGCCAAAATGAGAAGTTGTCTGTTAAATCTGTACTAGCTAATAGACCCCTTAAAAGATGAATTTGGGTATATATTTCTATACATTTTTATGTGCATGTATTTATATAGGTAGTTGGTATAAATGTATGTATACGTTTTAAAGATTTCTGCAGTATATAATATGCCTTTGCACTTTAATATTTAATTGCATACACCTGCATTATTTTACACTTGATTGAAAATGTTTTATTGAGTGATTGTTCTTAATTGTTGCTGGCTCATGATTGGATAGAATGAATTTAAAATACAGGAAATGTAATGAGTCTTTATCTGATGAAGCAGCTTTGGCTGCAAAAGTGCTCACTTTTTTACTACTGGAATAAACTTTGTGTATGGTTTTATCAGCTTTACTTCATTCTACATTGTGTGTAGAATAACATTTTTGGTAAAATAACCATTCTTTTCAACGTGAGTCTATCCTCCATGGTGAAAAACATTTTATTCCATTTATTAGTTAATTTGATGATTGTGTTTAATAGAGTAGTATAATTTAAAAGTACAGTCTCTTTCCAAGCGGGTTTTATACTAATCCCTAAATATTGTATTGTTTTATTTGCCCAATTCAGGTTTTTATAATCTTGCAAATGTTTATTAAATTTCTTATTGATTAATAATGTTTCAGTTTTGCTTTGATTAAATTTTAGACATGACATTTTTCAAAAATAAATAATTGATTCTATGATATAGTGTAAAGAAGAATCTTTATCCTCACTTATTAAAAGAATATCATCTGCAAACAACTGGATTTTTGAACAGTATTCACTATTTAAAGAAAATCCTTTTATATTAATATCATTTCTTATATAAGTAGTGAAAGGTTTTATTGAAAGAGCAAACAATAAGGGTGACAGCGGGCAACCTTGTTTTGTACCTTTTAAAATTTTAAATGATGGTGATAAACATGATGCAATTTTAACATGTGCTTGAGAATGATTATATAATTTTAGTATTACATTAGCTGAATCTAAAGAAAATTATATCCTTTAAGAATTTTGAGCAGATATGACCAGCTGATAGAGTCAAAGGCTTTATTAATATCTAAATTAAGAATAGTAGGTTGCTTTTTGGTCTTGTTTGCAATATCAATCAGGGATAATAATTTAATAATGTTGTCTTGAACATTTCTGTGTAATATGAAACCTGTTTGATCATAGTTTATTAAGCTGGGCAATATAGTATTCAATCTCTTAGCCAGAATGGCATAAAGATTTTATAATCAATATTTAGTAAAGAGATAGGCCTATAAAAGGAACATGATAGCGAATATTTGCCTTGATTTAAAATAGGGGAAATCACAGAATATTTCCAAGAAGAGGTACCTTCAACTCATTTTTAATCATAGAAAATGCATTTAACAGAATTTTTATTGTTGAATCTGGAAAGATTTTATATATATGTCTGGAATTATTACATTGAAATCTGGGGCCTTCTTATTTTTAAATGTTTTTTTCAATTCCAATAATGATATTGGTTTATCTAGTAACTTATTTTGCTGTTTTGATAACTTATTAGTGATGTTGTTTGGAGAAATGTCGCAATTGTAGTATCATTCTCTAAAGAAGGATTTTTATCATCAATTGATTTATAATATGTTTTAAATGCTTCTAATATATCTTTTAAATCAGTTGTTTTTCTCAGGGAATTATTAACTGTGTACTTAATTTTATTGATATGATTTAAATTATTTGTTTAGTTCTAATAGCCAACTTATGCAAGGGTTTAGGATTTATAGAATAGGACTGTAACTTCAGTCTTTCCAGATTTATTGAAACTTTGTGATTTAATATTTCTAAGTGCTTTTGGTTTATATTTAATAATTCTTCTTGTACAGCCCTGTCATTAGGTTTTCATTTTGATTTTAATTTATCTATTTTAATTTGCAAATCTGGTAATTCCGTATCTTATTCTTTCCTTTTTAAAAGATACCAGTTCTTTATTCTACAGTACAGATAAGCTTTTAAAGCATCCCATAATATGGTATATATTACCTCACCATTGTTATTAATCTTCACAAATGTATTTATTTCATTTTAAATCCAGTCTTTATAACCTTTATTATTATTATTTTTAATATATAAGCCAGGATTCTCTGACAAAATATTAAATGATCATTTCTTACATTAAGATTAAAAGTAAGGGCATTATGATCAGAAAGTGGGCATGATAATATTGAAACTTCATGTATTTGGAATATGAGCTATTTGAAATGAAGACCTTATCTATGTTTCTTTGGGTTTCAAACCTAAAGGAATAATGAGTATAATTAAGTGAGCTCACCAATTATAGATCATAAATATCTCTGAAATTCAATGAGGAAATAAAATTATTCAGCTTTTTGGATTGTGTTGCGGTTTTAGGTCAGTTTATTAACTTTGGAAGTATTTATGTCAGCTAATAAACAAAATCTCCAGCTAAGATAATTTCACCTCTAACGTAAAATGCAATGGTACCTAGATATTTGTCCACAAAGCTAGTTCCCAATCCAGGTATCCAATAGGAAGTTACTAAAGTGTAACATTTCTTATTAATTTCTAGTACCACCAAGCGCAGCATTCCGTCTTTATCAGAAAAAGTACTTAGTATTTTAGGCATGTTAGGGGAATTTTTCCACAGTATAAGAGTACCTCTTCTTTTATTTTTGTAGCAAGAGACACTAAGAATTGTATAACCATTAAATGATAATTTATCTATTTTTTAATAAGTGAGTCTCTTGCAGAAAGATTATATGTGCTTTGTGCATTTTATTAAACTTAAGTAAACTGGCTCTTTTTATTTATGCCATTGACATTAAGTGTTTGAAACTTACATACTAACATGTGAGTACGATATATTTAGAACATCCGTAATAGGTTTTATATATAGTACTTTGTAATACTCTTTAGAATACTTTATCATGGATGAAACAAACATTTTAACTTTCAATTTTTGAAGCAAATTTCTATATACAAAGAGACACATGGAACAACGGTGTTCCTGGTTTGATTAAATAATTAATCAAACCACCCACTATCCATGTCTCACACTCCAAATACATTATTTTCAGCTTCTGCCTTGTATGCAAGATACAGGTTTCAACAATAATGTTTATAAAAATATAGTAACTCAAAGTAATGTAGAACTAAAGTTATGTGTTTTCTAAACCACATTGCAATCTATTTTAATAAGGTATGTATTTAATTAGGTTGATATGAATCATAATGTGAATGTCTGAAAATTATTTGAAATAAAATTGAAAAGTAGAGAAGAAAGAAAAACCAATACTATATTTTATGAAAGACTCCACACATAAATAATAAGCAGTCTATCCCATACTAAAATCAACTTTGTACCTCTAATCAGCATCCAAATCACTTAGAGTAAAAACTAATCTAATAATTATTGAGGTCACACATATTTCTGATGAGTAAGTTCAATGTAAATCAATTAACAAAATACAGAAATACCCAACTTTAATTAATGGTATTGTGACCTTCCAATCCATGCATTGTTCATGAAACTAAAGGATCAAATATAAACAAACATGATTAGTTGTACTTTAACCATATTTGGTTAGCTGCATATATGCTTCTGATACTCCTCTTCAACTGTACTACTATAGAGTATAGGGTGTGCACAGGAAAAGTAATATTAAATTATTAGAACACATGTCCTAGGTGCTTTAACTGAACCACAGACATTGCCAACATCTTGGCAGAAAGGTTCAGTGCAAACTCCCCCCCTTCCCCCCCCCAAAAGAGCAAATATCTATTCCAACAGAGTGTAGCCTTCCTGAGATCACAGATGCACAGGTGAGAGCTGCCCTCTCCAAAGCAGAAAACACAGCATCAATGGGACCAGACGGTGTCCCGGGCTGCGTCTTACACGAGCTCCAAGAAGAACTAAACCCTCATATAAAGTCACTGTTCAATCTCAGCCTTACTACAGGATATGTACCCAAGGAATGGCGTACAGCAACAATGGTCCCGCTCCACAAAGGTGGTGCCACAACGCACCCCGGAAACTATCACCCTATAAGCCTGACTAGCCTGGTCTGCAAAGCTATGGAGCGTATCATCATGGAAATCATAAACAAAGACATTGGGAACCTCCAGACACTGGATCCTACCCAATTCAGCTTTGTTAAGGACAGATCTTGCCTCTTGAACCTGGTCAACTTCTTTGAAACAGTTACCAAAGCCATAGCTGAAGGGAAGGTAGTCCACACAGCCTACCTGGACCTCGCAAAAGCCTTCGACACAATACCCCACTCAGGCATCATAAATAAGCTCACCAGCTTAAATATCAACCCCTATGTCAGAAGATGGGTTGCAAACTGGCTCAGGGATAGAACCCGCATGGTCAGAATAGCAGGTGCCATGTCAGACTCTAAACCAGTTACAAGTGGCATCCCACAGGGCTCAGTCCTGGGACCTCTCTTGTTCGGTATATATTTCTCCGAGGTACAGGCTAACACGGGTGGACTATGGCTGACCAAGTTTGCAGATGACTGCAAACTGGGTGCCATAATCGACTCTCCGGCTGACACAAGCATCCTCCAAAAGGGTCTCACAGAGACGGATAACTGGTGCCCGAGCCATGGCCTAAAGCTAAATGCCAAAAAGTGCATAGTCATCCTCTTTGGGAAAAACAAGTGCCCACAAATTACCACACAGGTGGTAATTCAATAAGTACGGAAGAAGTAATTAGGTACTTGGGGACCCACGTAGATAGCAATCTCTCCTTTGACGATCACGTTGCCAAAGTGGTTAGAAAGACCTTCTATATAGCCCACCTTATCATGAAAGGATTCACATCTAGATCAAGAGAGGTAATTGTGCCCCTCTACTCATCACTTATCAGGCCCATAATTGAATACAATGCCCCATTTGGGATGTACCTTACCTGACACCTGCAGCAACTGGAAAGACCCCAAAAGTACCTCACCAAGAGGATCAAGGGACTCAAACAGATGCCCTATGCAGTTCGGCTAAAGAAACTCCAGCTCTACTCAGTTGCGTACCACCTACTCAGAGGCGATCTGTGTTTGATGTATAAAGCCATGTCCAACCCAGAATTAATGGACATGCTTCACCTCAGGAAATCCAAATCCCTTAGAGCTACACGCTCCAGGGACTTGAACCTCAGCACAGAAATAAATAGGACATGCTGGAGGGACAGATTCATATCCCAGAGGCTCCCCTCACTCTGGAACAAAATCCCAATCCATGTTAGGCAGAGCCCCTCACTGACCCTCTTCAAGAGAAATCTTGACGAGTGGATGGGAGATCATAAGTTTACCCCTGGAATCTCTTCTGTGTCCCTGCTTGACAGAGGTACAGTAAACTACTTTAAAAGGGCTGCCTTCTGTGACCTACTATACAGAGGCACAGTCAACTAATCTAAAAGGGTGGCGAAAGCCAAACACACTCTGGCTAGGCTTATAAATGCCCTAGGGCAGATAGCCTAGTATCAACCTATGAACCTATGAACGTATATGTGTAGGGTATGAAACTGAATTTTAGTTGTCTTTATGCAAATGCAAAGTATCTTAATTAGATGGCTAAGAATTCTTAAATATGAGAGGGAGAAGAGGAAAAGGAAAAAGGGGGGCATTCTCAGATGCAGTCTGTCTATGAACTCATATACACATATACAAGTCTCTAGGTATTTTAGTAAGGAGTAAGATATTGTCTCATTTCTAAAGAGACACAACTCTATTTTATTTAGGAGTCTAGCAAGCTACATTGTGAGAAATGCAGTACATGCTGAGAATATATAACCATTAAAGTATTGTTATATCAAAAGCAGAAATAATGTGCTTCTCCAGGTATGAGACTTATGACACTAAACAAAAGATGCCACTAGCACTGTTTGTTAGGACCTTATTAACCAGATTGAAATAGCTTCAACACTAAACTATATGAAATGATTCATGTAAGAGATGGTAGTCTTGAATGCATTCACTAACAGAGTTTGTGTACCCATCATAAAATAAGATACATCTTTTTTCCATAGAGACTCACAGTTATCATCTTATGAGTCTAACATTTTCTTCCACTAAAACAATGCCATCATTAAAACTATTACTGTGGGAATATGTATGGACTTACTTCATGACTGAATCATATATTAACCCTTTAGGTAAACTAAAACCTTTGTTGTATTTTATATCTGAATGATCAATTTTAAAACATGGTAAAAGATTATTAATATGTGAGCTGCTACATAAGGAACATAGTACAAGGTTCCTTGGCTTTTTTCTTTGTTTCTCTCTTTTTATAATGAGTTGACACCATAACATATGTGACAGATTTCAGTTTAACCCATCTTTCTTTTCTCCTCTCTCTCTTCCTCCTCTTTCCCCTGCCCTCCCTCTCTTCTCCTTCCCTACCCTTTTAATATCTAGATGTGACAAAAGTGGAGAGAAGTTCTGTTTTGAATAGAGTTCAAACAATAATTCAATGCTCGTTAAAGTTCTTTACAGTTGCGCTCTTTTCAGATGATGTCATTCTTACCTTCACCTTCTTCTGGTGTATTTTTAAAACATGGACACTTTCCACAATCTATTTCATCTCCTTTCTAAATAAAATCATTGTTAACTTAAAAATAGTTGGCTGTCCAATCTTGTGGTTGCTTCCATTTTCAAGTTCCTGGCACCCTGCGTGGAGTTAAAGGTTGCCAGTTGTTTCCTGCATCAATTACTTGCAGCTAAATATGGCAATGCTTCTTGGGCAGTGTTTGGAACAGCACACAAGTCCACATCAGCTCGCAAAAGCCTTTTAAATGCTTCAAGCAGGAAAACAAAGTACAACAAATATTTTCAAGCTAAAAAGGGCTGGCGCTAATTCCATGAAAATGGCGCATCATACAGAAGTCAACAGTGTTTATATAATTACAGCTATTATTAATGAAACCATTGCTAAAGAACAACAATAAAGTTTAAGATTATGCAACAGTACTTTATACTGTGAATAGTAAATAAAATGCAATAATAGTTTAAAGAAAGGCTGGGCATAATAATTACAGTGAAGCAGCTACAAATGTTTAATATACACATCACCCGTATGTAATTAGCAATGTAAACCTCCACAATATTCAACTTTTTCTTTCGATGACATATTGCAACCCAAGGCTCAAACTGGGTACAACAACAACAATTAAAAAAAAAAAAAAAACAGCGCCCATCCAAGCAAGAATCATATGGACATCCACATACATATATATTTAAACACTTAGACAGCCAAAACCATATTCACAGTTATAATCACACTCAAACAGCAAGTAAATGTTAATATATTACCCCACCATTTATACATAAGAAGATAGTCCATTTACAGCACAGCTATAAATACATATTTTTAATAGACTCCAAAACAAATTAAAAGTAAAACCACATAGTAAGGACGCTTATCAGATAAGCAACAGTTATTAGAAAAGGGAATAGAATAAATGAATGACAGACACAAAAGTAAAATAATAAAAAATGTAAAAGAAAGAACAGGGAGAACAACAAGAAGATGATAAAGAAGAGAGAAAAGAAAGAAAAATCACCATTTACCTTGTTAAATTCTCCCAGAAGTAAAAACTGTGAAGTCAAATATTTAGAGTCAAAGTAGTTTATACTTATATAACAGGTTTATTTAACGTTTATTTTTTATTGGCTCCTTCAACAGACCATCTGTTTTTTTTGTTGCATGCCTCTTCAGACATTGCGTAAACCAGTCCATTTCCTCTATGTCTGTTAATATGTTTTTCTTTTGAATAAAATCCACAGCTTCCTGCAGAGAACCGAAGATTTTTTCACATCAGGCAGATATATTTTTATTCTGACCAGAAATAATACTTGAGCTTTAATGTTGGACTTTTTAAGGGACTTCATTAAAAGAGCACATTGTTTTCTTTTGGAGATGACAGAAGAGGTATAATCATTATCAAAACAAATGTTCTTTCCATTTATTTTTACAGGAGGATTTGACCAGGTAGATTGTAATACCAAGTCCTTGTCCCGGGTGGACAAAAATCTAACTGTTATAGATCTAGGAGTAGAGGAGTTACCAGTAGATGCTGGTTTTGACAAAGACCGATGGGCTTTCTCAATTCCAAATGAAAGAGATTTAGGCAGGTTTAATGCTTTTGGTAGCCAGTTCTTTAAAAATTGTACCATATTACTATCCTCTTCTTTTTCTACCACCCCATGGATTCTTATATTATTCCTCCTTGACCTACTCTCTAAATCTTCCACTTTTTCCAGTAGTTTAGTATTCTGCTTAAGAAGGAATTCATTATGACTTTCATACTCAGTCAACCTGCCATCAATATCATTCACTGCTTCTTCAATAGAGGAAATTTGTTCAGAATGTTTTTAATTACCTAATTGAGTAGGTCTAGTTGTTTTCTACTATCTTGTTTTATAATATCAGTTTTGTTCTCCAGATTGTCCATTTTGATTGAAAGTTCCTGAGTATTTGTAATTTTGGATTTCAATTCATTCTTCATCACTCTGTCCTGATGTGAATTCTTTGAGTTACTCATGCCTGTATCACTGGTAGAAGAACTTCTGACAGGAATAATAAAGGAAAACTATACATCAGTACTATTTTTTGAAAAATAACAAAATAAAAGATTATAATCTATCTTTTAAGATGTATTTAAGCAGTTTTCTTTGAAAAATATATAATTTCCTGTTAGAATAATAAGGAATAGACAGAGCTAAAATTCTGAGCTGTTAGCTGTTTGGCATCTTGGCCACGCCCTCCTACAATACATTTTCTGAAGGTTGTGAACTCTGAAACTCAAATATCTGAGTATTACTACACTAAACTGTTTGACATAACATCATACATTTTTACAAGAAACAGAACCAAAACATGATGCAAAACTATGCACATTGCTCCTCCTGCAGCAACCCACTACCCCCAGCAGCAGCATCCCTCTCCCCATCCATTCCAGTTTTCCATTACTTGGCTATTTCTCCCCACGTAGCATAAACAGTGTTCAAACCTGTCAGTGTGCATACTGTTTTCTTATTTACTTCTACAATGATTACAGATATTGAAATAAAATAACACAAACACTGATAACCATTTGCTAAACAATTAAGTCTCAGCAAGAACAGTACACTTCTGTGCTCTTGAAACTCACATTCATTGAAACAGCATGAAACCCCCCATTCAAAGAAAATGCATCTGGCCAATGGAGGATTAAGTTGACCTTTGGGCTGTTTTCAAACCATGGGCCCCTTGCCCACATTTATAGGGCCATGCATACATGTATGTGTTCTTTGTCACCTTCCTGATTGTATTAAAATTATATTCCTTGTATACTATAGCACCACTCGTTAGAATGGTGCTTTACATTTGCAGTTATGAACATTCTTCTAGTGAGCAATGAAACAAAATATATGAACCAATAATGACAGAACTACCCATTTCAGAAAACTTCAGCCATAAAAAGCCACTCAAACTTCTGTCATTACAATCCACCAATATTACTCAATAAACACTATCTCTGCAGAAGTAAAAGTCATCCAAATAATTCAACAAACATCTTTACATTTCAGTGTTTCATCTACAAATTAAGTGCTTGCTGCCCTTGAAGAATTAATTGCCTATGTTACATTAAAAAATGGTAAGCTGGTAATATTGCAATAGGGAATTGATGGCAAACCAACAAGTTCATAGTTGCTAGGCATCATATACAAAGGAGGACTCACTCAGGAGCATAGAACCCCTATACCCTCTTAAAATGCACCAAATAAGAGGCAGTCAAAATGAGTGCAATATCAATATTCCATCTATATGGTGTGGGAGTAGAATCCACAGCATTCTGCACCAAAGGCAATTATGTTACTAACACTGCTTTCAAATTCTACAGTGCAAACAGAGACTAGCATTTGATAAACAAAACAGTTAATTGCACACTGAAGACAGACTTAGCATGAGCAACAGTAAACTCCTCTTCCTTTAAAACTCACGATTCCATGAAAATGAAATTAAACTCAATCCTTTGAAAATGCAAGGAAACACACAATTCCCTGAAAATGTACCGAAACTCAAACTCACAATTCTATCAGCAGTCTGGTAGTTGGTGTAGAGGATTCAGGCTGTTGTCTCCACTGGAGTTCACAATTCCTTCAGCAGTGTGTTAGTTGGTATAGAGGATTCAGGCTTGTGTCTCCTGTAACCAAGTTACAGGGTCAAGCCTGATCAAGTTAATTGACTAACCTGCCCTCCCCTAACTAGGGTTGTTGTTTTTCTTTCGGCTTTTCCCAGTTAGGGGTCGCTACAGCAGAACTCCGGTCTGCTAATGATTGGCAGTCGATTTTTCAGTGCTGAGGTGCCAGCCCGACGCCCAACCGTCAATGAAGGCATGCCCATTCACGCATGTCTGTCTAGGTATTACATACCAATCCTCCATAACTCTCAACCTCTTAGCATAAGAAATCTGGACAAAGCCTAAAATAATGGGGGGTCAAAGGCCCCAAAATAAGGACAGATTTTAAATATTGCACTTACAGACTTAGAAAGTTGCTAGAATAACAGCATTTGTCTCAGCATGCATTTTCTAAAGGAAATGAAACATTTGTTTAGTTATTTCAATCCTCAGTGATTTGCCAGAAAACCACAGATATTGAGGAATAGGCCAAAAATATGAGGCAAAATAAGGACATTCTGCAAAAATCTGGACAGTTGAGAGGTATGCATATCTCTCAATCTCTTAGTGCAAGAAATCTGGACAAAGCCTGAAATAATGGAGATACAATGGCCCAAAATAGGGATATAGTTTAAATATTGCTCTTTTTAACTTAGAAAGTTGCTAGAATAGCAGGATTTGTGTTATATATTTTCTGAAGGATATGAAGTCTGAAACTCATATATATCATTATTTAGTGACATAAGTCCTCTGTGATTTACCAGAAAACCACAAAGTTTATGAGAAACAGACCATAATTATGAGGCAAAATCTGGACAGTTGATAGGTATGTTTTACACACACACACACACACACACACACACACACACACACACACACACACACACACACATACACCTAAACATTCTCTACCTTTCTATACTAGTCGCATTAGAAAGCTAAGTTTTATCGTTTTTGCATTTAAGTTACCAATACTAAATTACATTTAAATTAAATACTACTTCAGTTGCTAAGCAATTATAAAATCTCTCCTCCCAAAAAGGAATCTTGCAACAACCCTCACAAACAACTCCTGATGGCCTTGCTCTCCATTTCCCCTTTTCAACAGTCAATCAACCAATAACCAGTATGCTCTCCCAAGGTCAGTTGTCAATCTCCTCTCCTCTCCACAATGTGACAACAGTCGAATAAAGCCACCACCTAGGCTAAGGAAAACACACTCAACCCTCCTCTCCTCCAAACAACCAAACACAGGCACCCACACATATACACCAATGGCAAACTAGCGTAAAAACAAAATAAGCAGTACTAACACAACCAGTCACCACACCCTCACACCCTCTAAAATAAACAAAACATAAAACAACCATAAACACAAAAAAACACAAAACACACCGCTCCACACTTTCACAGGGCAAACAACACCTGGCTCACAAAGCAGAGGTGAAAACAAAAGCAACACCCAAACGCCGCACACCCAAAACAAAATACAAGGGACACGCAGGACACGCAGCCAGTACGCCCGATATGAGCGCTTAAGAATGACCAAACACACAGCACTCTGACGCAAATAAAGCAGGCTGTAAGCCACAAGGGTCACGTCCCCTCGCAGGCTGTGCTGGTAGCCCAAGGCTGCCCCCTTCGGAACATGAAATGAAAATAGATAAAGGAAGCACCTGAGCATGTCTCCGTGAATACACGAGACATGCTCCTTGGCTCTCCATGTGGCCTCATCACCTGAGACATCCCTCCAGAGACATCTGAACAGAGACATGATGCTCGGCTTGCATGTGGCCCAACAAGGGAGTTCCTCAATGCCTGTAGCAGAATGATGACACACTCGGGATGCTTGCACATCAGCCTGGGATGATCAAAGGCAACAAAGCTGGGCAGGATGTTCATTCAAAGGATTGATGCCCCCCAGCCAGTAATTTTATGCTCAAGGCTAAGAGCAAAACCTAAACCCCAGCTTACCTACACCAAAGGCTTTAAGGGATATTGGCCATAGAACTCAATGCCAGAACATAGTGCCCTCAAGGGACCTCTTCAAACTCAAACTAGCAGCCGAAGTAAGATATCAGATCAGAAACTCAAGGCTCACTCGCACCCACGCAAGTCCAGCTATCAAAATGCAGTATTTATACAACTCTCCAAGGCATGGAGCACAACCACAAAAGGAGGGAAGTAAACCATTTTAAGGCTCTACCCACACCTCCACTAAAACCTACCCACACACAAGCATCCATCCAGTTCCATAACGAACCAACCCCAAAGGACCCTCAAGTTGGTGGCACAGCCTTACCTCCAGATGACAAACAAACACAAGCTAGCCCTTGGTAAACCAACTTCCAGTTTTGACTGCTGGGTGCCTCCCCCTCCCAAACACAGGAACCCAAGGTTCCTAGAATTTGTAAACTCAAATGCTATGGAACAACAAAACCAACTAAACAAAGACTTCCAAATTGGGTGGACCAACATTACCACTACACATCAGCATTACTCTACACACACTTCACCACCAAGGTAATGTAGACCTCACTGGGACATGCTTCATAAGACCAAGTACCACCACCCTGGTAGGACCAAACCATAAACACCTCATCATTACCAACAGACCAACACTATATAAAAAACCAAAAATCATCCAAAACCCCAGATCAGAAACTAAATAATCTCATCTTAAATAAGCCCCCCGCCCCCACCTACCCAGTGAAAATATAAATGCAACTAGAACGCTCTCAAAAATCTGCATATAGCCCAATGAAAGAACTTCAGGCCAGACGCTCCAATCCTTTATAACCGCCAGAATCCTACATAAACCGCATAGATCACTCCTTCATAGAGCATGGATATCTACATCCCAACCAAAACAAATCCCCAATATGGAAAAAGCAGGCCAATCCATAGAATAGAATAGAATAAACAAGGCTAGCAAAAATAGGAAAAGAAAATAGGCAGGTCAGCATAATCCACAAGGAGATAAAATGTACTTCAGGCACTCATAAAATCTGAAGGAGCCCTTTTGAAGAAAATTAGGAAGGAAACAAAAATTAAATGACAAGGCCAGAATAGCTCCAAGGAACCCTGGTACACCGAGCCACATACTCCCACAACATCAATCCCCAGCCTGAGACCAAGTGCATTGCCAAACATCCCAAACATCCTGGTAACCACTTCCCTCCACCCTCCCAAACCAAAAACAGCATCCCACACAGGTCAGATGTGCAGGGATGACCAGATGCTCTCCAGGACCAACCCTCAAAAAAAAAAAAAAAAACATACAAACAACCAGCATCTTAAATGCAACACTCTATAAAAACAAAGAGCTAAGTAAAGCAACAACATCAAACCAGTGGTGCCCCTGGCGTGATACAGGCAAAAGAGTGCCCCATAAGCCTGACTAGCTTGGTCCACAAGGCTAGCCAAGAGGATCTGATATCCGGATAAATAAGCCTATAAGATCACTATGGAGAAACTAATGGAAAGGATTGACTGACTCCTCAAGTTTGATCCTGTTAAAGACCTACAGACCCTGGATCCTACCAGTGGCTTTGTTTTGGGCAGAGAGGCAAGTGGCAACACTGGATTTCTTGACGAGGAAACAGTCACCCCATTAGCATACCTGGACCTGTGTATACACAGCTAAGACACTTAAATGTCCACTTCAATACCCCACCCCACTCCATGCAACTAGCTATGGCTCTGGCTTAAATATAAACCCTGTAATGGAGAATGGCTTATGACCGGTCAGAGACCAAACAAAGAACAAACAATTACTGGAGCCATCTCACAAGGCTGGAGTTCTCAGCAGTTGGTTATAGCACAGCTGGGGGACCCTAGGACCCAAGTAAGACTTTCGGCGGACAAGGCCAACAATGACTGCAAGCTGGGTGCCATAATCAACTCTCCAGCCGACACAAGCATCCTAAAAAACTCTCCAAGCAAACTCCAACTGGTGCAAAAAAAACACTCATAGAAACAAAGCAACCAAAAGTGTATAGTCATAAGCAAACAAAAAAACAAAGTGTTTTGGCAAAGGTAAGTAAAAATTAAATTACCACAACTACCACATAGGTGGTAATCCAGAAGTCGTGGGTTGACTCATTTGAAGTTGATAACACAGTCATCAAACAACAAAACAAAACCAAGTGGTATGAAAAGCCTAATTATGAAGCTTACCTAATCATGAAGGGAGGATCATCATACCCTCCTCTTTACTCATCCTCATCAGGCCCAATCCCTCATTGCATAACAGGATGGTACAATGCCTTTTTTTGCTGCAGTTACTACAAAGACACCCTGCAGCACCAGGAGGATCAAAACCCAAGAGGATCAAAGAGATGATCTGCTGCAAAGAAACTCAGCCTACTCTCAAACTCACTGTACTCAGTGGCATACTGCCTGCTCAGAGGTATCGCGCGAAGCGTGCCTGGAAAATATATAAGCCATATCAGCCCAATGGAGAAATCCAATCATCAAATAAATCAAATCCGAACGATCGCACACGACTTGAACCTCAGCACTGAAATAAATAGGACATGCTGGAGGGACAGATTCCCAGACAGAGCTCCCTTCACTTGAATAAAATCCCAGTCAGTCCAGACAGAGTCCTCATCATTCTTCTCTCTCAAGAGGGGATGATGAGTGGATGGGAGATCGAGGCTATCACTTCTGTGTCACACTGTCACTGTCAGACAGAGGCACAGTATAAAAACAACACAAAAAAAATGTAAAAATATTAATAAAAATGAAAGCAAAAGCCAAAACACACTGGGCTTACTTGCCCCCTAGCACAGATAGCCTAGTATGAACCTATGAACCTATCTACCTACCTTCTCTGACATAGCAACACACTCACCCTCTCTTTCATACAACAAATGTCTAGTTTAAATTCCATACATACACCAACTCTCTCACATAGCAACACACACACACACACACACACACACACACACACACACACACACACACACACACACACACACACACACAGACATACACACCACACATATGCAAGTATACACAAAATGATACACAATCATAGACAGACACACACACACACACACACACACACACACACACACACACACACACACACACACACACACACACACACACACACACGTGTGCATGCACACACCCCTACCACATAATGTATATTACCAAATCCACTGGACTCTGGCGGGACAGCTTGTTATTTCCACAACTTCATCTGGTGGGCAGTCAGGTAATCCCTCCTCTATTCCTGTACCACCTAAGTCAAGAGAGGTGAAATCTATTCTGTCATAGCTTCCTGTCTGACAGCCTTCAGCTGTCTAATTTCTAGCAAGTTAGTCAATTTTCTAAACCAAGTTACCATTAATATGCATTCACATTCTGCCTATACATCAGCAGGCAGGCTGCTGAATATAGAATTTAATGCACAGCACAATCTGAAGCTTCATAAAAATCTTCATTTGGTTTCTTTCAAAATGCAGCATTTTTAGTTTTTGTGAGCCACAAAAATGTATCTTTGTAGAATGTACAGGGGGTTATTAGCAATTACAATGTATTAAACAGTCAATGAAGTGGTGATGGCCAAATGTATATTAAGGTCAAAAATATCAATGTCTTATATCACTTTCATTCTCGGAACTTTGAAATGATAATCAATAAAAACTGTTGTAATGTTTCATTATTTCCCTGGTTAGGTAAAGTAATTGTTGAGGGGATTTGCATATCTCCGGTTGGTCTTTACAGATATATCTGAAGCACAAAAAACTGCATTTCTTGTCATGTTGAACTCCACAGCTGCATCTACTGTTTCTGATTCCCTGCAGAGCATTGGACTCTTGCTTGTACAAGCATGAACGTAATTGGGAACACAAGGAGCCATTTTTAGAACCAGCAGCATTCGTTTTCAAAGCTCCTAGTGATAATAACAGCATCAGAAGCAAAGGCCACTGTATTTCTTTCTAGACACTATGAAAGAACTGAGGCAAAGGAAATTTTGTTTGAAAAAAGCCAAATGAATAAATCTGCCTGTAATTAAGGTTAGACTGACCTAAAGTAATTGAAGCCCTTTCATTAGCGATTTCCTGTTCAAACTCATTAGGCTATATAGAATTAAATCGTAGCAAGTTCTTAAAATTAAGTTCTAAACAAGGCTGCATTCATAAGGGATTTAACATGCACAGAGAAGCAGATCACAAACTAACTCACTCAGTAAGACCATTCCAAGGAAATGAGCCCTATTACAGCTGTACACCATGCAGATGTCCATCATAACAGTATTATGAATATTTTAGATAATTATTCTGCAGTAAGATAACCCTATCAGTAGATTAATTTTCCAAAAAAAAAAATAGGACGTCTGCAATATGAATGAGCGCAGTAAATGAAATATAATATCCCCAGCGTATTTTGTTTCCTTTCAGTAAATTTGGCTTTATGTATTACTGCATTTATCATTAAGTTGAATGAATCATCAAGACTCTCATTTAGTATTAGTTGTGATTTTTCAGTCAACAAATGTTGTGATAGCAGTGCTGTCTTTCATTATCTATTGGCATTTACTGAACTGGTACATATATGAGATTTTGTGTGTGTGTGTGTGTGTGTGTGTGTGTGTGTGTGTGTATATATATATATATATATATATATATATATATATATATACATACATATATATTATGTATATATATCTGGTATACATGCATTTCGTTGATGAAACGATCTCCGAACGTTAGTTTTCCGAACCAAAATGTCGATTTTTAAAGTGGTGAACGGTCGGAATGTCATACAAAACACTGAATGTGACATTTCCGACCGCTCTACCACCTAAACAAGTGCTACCATGGGTCAAAAAAGGGGGATATTGTGCGTTTCGGCTATCTCCAGTTTGGAAATATGAGAACCTGCTGCACTGCTTTCGACATTTGATACGTCGACAAGGTAACTGGCAGCTAAATATTTGTATCTAGCTATCTATTAATAAATGTATTAACTATATCTTTGTTCCGCGGTGGTGGTGCTGCGGTAGCATTGTCGGCTCACAGTAAGACGCTGTCCGGTTCGATTCTGATCTAGAGTGTCTTGCGCGTGGAGACATGCGTGAATGGGTGTACCTTCGTTGAAGGTTGTGCATCAGGGCTGGTAACTCGGCACATAAAAATCAACTACCAATCATTAGCGGACCGGAGTTCTGCTGTGGCGACCCCTAACCGGGAAAAGCCGAAAGACGCAACATTAACTATATTTTTGTTACCAGCCACCAAATACAGCCTTCCAAAGTTGATTTAACTGTGTGCTTAAGTGGTAGAACATCTCACCTGTGACCAGTTCTCTTAGGCTTGTCTTTATTCCAGTTTGACATGAACCTTTAAGTGCATTATTGGCATTATAATTTCAGCTGTCATTTAGTACTTTGTTATTATACGAATTGTAATCTTCCAATGAAAGGTACAGTCTACTTAGTAAAAGAGATCTTTGTTTTATACAATAAAAGTCTTAAAAGCCAACCAAATTTATCAAAATGATGTAAACATCACTGGAACATGCAAGACAGCTAAGTTCAGCATTGTTAAAATGTAGTCAGATATAATCTGAGATACTGAATACAAGTTAAAGAGCACAAAGTTCATCAGGCCTGCTAATTTCTTTTTGCAGCTGCTTAATTATATTATAATAGTGCATCCAGATGTCTAAGACTACTGTTCTTCTCGTGTGCACCTTTCATATTCAAGGAATGTTGTTTTTATTCTGCAAAAACCCTTTTTATTTGATTAAAACATCAGAAAAATGTGTGTATTATAAAAGGAGTTTCTTATGACATTTTATGTTAAAGTGTCTTCTCTACTCAGGCAGTACTGCTGGCCACAAAGGATAAAGCCCTGAGTATGTCCCTTGAGGACTGAGTTCAATTAGCAGTTCAGGTGAGAGATGAAGCTGGTAGGAGAGGATGAGTGTGCCCATCTTGGTGGGTGAGGGTGGAACAGAGCTGGCTGTGCACTGCCACAGTCCTTCAGTCAAGGGGGAATGATGCAAATGTGTGGCCTGGGGGCTGGAGTTAGGATCACAAAGTAACTACCTCGTGGCTGTCTCCAATACAGGTGTTCAGAAGCAGGCATCCCCTCACCAAGAGTTGGGCTTAGGTCACCATAAATGCTATAACTGCCAGGATGCCAATAACAGCATGAAGTACCCTCATGGCTGCCTAAATGATGGCCCCCTCTGGGCAGCTGTTGCTCTGACAATGGGTGAAACTATGTAATGTCCTGATATTTGAGCATTTTTAATGAAGCATCCATTGTATGAATCCTTGCAGTCACTAAGTATGGCAGATCTGCCATTGGTCTGTTTATCACCACATTGATTAGCAACATGATTTGTTAAAGCTCCGGGTAGCTCTTACTGTGAACTTGTCTTATCTGGGATGGATTCAGGACTAGAGACTGCAGATGAAGTAGCAGAAGACAACTTCAACAAGTCTTGTTTTGAGTCCTGATTTGTTTCAAATGACTCCTGACAAGGCTGTCTGTTTGGCAGTTTTTGAAGATGACTTCAGCTTCTTCTACAAGTGTGCATGTTGCATCACTGGACTACGTATGATATGAGAAAACTGGAATGACCAATTACTGTAGCTTGCATCAGGATTTTATAATACTAGTATATTAAATGGGTCTGCCTTTTTTATGCTTCTTTAAGACAGACAGATTCTCGGCAGTTTTATTGTAGAAAAATTTTTCAAACACTAACCATCTGCTGTCAGGAACTAGTAGTGGAAATGATAAAGGCATCTGAAAACAATGTATTTCTGCTTGAAAAAGACTTACTGATTTCCATGTTTCGCGAACATGATTATCCAAGCGAGTGATTGGATGATATTAGTAATGACGTTACTCAAGGAAGGGGTACCAAGAACTTGGCTGCTATTAGGCAAAGTGTTAGATAAAGGCAAATCTAATGTGAACAACAACAATTAAATGAATCCCTTTAATGTAGATGAGAATTGTAAGAGATACAAAAGGGCCTGACATGTTAAAGAAATAATTCTTAAATACTGGAATGTTTTAGTGGTATATTTTAGTGGTGAATGGGAACATTTATATTATTTTTGGAGTCAAACTGTCATTCATACATAAAAGGGCATTCAGTATTTAAAGTAAGTGTGAGACAGGGATCCATTGGTGCAAATGAACTCATAAACAGTTCTACCAAGAAAGAAACCAGAAAATGTGGCACCTGCAATTAGTGTAAATATTTTTAGGAGGGTGGCAAGATTTTTTAAGACACTGAGGAGCCCTTAGTATTACATCAGACATGAAATTGTAGTTCAAGAGGTTTAGCTTATTTGGCTAGATGCACAAAATGTCACTCATTCTGTGCTGGTAAAATGGAATGAAGGCTTAAAAAAAGAATATATGAATCCTTTTATATGTTTAAGAAAAATGCCACTATGCTTTGTTTAAATGCACTTTGGTATGTCATAGTGACTACAAATTTAAATTTACTATTTTAGGAAAACAAGCCTCCTAAATATCCTAGATGGGATCTTGGGAAAACAAAATTTAATTAAAAGAAACTGGTGTAGATTCAATAAAGGCTACATGATCCACTTAAACTGTGTGCATGTGTCATGACACGCACACGATAGCACGCCATTTTATATTTACTAAGCTGCTCTACATGGAGTGTAGAGCCGCATAAACATGATAAACATTGTGGCATGCTAATTACAGCATAATTATCTAAATTCTAGGCTAATCAACTAAGCTGAGATGGAGGAGCTATTCAACAAGCTATAAAGCAATCGTGTAGACTCAGTGGTGGTTTTTCCTGTGAACTCCAAAACCTATTGCAGTACAGCCATGGAAGCTAGTCTACATGGAAAGAATGTTAGTGGTTGGTGTATCTCTTACTTAAGTGAATGTGTAACAGGCCCAAGTCTATGGTGCGGCTGCTAATAGACCATGGCCAAGAAGGAGAAGGGTGTTTAGACCCCATTTAACTTTTCACAATCTGTGTGAGGTGGAACTTGCAGAGTGCTACAGGGTGGCTAGAGACACACTGCAGGAGCTCTGCAACCTCTGTCACCCTCAACTGAGAACACGGGCAAACCAAGGGGAACCAATACCAGTGGAGACTAAGGTATGTGTAGCACTTAGAATATTAGCTACAGGAACCTTCCAGAGACCAACAGGGTACATGCTGGGGGTGTCACAGGCATCAGCATCCAGGATGCTGCATCGATTCCTGAATGCTATGGTACAACATGCCAGTAACTACATATATTTTCCATGTACACCTGAGGATAGAGCTACAACTATGCAGGAGTTATACCCTGTAGTACACTACTCCGAAGTCTTGGGTGCCATAGACTGTACACATGTCAAAATTAAATCACCACCCAGGGAACAGGGAGGGGGGGTATACATAAATAGAAAGGGCTTCCACTCCATTAACTGCCAGTTATGTGTAACGCTAAGGGAATCATCCTGAAAGTGTGTGCTGGCAAGCCAGGTAGTTAGCACAACTCGTAACTGTTTCAGATGTTTTCTAGGGGGAATATCCCATAGGTTCATTTACTGGGGGATGCAGGTTATACACTTGAACCATGGCTGATGATATCCATCAGAAATGCACAGACACCCCAAATGAAGAATGCTATAATGAGGCACATGGTCAAACAAGAAATACCATAAAACATGTGTTTGGGCTGCTGCAATCACAGTTCTGGTGCCTAGATACATCTGGGGGAGCCCTGCAATGCAATCCCTGTACATGTGCTCAAATTCTCACCATCTGTGCCATGCTTCACAATATTATGCTGAGAAAATAGCTTCAGCAGGAACATATCCCACCACCACTGTCAAGGTCACCACAGTCACACACAGGTGAGAAGTCAGGGGGGAACCAGCAGCCGCTGTGGGTATAGGCAGATGTAGGTGTGCAAAGTATGCCCTCACACTGGCTAAGTGGCAACAGCACACATACTCACCACCTAAGGGGCTAAAACTATCATCCTATGCACATACATACAGTAACATTGATGCTAAGAAATGCTCACAGCCTTTACTTACTCATGTAATGGCTGTGTACACCTAGAATCAGACAGAGTCAGCCCCAATTTAAAACTCTTGCAACTGCTGGACTTCCAAAGTAAGTGTTGAACCTGGAATAGAAAAAATAAAAATGTCTGAGAACACAAATGAATGGCATATCCTTGCATACTGTTACTTGCTAATGTAAGTAAGTATAATGTGGTTGATTTTTACAGTAATGACTTCAATATGTGACTTATGTCAATGTATGTGTCCTCTATCAACTAATAGGACTCATGCATCAAAGATTCATACCTTTCAAGTGTACAGATTTTCACAGAATGTCCACAGTCAGGCCTCACAGTTTTCTACTGGAAAATCAGAGTGCAATTAAAAAATAATGACACACATTTCAGTTTCAGACTTCATATCCCTTAGAAAAATCATATGGTAGTGCAAAACATGTTATTCTACCGACTTTCTAAGTTTGTAAGACAAAAATATTTCAAAATTTGCCCTATTGTTGGGTCTTTGCCCCAATTTTATTGATATCTTGGTCCAACTTTGTTGGTCTAAGAGGTGGAGAGGGATGTACACATTACAAAATCCTGTAAGAAAGTAGAACAATTTGCAAAACAGCGTCACAGTCAGAGATATACTAAGCGTTAAGTCAGCTATGCACCCTGTGCATCAGACAAAAGACTTACGTATCCATGAATCCAAAAGATAGAAAATCAAGGGTATGGCACAGTTCGCATCATTTGTACAGGGTGTGTGTGTGTGTCTGTGTGTGTCTGTGTGTGTGTGTGTGTGTGTGTGTGTGTGTGTGTGTGTGTGTGTGTGTGTGTGTGTGTGTGTGTGTGTGTGTGTGTGTGTGTGTGTGTGCACATGCGTGTGTGTGTGTGTGTGTGTGTACATGTGTGCACATGCGTGTGTGTGTGTGTGTGTGTGTGTGTGTGTGTGTGTGTGTGTGTATGTGTGTGTGTGTGTGTGTGTGTGTGTGTGTGTGCACATGTGTGTGTGTGTGTGTGTGTGTGTGTGTGTGTGTGTGTGTATGCGTGTGTGTGTGTGTGTGTGTGTGTGTGTGTGTGTGTGTGTGTGCATGTGTGCACATGCGTGTGTGTGTGTGTGTGTGTGTGTGTGTGTGTGTGTGTGTGTGTGTGTGTGTGTGTGTGTGTGTGTGTGTGTGTGTGTGTGTGTGTGTGTGTGTGTGTGTGTGTGTGTGCATGTGTGTGTGTGTGTGTGTGTGTGTGTGTGTGTGTGTGTGTGTGTCTCTGTATGGGCATTCAAGGTGAAATGTGTGTGTGACTGTCTGTAAGAACACAGCCAAGCTCTGTGATAGCTCTACATCCTGGTATGTCAGACAGGTGTGAGCCATGCATGGTAGAGGTGACAGTTCATCGTCGTCATCCCTGACTGCAAGAACTGGATCTGCCAGGAGTTGCTCTGGCACATCCATACCCACAGTCAGATGCACTGCTGCTACCTGTATGTTATTGATGTCTGCTGGCTGAGCTGTCCTCTTGAGGGCACCCAGGATCATGACCCCATGGCCTACACTTCTCAGTGTGGACATCTCAACCAGTGATGGAGCAGTAGAAATAGTGCCACTACAAGAGAATAATTGGGCATGGCCATGTCAGCTAACATCAGGTGATGTGGCTGACCTATGTCCACATGGCTACTGTCCCCCTCTCAGCAGACATTCCATCACAGACATGGCCCACTCCAACGTGTCATTTATCTGATACATTGCATTGGCAATGCAGTGGAGGCAATCACACATGTCAGCCTATGCCACATCTACAACCCTAAGCATTTCCTTAGAGGCCCTATTGGAACATGCCTTTGCCTCCATGATGGCCCTAAATATATGTCAAGTTGCACGAAAAGACATGCCAGGAGCAGGTGGGGTTGGACAGCAGGCCTCCTCTGAGGACCCCTAACAACCCTCCTGCATGGTATCTTGCCCACACTTTGGCTATGGCCAGAGTCAACAGGCACTGAAGCTGCAGTAACCACACTACCTTGATCAAGTGTCACACTCTCCACCTGTCCAATATCTGTGGGCTCACTGGAATAGGTATGCACAGGTCTACTGGCTGTGCCTGATGGAAATATGGTGGATGGCTGAATGCAACCTCAGTGTCAGTTTCAACCTTTGCCTGTGTTTGGCTACCATCATCATCAGAGTCTGCTGATACTTTGACATCAGGTGGTAAGAGTCCTACATTTCCACTGTCTGGATTACCTGTGATAATAAGCAACCAACAGGGAAAATAAATTAATACCTACACTACTATCTACAGTTTAATGTAATATATGCTAACACTGGTGCTATTATCACTGATGGTACAGAAATACACACACACTCCTGACACCCACCTCACACATATGGATGAATGCATATTTCTGTCAAATGCTCATCAGTACTCAAAAATGGCTTACCATGTGCAGATGACTCCACACTTGCTAGGGAGGATGGTCCTGCAAGAAGCTAAGCAAAAGGTAAGGACATCATCATCACAATACCAATAACACGGGCGGGGGCAACTTTTTTCCTTTATATGTCTATTAACAGTACTTTTAACTGAAACTTGGCTGACACGTCCACTCCAAGCCCATGGGTAATGAATCAGAATGTGTTGTTAACTGTATCAATTTATAAATAGGTTCTCCCACCAAAAATAATTCAATGAAACCAACTTAACTATTACTTTCAATATTTTACTATACAAGAAATTGTAATTGACATATGTAAGCTTACCTGGTAGCTCCTCCTGGGACATACTTATCCTTCCTGAAACAGCAGCATCAGCATCAATCACATGCAGTCATGAACTTTCCACTGAGCTTTCTGAATCCTTGACAGTGGGCAGGAACTCTTCATTTGGTATCAGTGGTGACCCTGTAGCAGGCTCCCCCAGTACCAGCTGTCCATGGGCCACTACAGCTGCTATCTTTCAGGCTTATGAAATCATATCAGTGGCCCTATGACACACCTGATCATAAGCCCTGATGTGCCCTGATATGGCATTAATGTCATTCACTATGTGGTTCCAAATCTGCATTCTGTCAGACATAGCCCCATGTCCTCTCTCAAGCAGAAAGGCACCATGCTGCCCAAATGCTTGGACAATTACTTCATTCACTGGGTCACTGAAGAGTGGATTGCAGAGATTGGGACACGTTGGTGCCATAATCCTTGGTGACAGAAAATAAAAAAGAAGGATACTACACATAAATATCACATAAATAAAAGTCCTGCTTATATACACACACCTATTATTATTTTTTCAATATTACCTACTGTAGAAACATAAAACTTCAGGTATTAAAATATAAAAGGTTATGTGGTTGTAACATATCACAGTCACACACAAACAGAAGTTTGATCCAAAACAAGGACTAAGAAGAGCAAACCTCTTTAACAAAAGTTTTTGGTTGTTGCAACACACAAATGGAACATGTCTCTACCACCCCCAAAACAAGAGGCAAATGACAGTTTGTACTGAGCAAGGAAAAACACATCAGTCACTTGTTATAACTGCCTTACAACAAATTCCTACAAAATGTGTACCCATTTACCACAGAAAAGTAATTTTTATACACTTTTCAGTCACCTCTACTTGTGCCCAACACTCCCCTAGAGGTGTCTGTGCGACATCTTAGAAGTCTAATACCCCTGTGTCATTGACAATATAGGACATTTACATTTCACTGAAATAACATAGAGGAGTATAAGAGAAACAGTTATAACAATAATGCTTATGATGAAAGTTAATAAGGCTGTGTATCTAAGAAAGTAAAATGCCATGACAAAAATGCCTATACCATCAGAACAAAGTTGCATTTGCTAATGTATATATATATATATATATATATATATATATATATATATATATATATATATATATATATATATTCCTAGTAAAGTGAGCAAATCTACTATGTAACTGAAAAATTCAATCACACCGTATCAAGATCAGAAGTCTTCTGTGCAGATAAATCCAAAGTAATAGCAGTCTTCTTCTGTGTAGGCCACATACATAACTGTCTTCAGGTTCCCTAGCTACATGGTTCCCTTTTTGTAGTGTAGACTCAGGCCTGTGAGCACAGTGAAGATTCAAATGAGGTGTGAACATATTAGAATTCCTTAATCCAAAGTTATGGCTCTGTGTAGCAGCTGTAATCATAGTACAGGCATTGCCTCAGTGTTGGGTGCTAATAGACTGCAACTGTGAATGATTACTGGTGTGGAAAAGGAAAACACAATAGCAATTCAGACTCCCTTACCTGAAGTGCGTGTGTCACCTAGGTTACACTTACAAAGTGTAGAAGTAATTGTATCAAGGTTTTAAATGGAAGTGAGCAGCACACATTTGTCAGTTTCTGTTCAGTAATATCCAAACTCTTGTACCTTTGTTGAAAACTCAATTTTATTCTCATGTAATATTCTTGTACATTTTAAGGACAATGATGCAAATTGCCTAACGACTGCATGTCTGAGATTACTGCTTAGATAAGAGAAGAATGAGCAGAATACAAAGAAAAGACAGAGCTGCATTGGTGCAAACAATACTCATAAATGATTGATTACACTAAATATGTAATTAACGCATGTACAAACAACTGAGCGTGTTATATGTCTTGTTAATACTATGGATGAAATAGGACTTACTCGTATGAACAATGATTTGCATTCCGGCTGCAAACCTGTTTCTATGACAAATAGGAATAAGACACCCTTACTGTGTTTTGTTGGTTCATTGGTGTGACAGTTCAAATACAGTGTTGTATAAAAATCTGTAATGTGTGCTACAATTTATATTGTACTGTTCTTTATGTTATTTTTAAATAGTAATATTTGTGTGATGCACTGCTTACCACAAACACAGTAAAACAGGTAAATACTTTAAATTTAATGTTATTACTTGTATGATAAATACTGCATAAACTAGAGCTGCGAATCAAGTGTATGTGTAGCACAACTGGTAAACACGATAAACCACACAGTGTATACTATCTGTAGATCATGGTCCAAGTCCCACTTTTGTCTTTTAAGGATGAATCCTAATAAACATTGCTTAGAAGGATAAAACAGGGTGAGCTATGCCTGTCACATTTGCACATCACTTACCTTCATGCAAACCCAGTCTAAAAGCCCCCACAAGAAGCAGACAGTAATCAATTTCAAAAAGGATGCATTGTCACATTTTATGCTTACTGTAGCGCAAACCCGATACGGGATAGTCAGCAATTTTCCTTAACACCTGTAGACAACAAGCAGACAGCAGACAGTTTCAAAATAGATACAGTGTATCCTGTATGGTTTGCCAAATGTGCTAAGAGATATTGTGCGGCAGTCAGCGCACATACAGAGTAATGAATGTGAATACATACAGCTGCTGTCTAGTTGTTCCTGTGGCAGCAGTTGTAAGTTAAGGGCTATAGTATAGTTGAGCCTGTGTTCTCATCCAGCTAAGCCCAAACTTTTCTTACTGATGTCCACTTTTACTTTATATAAAAATTAACAGTAGAAAAATACTTACATGTAGGAATAAATATCTATAGCATGTGCATTGAGCATACACAGGATATCAGAGATATATTGCATGTGTAACTATCAGTACAATTCTGGTTGTACAATTGCACAATTACAGAGCCAGAGTAATGCTTGTCCACTCACTTATATAAAATATAAAACAATGTAAACATAATTATAAATAATAAATATATATAGCACTGGAGCTCATATGAATTAATGTGTGACAGGGGGTATACTGACAATTATATTTCTGAAATTATAATTGTTTTTTCTGCCCATGGATGGACTTTAGACATCAACGATACTCATACACACATGAATTTATGAACCAGGCCTTGTCAGGTCATGCACATATATGTTTAACCCTTCACTCTGCCATGTGTATCTATATATATAATTAATGAACATGCATCACAAGCATTTCTTCTGTGGAAGGATGAAAATCATGTATGGGGAAGAATATGTTTTGTCTGTGTTGCATAGGTTTGAATCCCACATTGTACAAATTAACTTTATCAGTGTTTAAAGCCACACAAAAAATGTGTCAGGTCATGTAATTTATACCCCAATATATGTCTGCAGTGTTAAATCAACTGACAGGTCAAGCAGCATCGAAACAAAAAAACAAATGCCAATTGTCACATTACCTTTCTTAGCTCATAAATGTCTTTCCTCCCTGTCTGGCACTGTTGCTTTCCACTTAATGTCACTCAAACTCAGTTGTCACGGTTGTTCTGGTTTACTCACTTGCATTAAATGCAATATCACATGTCTGGAGGTAGAAGAGAAGGTGCCAAATTTAGGGCTCAAATATGGGGTGTGGAGGAGTCCAGCATTTTTATTGAACTCCTTGTAAAGTGACAATCCAGGGGGACTATGCCAGGTCTCAGTACAAATCTGAGGCTTGGAATAATTTGGTCAAGGCTGTCTCCAGTATAACTGGTATTCCACGCACTGGAGAGCAGTGCAGGCACCAATTTAATGACCTGAAAAGTAGGAAGCAGGATACACTCAACCAGTGGCTTGATGAGTTTAAAACTGCTAACATCCCACAGTTGTCTAAGTATACAGATAAAGTGAATTTAAATTAGGTAGAAAGCTGCATATAGGCAAGACTGGTATGCATAATGCTCTTCTCTTGTTTTCTCCTTTTCATTCTACAGTCAACCAGGACATAATAGTGAAAAGGAAAACCCATGCTGAGCATTTAGAAAGACTGAGGGAAGCAAAGGGTATGTACGCAGCACAACATAACTATTATTTTATCTGAAGTACTGCTCTTCTATACAGTAGGAGCACATTAAGCAAGTATATCTTAACTGTGAAATCAAGCCTACATGCTTCAGTCTGTAGCACAAGCCAACTGTAGGAGTCAATTCTAATAAAGTAGCCAGATGTGGTGGATTCAGATACCACAAGTAACAAATATATAGTAAAATCATTTAAAAATGTTACATAATCATTTCAATCAAAGTGGCATACATGCCCTGCTGTTAACTTAATCTGCATTATTTGATCAAGCATATGTGCAATATATGCATATTGTAAGGATTACTTGCAGCAATCATCAGTTATAGTTTGTAGCTGTTAAAAAAGTATATTTACATGTAAAGGTAGAAATAAATTGTTTATATTATACTAATTTATTGTTTTTCACATATGATGGTACTAATTATCTCAAGCCACATGCATACAATACGCCGATGATTCTACTTTAATCTGTACTGCTAAGTCATCAATCTCTCTTCAGACCCTTACTCAAACAGTATTTAACACTGTTGAAAATTGGTTTATGCACGATTGCCTCCTCCTAAACCCTAAAAAACAAAATTGTTACTTTTTGCTCCCACCCAAAAGTCACTAGAGTTACACTTCACAATTGCCTCTAACAACAGAACTACTATTTCCCCTGACACTACCACATGTCTGCTGGGCATAACCATAGATAATAACCTCAGCTTTGATGATCATATCAACAATGCTATACAGACTGTCAATAAAAAACTAGGCTCCCTGTATAGAATTAAACCCTTCCTCACACCACTAGCTAGAACCTCCATTGCCCAGACTCACCTAACTTCTACCCTATTCTATGCTTCTGCCATATACATCAATCTATCAAAACACAATCTAAGCAAGCTTGAAACTAGCTATAATATAGCTAGATTTGTCACTGCCACCCCCTTCAGAACTCACCACTGTCACAACCTTAAACAACTCGGATGGTCAGAATTACAAAACCATCTACTGTATAATCAACTGGTTATCTCACATAACATTCTTTATCACCCAAATAGTATCCCAATCCTCTCTAACCTGATCTCCCCTTATAGAAATCTTGCAACACTTTGCTCAGCAAATAAGCTATTAATCTCCAACATTAAATCTAACAATAAAGCTGGGGACTCACTTTTTACTAACATTGTAGGTAAAATCTGGAACAATCTTCCTAGTACACTCACATCTGTGTCATCCACACCACTCTTCAAGAAACATCTCAAAGAACATCTGAAAATTCATTGGCTTTGTCCCAGTTCTAAACCTGACTAAATCCTACGTTCTCCCCCTTAATGCTCTTCTTTCTGTACCCCTTCCTTTCTGGCCTCTGTCCCCTCTGCAGCTTTAATCAATAGAATCTAACTTTATTCTAGCCCTTCTTTTTTTCTTTCTTCTACTTTTCTCTCTTTCTCTTTCTCTGACCTACAAATCATTACTTTAGAATTCTGAGTGTTCTTGTACTCGATTGTATTTCTAACCTTTGCATAGACTGTGAGATATTATTCATAGACACAATTTTTACTTTTATATTGTATTTTAAACCTTGCACAGACTGCGAGCCATTATTCATAGAAACAATTTTGATTGTCTCAAAACATTTTAATCTCTTTGTATTTGAATTTAGTCATTTTTAATTATTGTAACCTTTTTTGTAATTTTACTTATGCTTGGAGCTTATCTCCCAGGGCCTCTACTGAAAATGGACATGTATCCAGCTAGACTAGCCCAGCCAACAAATGTAAAATAAAATAAATAATTTTTTTTCTCTTACCCTGACCTTTTATTTCTCTCTCTTTTTTGTTTATATGTATGGTCACAATGTTTTGAAGTTATCAGTTTCTTTTTTTCCATATTTATTTTTATTTGTTTTCCAAAAGTATATTACAATAGATAACAATACAAACAATCATGAAAATTGTCAGATACAAAGTAATATTTGTTTCTACTTGCAATCAGATCATATTTCTACTAAGTCACATAGAATAAAACCAATTTACAATTTATTTTCAAATGTTAACAGGAAAATGCATAGAATTAACCTAACTGCATGGTGTAGTAAACTCTAACACACAATATACAATATTTACAGCAGGTACAACAGCAGCTAAAGGGCAGAAGCATGGAAGAGATGTATCTGCATTTGATTCATCCTTAAGTTGCTTGTCTACATTTCTTTGATTTGTACTTTATTTAGTAGAGGAGATTTTTGTATACAATGTGCTGATTTAATTATTTGAAAAATTCTCATTCTTTTAGAATGTGGTTCAGAAGGAGACTCCAGCATTTTTAAAATACGTGTGCTTATTACTATCTCTTGTGATTAATTTATGTTCTGTAACAGATCAGGTAGCTTTGTTCTTGAATTCCTCCCATGATAGTTTGGTTCTATCTGTCCAAGTCTGGGTGATATATAGTTTCATTAGTGCAAATAATATGACTAATATCTGTGTGTCCTGCTTAAGTAATTTTTTGGGGCTATATGTATGAAGTTATCAGTTTCTGACAGCTCACACAATGCTTTACAGCACAGGGTGGTAGGCTAACCACAGTGGACTGGCCTGCTCCCACTCCACTGGTGTCGTACCAACACCCAGCACTTATGGGGCTCAACCTGGCAGTACTGCCTTTACATCCCCTGCACTACCTGAGCCCTCCACATCAGGTAGCATTACTCCAACAGCTGGTGCAGTGGTACTTCCAGGAGTATTGGTGGAGGTGGGGATTTTATCACCTGCCAGGAGAGGCCAGGTTTGGTGAGTGAAGTCACAGAGAGCACCATTGGTGCATACCTTTGCCACATGAAGAGGTTGCTCTCTATTATGGCGTGTAAACAAATACATCAAGCACTCCAACAGCCATTAGAGTAAGGGGACAATGATGACCGTTCTATAGGTAAGGACTACATTCTCACTATCCCCAGCTTTGATGGCCATGCACATCTAATGTCCTCTCCCTATCCTGAATCATGGTGTACCCCAACCTGTTTTGTTGCTCACTGTCCCTTTCTCTTGTCTTGTTTGTCCTGTTTGTCTCCATCTGCTTCCACATGTACCCTACTTAATTGACCCAGAAATACCTACGTCCCTTACCCAACATTCCTCTCCAACTAAATAAAAAATCATAAATGGGCACCTGTCCTAACAAAAACAAATCATCCCATACATAGCTATCCACTTCACACATATGTCTTCTCAACACACTTGATTCGGTCCAATTGGCTATACATTATTGCATTGTTGTCACCTCTCTTAGTTGAGGTGATAATCCAAATTTGGCCAATATTGTATATGCATTTTCATCTTACACTGTTGAAGAAGTGGATAGCTATATTTCTTTCCTACCTCCCTCCTGCAAGTTCCTATATTGCTGTCCCTTTGTTCTTCTCCCTGCTTGCCCCCCATTTCACCATTTTCCTATCTACCCCATTTTAACACCTTTAATCTGGCCAACAAATAAAGCCACACACCACAAACCTAAATAAAAATTCCCCTAATGGAGTCCTGCACTTCTAGCCATCTGCATTTGCACAAAGTTTGGCATCATGCACCAATGTCGAGTGATTGTGAATGGCTCTTCACGTTCTATGGCATGGTGTGGTTACCTCCATGCAATGTTGCTTAAAGCTGCTGTGCTAAGGAAACACACATAATTATTTCATTACATTATGAATACATGTTTAAAATTATTAGATACAGCTGGATTTGAACACTGTATCATCTGGGCTCAAATAAATATCTCTATGCAGTTACACCTGCTGCCACAGAGTAAGCTAAGAAACAGATGTGTTTCTTACACTCAGTACTATCCAAAGTGCTGACTACCACACCTCTCCACTTAACATATTTATACAGAGGTAAAGCAAATCAATAGAACTGTCATAATATTATCAGTAAAGCAGAGGCATTTTCTCATTGCTTAACTATGCTCAAATGGGGAAAACAATATAAACACTTTTTTAAGGTTATACAATTTATGATGCAACATTTCTGATATGAACTATTTATGAACACCATACTATGTGTTAGATGTGTCTAACATGACTTGTATGGCTAATCACTTCTCAAGTTCAAGTAGGAGTCCTTAAATATGTATCTCGCATACGAAATCCAGCTGCTTGGCGGTGCACTATGGAAAGTGCTGATTAACAAGTATTACTTTGTTTACTGCATACTTAAATCTTCATTCCATTAAAGTCCATGTAAAAACACTGTCAAAGGGAAGGCATTGTTTAATGACTGCACACATATTTACACTGTAGTTATGTGTTACCTGCACTCATGCACGTGAAACTTGGTGTCTCAGTACTTATTTCCAAATATAGCAACTACACTACAGAAATAAAAAAATATACATAAATGCTTGTTACATGCCATGTACCTCTTTATACTGATAATACACATTCAGATTGTCTAATACTTGTAGTAATGTGGACAGCTGTTTGTGTATAGTTTGTAAAGCTGTCTCTTAAATTATACCTGCACATTGGAAACACAACAGGAAATACTACACTTTGCACACTTATAAATCTGGTAACATGCAGAATTTAAATATCTTGACAGTTGTACATGGGTACCCATCCATTTCATAAAGGCCTCCTAACATCTTCTCTCAAATATCCAGTGATGATGTCATCCACTATAAATTGTCCAGTAACATTGTAAAAGTCAGACATGTGCCATGGTACTGAGTTCTGTAGCTGGTGTACCTAGTTAGGTAGGGATTTTAATCTCACTGTGGTCAACTTGTGTGTCTGTGTCTATTCAGAAGAGCATAACTGTGTATCCTACAGTCATTAGTATACTCTCATGAAGTACAAATATTCTGACAGTAGTACATTACTAAACATCCATTTAATTCATGGCTTCCAACATATTCTCTCAAACATCCAATGATGATGTTAACCACTATAAATTGTCCTGCAGGAGTGTAAAAGACAGACTTGTGCCATGGCACTTACATTAAGCATGGAATTCTGTAGCTGGTGTGCCTCTTTAGGTAGGGGTTCTCATCAACTTGTGTATGTGTCTAGTCAGAAGAGTGTAACTGTGTATCATACAATCCCATAAAGTACAAATATTTTGTCAGTTGTACATGACTACATATCCATTTCATTCAGGCCTCCCCAAAATCTTCTCCCAAACATCCAATGATGATGTCATCCACTATAAATTGTTCAGCAGCAGTGTAAAATTCAGACTTGTGCTGCAGCTGTTGCTTTAAATACTAAGTTCTCTAGTTGGTGCACTTAGATTGATAGGGGTTCTAGTCTCACTCTGGTCAGTTGCTATGTATGTGCCTACATAGAGGACAATAGCTGTGTATCATACACTCCCATGGAGCACAAATATTTTGACAGTTCTCTAGTTGGTGTACTTAGGTAGGGGTTCTAATCTCACTCTGGTCAACTGCTCTGTGTGAGTCTGAGTTTACTTGGTTGACATTCAAGAGACCATTATACACTAGTGTGTGGGACACTGCTATTACCATCCTCTTTTCACCAGACACTGCTGTTGTCATCAGTTATAAAGTGCTGTCTGACACTATACAAGTCAGATTTGTTCGGTGGCACTTTCATTAAGTAGTGGGCTCTGTAAATTGTTAGTTAGGGGGTTATAATCTCACTCCAGTCAACTTGTTTGTGTTTGTGTTCACTTGGTTGACATTCAAGAGACCATTTTACACCAGCATGTGGGACACTGCTATTACCATCCTTTTGTTCTCCAGACACTGCTGATGACATTAGTCATAAAGTATTGTCCAGCACTATAAAAGCCAGATTTGTGCTGTGGCACTTGCATTAAGTACTTTGTTCTGTAAATATTTATTTATTTATTAGACCTTTGTTTACCAGGATGGTCTGTCTGTTTCAAAAAGAACCAATTTTCAGTGGAGGCCTGGGAAGAAAAACTCCAAATTACAGACTTCAGTGTACAAACAATATGACAGTGAATACAGTGATATAAAAAAGAAATTGCTACATATACAACTCAGTATTTTAACATCAGTAAGGAACACAATGGTGGATTATTAGAAGTGAAGAATATTAGAGGACTGTTAGTTAACCCCAGATAGTTTTAGTTGCATTTAAAAGAAGAGTAGGAGAGAAAGCTGGATGGCAGAGTGAACAAAAAAGGGGAGGGAGAAAGTGGAGAGATTTGCCAGGAGCAGAGCATGGGCATAGCCAGGAATTGTTTAGATTCTGTTTTAGGGTAGTTTTGAGAACTACTAGATCAAGAATACTTCTGGTCAAAAGTGGGAGTGAGTTCCACACATTAGCAACAGAGTGAGAGTATAAGCTTTGACCTGTTATTTTAGAGTCTTTGGAGATAGTGAGAAGTTTATCTTCAGCCCTAAGGGTTCTGTTGAGGTTGTAAGATTTGATTATGTTTAGAGCAGGGCAGGCTAGGAGTTTATAGATCATGTTGTGTAGAGTTATGAGCTGGATATAGAGGAGGTGATTGGGGAATTCTAGCCAGTTTAGCATATGTAATGGTGTACAATGATGTGTGCTGGTTTTGGAATTTGTGGCAACTTTTGCCACTTTGTTGTAGCACTGTTCCATTTTGGATATAATGAAGATCTGTAGTTTGGAAAGAATAGAGGTACCATATAGAAGGGAGGGTAGAAAGAAAGCTTTAGTAAGAGTGATCTTGGTTGATGACTTCAGGGAGTGTTTGTTTCTGTGGAGGATGCCAAGTTTCTGGTGGCTTTTTTATATTTTGTTGGACATGGAGATCAAACTTTAACTGACTATCTATAATAACACCTAACAGTTTGGTGTGGTGGACTATTTCAAGAATGGTATTATCAGCAGAGTGGATTTTGAATTGATTTGTGTCCAAAGAGTGATTTTTTTGGTAGGAAGAGAAGGAGTTTAGTTTTTATGGTTTAGGAATAGGTGCTAGTCAGTGAGCCAGGATTCAAATATAAAAAATGTTTGTTGTGTGATGGTGAGAAGTTGGGGAAGAGTAGGAGAAGTGCAGATAATGGTGGGGTCATCTGCATACTGAATGAGTGTTCCAGTTGATGAGGCAGAACAAGGGTCATTTGTAAATATATTGAAGAGTAGGGGACCAATGATAGAACCTTGTGGGACTCCAGTGGAGCTATGCAGAAAGGGAGAGATTTCATTTAGCCACTTTACTATTTGTTTTAGTTCATGTAGGCAACTGTGGAACCACTGTAGGGTAGGAGGGGTAAGGCCCACGCTTGAAAGCTTGTCCAGAAGTATGGAATGTGAGAATGTAAGATCAAATACCTTAGAAAGGTTGAGAAATATAGCAGATATAAAGCTATCTGCATATCTTGCTCTGTTTATAGATTCAGCAAAGGATAGGAGGTCTGTGGATGTGCTGTGGCCTGGACAGAAACCATGTTGGGTATGGGTACGAATGTTGTTTTGCAGTAATTATTTCATTCTGCCTCTCTCCCATTCAGTTTTACATAAAGTATGCCCTGATAAATACACTGTTTGGTGCTAATCTCATACCAGTACTGCTGCTCCACTGGTAGTTGCTTCTTGCACATATCCAGGCCACTCCCTATTCTCTATCCACCCTGTTCTCTCCCTCTCCTGCCTTTCCCCAGCTAATTTTACTCTTACAGCTCTATCTGCTGTGCTCCCCCGCCCATCTCTGATCTTCTACTCTAGTTTGACCTTTCTGCACTACTCTATCCTATTGCCCTACACCAGTTTTTTTACTCTGCCCTGTTACTTCCTTCCCTGTGGAATTACAAAGAAGATCTCTGTGCCTTGCTTTACCCCCTCCTGCCTCTCTTGCTGTCATTTTTACCAAACTTACCTGCATCACTGATTGTTTTTCTTGGGGTTTCTTAGAATCTCTCTGTGGGTGTAGCCCTGCTCCATTCACTCTCGCACTGCTCGGACTCACTTCGCTCCCCTACCCTACCCCCATTTCCACCCACCCCCACTTTAATTACATTTTATCGTCTCCAGTCACTCCCCTTCCTATCAGCTGAACCACTCACAATCCACTTCCTGCCTGTCACCGCTCCCAGCCTTACACTTCTCAATCAACTACATCACTTCCTATTTAAAACTAATCCTCCTCCAACCCATTCTACAACTACACTCCACATACATTATAATGCAACTTATATATGTTACCATTCCATTTCTTATACTTCTCTCTGTTCTAACCGAGTGTCACACTAAGTTCTCCCACCCTTACATATACTCTCCTACCTCATGCATTCCAAAAACTCCTAGTACTTCTCACTCCTTTATAATCTCCCCATCTCACTTCAACTTCTCTAAAAACTTCCTTCACAAACACTATATTACAGAACTACCCTCTCTCCTGTAAATCAAAAGCATACAACCACCACTTTTTCTAGCATCTCTTAATCTTTTTACTAGTAACATACTCCTCTCTGGGGACATCCACCCCATCCTTGGCCTCTTCATCCCTCCCCATGGCCATATACCCCACAAGTCTTCCTCTACCTCTCCTTCTCCTCATAAATCACACCCTCTCCATTCTCCTGTCATCACACCTCATTACATGAACACCTATCTATCTATGCTTTAAATATTCAAAGCATCATTATCAAAATCACAAAGCTGCACACCTGGATAGCCCATACCTCCCCTTGCATTCTAACCTTAACTAAAACCTTGCTAAAACGCCACATCACAAACAATGAAATACCCCACCTGGCTAAACTTACCACTCTGATACAGCCCCAAAAAGGGAATGGCATTGTCATCCTCTACTCTGATGGACTTAATCTCTCACCTGTCACCATCCCTATTCTTGACTTCCACCCAGCTGAACTAATCATCCTGAGTTATCACCTAAACTCACACAAGAAATTTGCCATTGCCTCCATGTATATTCCCCTTGGAAATATTATCCTAACCCTAGAAAATATTCTATCATGGTTTTGCCACAACATACCCTATGAAATCCTCATCCGTGGAGATGTCTGCATTGACTGGTCCAAACTTACAACTGATTCTCGACAGATTAGTATCAACTTACATGGATTCCACAAGCTGGTAACATCTCCCACCCACTTGCACAAAAACACTTCTTCCAACTCTACTATCGACCAGATCCTCACTAACTTTCCTAACCTCTATCACAGTCCAACTACCTTACCAGACTCCTTAAACAACCATCTTCCCACCTCCATCCTAAGACACTCTGCCCAACTACCCAAATCACACTCTTACAGAGACTGCCGTAAACTCTCTAATATTACTATAACCAATTTAACCCCATACTCTCTAGCATTAACTGGTCCTTCCTCAGGCAGAGCCCTCTCAATGAAGCAGTGCTTAAATTTAATCACGTTTTCCTAGATACCCTCAACTCCCTTGCCCCCTCCAGGAGAACTAGAATCAAAGCAAATTATGCTCCCTGGCTGTCTAAGGAAACTAGATCTCTTATGTACAAATGAGATAATGCTTGGAAAGCCTGGCTTACAAAACTACAAAGAACTCTGGAACCTTGTCAAAAAAAAAAAAATCAATAATGATAGAAAATCCTAACAGCAAATCCAACCCACGTAAATTCTGGACTACCCTTAATAAAATTCTCCAGCCAGGATGCCCTTCCAATCCCTCTTCTTTCCCAAATAATACTCCTCGAGAAACTGCTACCTTCCTCAATAAACACTTCATTGACATGGTCCAAACACTCACACCCCTAACCACAACACAAATACCCCCCTTCCAACCCACTTAACAAAAACCTCTTCACCTTTCAACCTGTTCCTACTTCCTATGTGAAATCACTTCTACTTAAGCTCAAACCCTGCTCTCCCTCCTCAGATAATCCCCCACTTATCTTCCTCAAACTAGCTGCTGAATCCATAGCCTATCCCGTATCCCTGCTAATCAATAGATCCATTCAAGAATCAACAGTACCTGTCATTTGGAAATCTTTCTTCACCATCCCCCTGCATAAAGGGGGAAATTCAACTGACCCATCTAACTATAGACCCATTGCTATCCTTTCCCCTCTCTCTAAAATACACAAAAAATGCATTCATACACAGCTTCTAAATTTTCTCTTTCAGGGAAAACCTTCTCACACCCACTCAACATGGCTTCCAGCCAAACCACAGCACAGTTACCGCCCTGTTATCATTTACTCATACTGTAACTGAGGCCTGTGATAACCAACTAATATCCTCTCTTTTCCTTGACCTCTCCAAAGATTTTGACACTGTCTCTCACCCTATAATTTTATCTAAACTTGCTAACCTCAATCTATCTGCTCCTTCCCTTGCCTGGTTCACTATTTACCTCTCTTATAGGCAACAATCTGTCAGATGGTTCTCCTCCTGCTCCCCCTCCCTTCCAGTCACATCCAGTGTACCCCAAGGTTCTATCTTGGGTCCCCTCCTGTTTAACATTTTCACTAATGAACTTCACACATCCTTCAAACAATCCTCTCTAATTCAATAGAATGCTGTTTTTTTGTATGGTTTAAAGAGCGATTTTATCGTGAAAGTGCTCACCTGTGCTCAAATAAAAGTCTATTTGGATTTTACACTGCTCTTTGCCATCTGCTTTTTATTGGTTTGCTGTGGTGCTGTGTTCTACATTTTTGTTCTCACTATACAAATGCACTGTAGCTCAAGCTTGGAATAAACTCCCAACACACTTATGTTCCATTACCCACCCTGTACACTTTAAGAAGAACTCAGACTTCACCTAGCTAACACAAAGACTTGCACCTGTCAGGACCATACCTAAGTCCAATACACTATTGTATTTTTTCTAATTATGTTCTTCTGTTTTCTCCTACTCATCAGACATCATCCTCTACCCCCTCTTGCTTTTTCTCAATGTACATATTTACTCTGCAAAGAGGCTACATCCTTAAGCTTTACTACTACACCACATGTTTTTAGGTATATATAGTTTGCCACTCTCTAATTACCCTATTAGAAATATTTCTGGTGAACCCAACCTTGTATATATTGTTTGCCTATCTCTAATTACCCTACTAGAAATATATCTGGTGAACCCAATCTCTCTAGATTGAAAGCTCATTTGCTGTATATATTTTACTAAAAAAAGGTGTTTCATTACTACTTGTTTATTATTATGTGTGTGTATTGTACTTCTATATTTCCAGACCTTATGTATTTCAATGTCTTTATCTTGGAGTGTGAATTTTATGTACTGTAAATTGTCTGTAACCGGAGCTTTTCTCCTCAGGTCTCCACTGAAAATGGGCTTCTGGTCCAGCTGGACCAACCTGGTTAACAAATGTCAATAAATACAATAAAAATAAAATAAATAAATAAATGAATAAATAAATAAATAAGTTGTTGATGAATACATTTTCTAATATTTTGGAGATGGGGATAGAATGGGTATGGGTTGGAAGTTGGTCAGCTCAGTAGAGTTTCCACCTTTTTGAACAGGGATGATATGAGACATTTTCCATATGCTGGCACTAAAGATTTCTGAAATAGCTCTATTGAGCAAGATGCTGATTGGGTAAGCAATGGAGTCGGCAGCTAATTTAACGTATTGGAGAGGAAGGTTGTTTGCAGAGGAAGAGCAGGGTTTAAGTTTCAGCAGGTCTTTTTATGAGGCTTGTAGGTGTGGGTTGTAAGGAGAGCATGGTTGATTTATCAGAAATGGGTTTTGGGCTGCTAAGATGAAGAAGGTCAGAACTAGCTGAAGGCGCACTGTTACAGGAAGTTGAGGAGAAAGAGGAGGAGGTGTTGGAGTTGAGGGTGTTAAAGATCAGATCGGGTATGGATAGTATAAAGTGATTATTAACGTGTTTGGCTGTTTGAGAAGGAGAAGCATTAAGTGAAAGGCAGTGGTCTTTTTTGTACAAGGGTGAAGTGGGGTTGAGATTGAAGACCATTATTTTTTTGTTAGTTTTGTGCTGCTTTTGTAGGTGGGTATAGTATAATTGCTTATCTTTGACAACCTCTTTTTTACTTGGTTTCACAGATGTTTGAAATGTATTAGATCTAGTTCTTTTTTACTTTGCTTCCAGAGACCCCAGGCTGCATCCCTTTTTTCATTAGATTTTTACATGCCTTAGTTAGCCAAGGGGCAGAATTCTTTCTAACTCTTTTAGTGCAGACTGGAGCCAAAGTGTCCAGTATATTTAAAAATCTAGTGTTGAAATAGTGCACAGCTTCATCTAAAGGGAGATGTTTTAGCACTCACCAATTTATTTTGTGAAGTAGCTCATTGAATTTGTCTTTATTAAAATGTTTTAGGTTGTCAACAGATTTTAGAGTGTGTGTGTTTTTGGTAAGTGTGCTCACTTAGTGATTTTGGAAGTGTGCCAGTAGAGGTAAAGCTTGGAGGATGTGATGCCAAAATGCAGTCTAGGGTAGATTGTTGAGTGTAGTTATTATTGTACCTAGTAAGGCAGTTAGTGAGTTGAGAAAAAACGTAGAAATTGATGCTATTTCATAGGTAGGTACTTGGCTATTGGCCCTAGGGCCTATACAAGCCTAGCCAAAAAGGTACCCTGGCTTTCGCCACCCAAGAAAATTATTTTCCTGTGCCCCTGTCAAGCAGAACCACAGAAGTGATCCCCAGGGTGAATTTCCTATTACCCATCCAATCATCAAGATTTTTCTTGAAGAGTGCTAATGAGGAGCTCTGTTTGACATAGATAGGTAGTCTGTTCCAGAGTATGGGAATCTCTGGGACAGGAATCTATCCCTCCAGCATGTTCTGTTTATTGTGGTGACAAGGTTTAGGTCCCTAGAGCATGTAGCTCGGAGGGATTGGGATTTCTTTAAGTGGAGCATGTCCAACAGCTCTGGGTTTGACATAGCTTTGTATGTTAGGCAGAGATCGCCTCTGAGTAGGCGATATGTGATGGAGTAAAGCTGGAGTTTTTTGAGACGGTCTGCATAAGGCATCTGTTTGAGGCCAGTAATCCTCTTTGTGAGGTATTTTTGTGGCCTTTCCAGTTGTTGTAGATGTCTTGTGAGGTACATACCAAAAGGGGCGTTGTACTCTATAATGGGTCTAATGAGTGATGAGTAGAGGGGAACAATGACCTCTTTTTTCTGGATGAGAAACCTTTTGTGATGAGGTGTGCCATGTAGAAGGATTTCCTGACCGCTGTGGTGATGTGATTATCAAAGGAGAGGCTACTGTCCACCTGTGTCCCAAGGTCTCTTATCACACTTTTGGTGTTAAGTAGACTACCGCCTATGTGGTAGTTCATGGGTACAGAGTTTTTACCAAAGGGGATGACAATGCACTTTTTGGCATTGAGCGTCTGTCTCAGTGAGGCCCTTTTGTAGGATGTCCACATCGTTAGGAGTTTCGATTATGGCTCCTAGTTTGCAGTCATCTGCAAATTCAGTTAGCCAAAGACCTTATGTGTTAGCCTGTACTTCAGAGAAGTAGATACCAAACAGGAGAGGACCCAGGATTGAACCCTGTGGTACTCCACTTGTCACTGGTCTGAAGTCTGATTTGGTGTCTGCTACTTTCACAGTGTGGATTCTGTCAGTAAGCCAGCTGGCAACCCATCTTGTGACATAGGGATTTATACCTAGGTTAGTGAGTTTATCTATAAATCCAGAGTGGCGGATGGTGACGAATGCCTTGGCGAGATCTAGATAGGCTGTGTGAACCACCTTACCCTCATTTATGGCTTTGGTGACTACTTCAAAGAAGTCTATCAGGTTTAGGAGACATGAGCTGCCTTTTACAAACCAAAACTGTGTGGGGTCCAGAGTTTGGAGATCTCCATTGTCTTTGTTTATGAGTTCCATGATGATACATTCCATGGCCTTGCAGACCAGGCTCATCAGGCTAATGGGGTGGTAGTTCCCCCATGTCTGTTGTGGCCCCCCCTTTGTGGAGTGGGATAACTGTTGTGGTGTGCCATTCAATGGGCACAAAGCCTGAGGTCAGGCTATGATTGAACATGGTACTTAGGTGGGGTGCCAGTTCATTCTGTAGTTCATGTAGAAGGCAGGCTGGGATGTTGTCAGGTCCCATGGATGCTGTGTTCTTGGCTTTGGAGAGTGAGGTTTTTACCTGTGCAGCCATGATTACAGGAACTTTGCATTCTTCCAGTATAAAGATGGGCCCTTTAGGGTGTGAGAGGGGAGTAAAGTTAGCACTGAACCTATCTGCCAGGATGTTGGCAATATCAGTTGGTTCTGCATATTTTGTGTCATTGTGCTGTAATTCAGAGCAGATCTGAGTGTTGCCATTGAGATTCTTGACATAGCTATAGAATGCTTTGTGGTTGTCTTTAGAATCAGTAGCAATTTTGTTTTCATAACTAGCTTTGGAGGATTTTATGAGGGATCTCAGCTTCTTACTGAGGCTGACCAGGGAGTTCCTCCAATTGTGGGATTTTACTTTTTTTTGCAACAGTTTCTTTCTTCTGCTGTAGAGTTTGTTTATGGCAGAAGACCACCAGATTGGCTTCCTTTTTTTGGAAGATAGCATCTTGGTTCTGTTAGAGATGGCATGATCCATGCACTCGTGTAAGTGCTTATAAAGTGCATTTGTGTAGGATTCAGCAGTCGTACCTCTATTGTCCATCTGCATGGGTGTCATGAAGTTTGCCACTTCTGTCTTAAGAAGCGTGAAGTTGGCTTTGGAGAAATTTTTTATGGTTGTTTTCCTAATGGGAGGTGGGAGCGGGATGTGGATGTCTAGGGTGATTAGCTTGTGGTCGGATCTGACCAACAAGGAGCTGACCTCTGGTGTGGAACACCGGTCACCCATGTTGGTGATGACCAGGTCCAGGATATTGCTGCCCCTGGTAGGGGTGTGGATAAGTTGGTCCAAGGCATTGGAATTGATGATTTCCATAAAACATTGAGCAAAAGAGTTGGTACATGAGTAGTTTTCCCAGTTAATGGTAGGGTAGTTGAAATCACCCATTGTTAGAGTGTTGGGTTGCACCTTAATACTTTCCAGTGTATCACAAAAAGAGGAGTGGGAATCCTGGGGCATGGTGGGGGGGGGGGTATGTAGCAAGCTACAATCTGGATTGCGATTTTGCCCAGAGTTAGTTGAACTTGGATAATCTCGGATGCATTATGCTGAGCAACTAGCTTGGAGGTGTGGATATCCTTAATGAATATGGACATGCCTCCACCTTTAGTGTTTTGGTCCGGGTTTGGTGGCCAAAAGGTGTGGTATGAATTATAGCCTGGTTATGCAGGGGTGCTCTCTGGAGCCCTGAACCAGGTCTCTGTCACTGCACAGATGTAAATGTTCTCCATTTTAAGAAGTGCCTCGAGTAAGTGCTGGTAATTGAGAGGAGACGGTTTGACAAATTATGTTGTAGTCACCTATGATAATAGTCTCATGCTTGATTGTTTGAGTGGTCCACAATAATGTGTCTTCTGGAATGGGAATGTCCACAATAATGTGTCTTCTGGAAAGGGAATATTTTGCCCTGGGGGTATACAGAGAACAATGATGCAGATGTGTTTGGTACTCTTGAAATTTAAGAAAGATATGAGTATTTCATCATTAGAATAATTAGGGGTGTTGCTAGTAAATGGTGCAATATTAAGGATGTCAGGGTAGAGTACAACTATGATGCCACCTTTTTTATGGTTTCTGTCGAATCTAGCTATGTTGCAATTGGGAGGTAACACTTCTGAGTCTTTTATGTTTGACTTTAGCCCAGTTTTGCTTAGGGTTAAGTTGTCTGGTTATACTGATATATCCAAGCATGCAAGGGGGATATTTTATTATATAGGCTTCTAAGGTTAAGGGTCATAAAGTTTAGATTTTTTAGGGCTTGTTCTAGTGTCTTGGCTAGTATTAGGACCTGGGTTAGGGTGGATGTCTCCACATTGTAGTAATATAGAGATCAAAAATTAAAATAATGTGATGAGTTTTTTTGAGGGAGTAGATGTAAAGGATATAACATAGGGTTTAATGTGTTTGGTGTATAGGAGTTTTTCAGCTGACTAATATGGTAGGTTATAGAGGAATATGTGTGGAGTGATGTTAGAAAAGCTCAGTATGACACTTGTAGCTGGTAGTCAAGGTATTTGAGGAGGAAAAATTATTGGAGTTAGGGATGGTAGTGATGTTGTATATGTAAAGATTATCAACAGTGATGTTAGAGAGGGTAGTAAAGCATTATATGTGAGAGAGAGAGAGAGAGAGGGAAGTATAGTGGGCAAGGGATATAGAAAGTAGTTTATCAGCTGGGTACGGTTTGTGTATATGAGTTGTATTCTTTTAAAGGAAACATTATATGCTCATAGGTGGACAGATTGAATTAGTTAGTTGGTTTGATTGGATGTTTGAAAAAGTGGAGGAGCTAAGTAAGTATTAGTGTGGGAGTAATGGGGTGGGTGGGAATTGGGGGTAGGGTAGGGTAGGGGAGCAGAGTGAGCCTGAGTGTAGCGAGGGGGAACGGAGTGGGCTGCATCTGACCTGTGATACCTGACCTGTAATAACTGCAATAACTGCAACTGGAGAAAAAAACTCCTAGTAAGGTAGTTCAGGCAATGTATAAGTTTGTAGAATGTATACAGGGGGGTGGGATACTGATATGCAGAGTGTTGTGAATTAAAGTGTTATAGTATGAGTGTTAGTGCTAAACGTATGCTTAACTGATATAAAGTTAGGTTATAGTGCAGCATATAGGGGATATTGATTTCAAGTAGGTCAGAGAAGCATAAAATGAACTACTCAGGAAAGTTGGTACTTACTGCATTAAGATAGTTAATATCTATAATACGTGGGAGACTAAAGAAGCTATGGTATGTGTATGGTTAAACAGTTAAAGTAGTGAGTTTAAAGGCATAAAGATTGGTATTACTTGGGCAAATATGATTGATTAATGGAGCACCACGTCTGAGGGACACCACTGTGCCATCCCTAATAGTATAAGTTATTGCTGTAACTATTAACACTAACATTGCATACAAAGATATTCCTCTGGTAAGTAGGAACAAAAAGAATTTAATTTAAACTGTACAAATGGGAAAACATACAAGTCTTTCTGTGTTAATTCGACAGCCAATAGAGCTGAATACAATGATTTGACTGGGTAGAATTCTGCTTTGGAGAATTCTCTTGGTGGAATGGGAACTACTGAGCGAGATAGGAAATGGGTCCTTAGTTCAAGTCTTTTTGTGTTATTTTAGTGGCCAATAGAGTTGAATGCAATGATTTGACTGGGTAGAATTCTGCTTCAGGGAATTCTGTTGGTGGAATGAAACTGCCGAGTGAGATATGAAACGGGTCCCTAATTGTTAGGAGGCATAATATGATACAGAAAGATTATAGGAATGTTATCAGTGGAAAAGGACAGACAGAAAACCCAAATAGGTAGGGATTCTGTTCTCACTCCAGTCAATTGGTATGTGTGTATGTGTTTGTCCACTTGGTTGACATTTGAGAGATCATTTTACACCAGCATGTGGGACACTGCTGATGTCATCAGTTATAAAGTGTTGTATGACACTGTAAAAGCCTGCCTTGTGCTGTGACTCTTGTGTTAAGTACTGAGCTTTGTAAATAGGTAGAGGTTCTATTCTCACTGCAGTCAATTGTGTGTGCATTCAACAATTGTTATGGTGCCAGTTTTAGAATATGTGAGTCCGCAGCTATGTCAAACCCTCCTCTGAACATCTTGCTGTAGCATATAATGATCATGTCATCCTATATAACATGCACCCTGACAGTATGCAAGACAGACCTGTGCTCTGGCATTAACATTAACTACTGTATTTGCAAGGTACTTTACCTATACATGTAGCTGTCTTAATCTGACAGTAGGCAACTTGTATGTCTGTACATACAACTATAACTTTTGAGACAATTTTACACAGTGATATGACTCCATGACCATGTCCTGCACTCCTCACAACATGTTCTCCTCAGTATACAATGATGCTAGCATACTCCATGAAGTGCAACAGTCAGACATATTTGATGTTGCTACTGTGACATTGCATGGCATTCATATTCTGTACCTACACAGGTGTAATTTTCAAATCAGGCCCATCTACATGTGTGTGTGTGTGTGTGTGTGTGTGTGTGTGTGTGTGTGTGTGTGGTTGGTAGTACATTATGGCTATTGTATGATCTTTGGAATCACTCTTCATTTCACAACCACTTAGGGAACCTTGCATGTAGCACTATTCATCCACCATCCTCCTTTTTCCTCTGGCCACATGACATCCTTTTTGCAGAAGAGTGAAAGATGTCCTCGTGTCAAATATGCATGCCCACATCATAAAGCATAGTCCTTCCATGAGCCTCTGCAAGCCATGTCCAGTCAACTGCATGTGTGATTGCTAATTATGTCATGGTTTGGTGCACATGTCCCATATGGACAGTGGGAGGATGTAATGCAATCCAACAAACATACACACAATAATCTTACTATCTTCTTCTAATGTAGATATAATGATTTGTTTTTACATAGTATAATAATAGCTAGGATTTAATGTTATATTGGCCATTAGCCTAATAATGCCCTCTGGCGGTATGAACAGTTGACATGCCAATGTTGTTGTCATTCACATGTGCTATATTGAGGTGTGGATGTACAGTATATTTACAAGAGGGTATTACAGTCTGATGTGAGCTAATGTACTGATGGCTACTGCTACCCTTGCATTACATACTCTTTCTATACCAGCTGTAGTAATATGCCTTCTGAGAACTGTTGACATGGCACAATACACTTTTATGTATATTGTTGGTGTATTAGGTCATGTGCTGTTGTAGTAGAGCAGATCAGCCTTCTAGAAAGTTCACATTCTGCCATCACAGTGAAACTTGTAGTATGGCACAGGTGTGCATGTGTTTACATGCCATCATTACATGTTCTGTGACAGACATCAATATAAATTCATATTGATTACAAGGCCACATAAGTCTTGTCTCATAAACATGTTATGCTGTGATATACAAAACCAATGTATCACATATTTTGATTCAATTGCAACCTTGTGGAATGTATTGTATGTGTAATTGTGTTGCTATATCCTAGGATTGTTGAGATGGGCAGCAGTACCATTGTGTGACTATTACCATTTTGTCAGGAAATGGTTTGCATTAGCCACCAACAACTGATCTCTAATGTGTAATTTTATGGCATCAGGTCACTCAGGCACAGCTTGCCTTGAAACACATATAGGCATATGTTGTGCAATTGATGTAAGTATGAGACATTGGTATAGTTGTACAACTGTGTGTATAGTGGCAGTGTGTGAAATGTGATGAATGACCAAGGTTGTATTTGGAGGTCTTTCACAAATCATTTATTCCAATAAATGTGAAATGTTAAGGGGAATACACAAATAATCACACCTCTGTATGTGGATGTCATCAGATATACCCAATTGGAGGAAAGGGACAATCTGCTAGCTGACAGTTTGTCTCCCTCATCACCCCCCCCCCCCTGTCACCACTGGCCATCAGTCAAAGTATACATGCAAACATTACTCAGTTTTTATTCTAAGGAGGGCAGCTCATCTGTCCTCTCTCTACTGCCAATAGCACAGAATCAATGGGCCCTGACAACATCACAGGTTGGCATGAATCAAAACGTCACCTAACAGACACAGTTGGATCCCTATTTCAACACAGACTTCAGGCAGCCTGTGTTCCTGTAAAAGGCTGTACATCAGCATGCATCAATTTGCTGGGGGAACATCACCTGATGTATGTATGTATAGACTCATTCTGACTCTCCTCATCTGTGAGGTAGATCAACAAGCCATTATGGACCTTCTCTGAAAGGACACAGGTCATATCATGACTGTGTACCAAACACGTGTGATTTGTTCAGGCTACATCATGTCAGTCACAGCTGCTCAATGTCCTCAAGAAGGTCAACAAGGGCATTCATTAAAACTACACTATCATTCTGAGTAACTTGACCTGGCCAAGGCATTTAACGCAAATCCACACTGAGCTATTACTAAGAAACTGTCATAAGTGGCCATAAACACCTACATCACCAAGTGGGTAGACCACTGGATCATATACATGACAGATAAATATGATGAAGTGTATGAACTGACATATCTAGAGTACAGTGATCAAGTCCATACCTTAGGGTGCTGTGCTAGGTCCTTTCCTGTTCATTATTGAAGTCTCAGATGTCAAGACTGACTTACCCATCCTTTGTCCAACCAGCTTTGTGGAAGTCTGCAGAATGTGGGCAATCATTGAATCCAAGTGTGATATAATACAGACAGTATCAACATACACAAAGGATGGAGGCCAGAGCCATGAAGACACAGGAGATGAACAAAAATCATGTGGAGATTTGTTAACCTATAAAAGCAAACTTACAACCTAGTGATAATGTAGATAGCACACATCTATGAGCAGACCAAGTAGTATGTGACCTGCATACTCAGGTTGATGGTATGCAGAATGTCCACCAGCATGTACCCACAGTGATGACTACTCCCTTGTATGCATGTGTGATACTTGTTCCTGTGATGCACACAGTAAATACATAGCTGATTGACAATATTGATGGCATGGGTTACATTTGTGATAGTGGGTATTGTGCCATATCTATGCCATGTACATCTGTCAACTAGCCAGGATTGCTCACAATTTCGAATACAGAGTCTGGAAAGGCTCACCCAGACTCTGCTACAGTTTGCTGTGAGGGAAAGGTTAGTTTGCTTTTTAGTTGTTGTATTCTATATTACTTTGTTGACTTTTTCTATTTTGTATACTGTGATTTGTTTTCTTTACACTGTGTTTTACTTGTATTCTGCTTTTAACTGCAAAGTAAAACTTGAAATGACAACACAGCTCTGTCTCTTGTGAGTCAGACAGAATTTTTTCCACCCTCCCACCCGGTTACTGTTGTGTTCTTTAACACCACTGACTTTCAAGTTGCCTGTCCCTTGTGTTAATTTGACCGTATATCTCATTTCCTCTCTGCTTTTACTGGTTGGTGTGAGTAAGCACAAAATTATCATTTTGTGAAATCACTCCCCTCCAACTATTTGAATTTATTGGCCATCCTACTGTATTCAATAGTACTAGAATAAAAATGTGACCACCCCTTTTAATCTATCTTGCTGTTTTAAAAATAGTGACTCTCCACTAAAACTTAACTTTTTGGACAGGTGAAACTTAACGTACTTTCACATCTAACTCCTCTAGTGCACACTGCAGTGTTTAGGATAAACCATTTTTTTCATCTTACCTTTAAGCATCTATTGCAAGAATTGGAGAGCTCCCATTCTGCCTCTCAGTAGTCATCTTGGGATTAGTGCTTCTATTTTCTCCTCATGAGAGAAGGAGTGCAGTTACATTATTTCCTGGAGACTGCTGATCATCAGAAAGCTTAATAACTGCTTTATAGGTGACAGCTTGGAATCGGTGCTTATATTCTGATCCTGGTGAGAGTAGGAGCAGAGTGCATTGATTCCTGACTCTTTCTGGTTGGAAAGTGAGTGTCTGTGCTTAACATACCTGATTGGTCTGGTTGTTACTTGAGGCATCTACCAGAAAAATGCTACAAGCCTGCAGACCCCTGCATCATCTGGGGCAAGACTGCGGATCACCAAACAGGTCATGGCCTGCTTCTCTTCTTGGGACTGGTGCTAACATTTTGCTTCTAGTGAGAGAAGAAGCAAAGGAGTATTGTATCCCAACAGAGTGAAGCTGAGCTGAGACCAGCATTAGTAGTAGCCAGGCAGTAGCCATTCATGCAACTCCCCTCTTTTTATCATTCTTGACAAGCTAATTCTTTATTTTTAGTAAGTACTGCTTGATTTATTCCTTACTTTGGAATATCTGCCTAAATACTTCATCTTTTAATTCTCAGGGTCTACGTATTAGTTTCCCCTCAAGTGTTTGGCAGTGCTCTGTACAGAATCAGACACACTGAGTGACATTTTTTTTCTGTAAAAGGCTTCAGTACTTAATATATTGAGCTCATATCCAGGCATGTCTAAAGGTCAGTTCCCTGTGCTTTCTCCTGTCATCCTGGTGAACTTGGGCATCCTGAGGCAATGTAGCAACTGCCTCATGTACACAGACAACCCTCTCCTCTTACCTCCCAACACTATGACTTGTGAGAGATGCACATATATAGCCAAATTCGAAGCCAAGCACTCTCCAGCCAAGACTGGATTAGCCAGTCAAGAGGAGAAGGTTAACACCTGCACCACACCACATTCAACACATAGCCCTCCCGAATATACACCACCAGAACCCTCACATAGTATCACAAAACACACACCTACTTTTGCGGAGGCTCCCAATAAAAATATGCCCAAACAACAGAGACTTCTGAGGCAGAAAAGCAAACAACCACCACATCCCAGCACAACCATGAGACACATAGCTCACATAAACAGTGTGCCACTCAACCAAAGCCCATAAGGCAAAACAACCTACCCAATACACTAGTCATAAGTGACTCAATAGTAAGGCACACTGATGTCCCACTCACTAGGTTGAATAAGGAGAAAGTTACGGTCAGCTGCCTGTCGGATGTCAGGGTCCCACAGATAATGCACTCACTTAGGTCACTCCACAACAGGAACAAATATGACTCTGTCATTGTCCCATGTTGGTGTGAATGACCTGAGATGTACCTCCCTGGACTACATGAAAAGAGACATAGATGAGCTTTTGGATCTTGTAGCCCAGGCAGGTATGACCCGAGCTCTGATTAGCATCCTACCATCACCCAGAATGATACCAGTACAAGCAGAAAATGATTGACTTCAACAATTGGCTATGTTTCTGGTGTCATTCTAAGGTGATCCAGTATCTGTCTGCCTGGGATGACATGATCAACAGTCCTCGATGCTTCACCAGAGATGTCCTGCACCTGTCACCCCAGGGATTCCGGATACTGGCCAAGGCTATTGCCTTCCCTATACTGCCTTTTGTAGGCAATGTCCTGAAGACAAAATTACCACCATAACAGCTACAAGCAAACAAAATTTAAGGGTAATGCTACTCAACGCTAGAAGTCTAAATCTCAAAATGCACTCGCTTGAAGCACTCCTTAAAATGGAGAACATTGACATCTGTGCAGTGACCGGGACCTGGTTCAAGGCTCCGGAGAGCACCCCAGCACTACCAGGCTATAATTCATACCACATCTTTCAGCCCCTAAACCTGGACCGAAGCACTAAAGGTGGAGGTGTCTCCATATTCATAAAGGATATGCACACCTCCAGACTAGTAGCCCAACATAACACATCACAGATACTTCAGGAACAACTAATACTGGGGAAAACTGCAGTCCAGGTTGTAGCCTGCTATAGATCCCCCACCATGTCCCAAGACTCCCACTCCACATTCCTAAACACACTGGAAATGATTAGGATACAACTCAATGCCCTTATACTGGGAGGCTTTAACTACCCCTCCATTAACTGGGAAAATAACCCATGTACCAACACACTTGCTCAATGTTTTCTGGAATTCATTAATTCCAACACCCTGGACCAATACACCAATACACTGTATGAGCACATACACAAGTACATGGAACGGGCCATACTAAACCGAACCAAGACACTCTCCTCCAAAAAAAGTAAGACAATCTGGTGGTCCCCCACCATAAACAAACTCTACAACAGAAGGAAAAAACTGTTGCAGAAAAGGGTGAAGTCCCAAGACTGGAAAAACTCTCTTGTCCGCCTCAGCAAAAAACTGAAATCCATCACCAAATCCTCTAAATCTAGCTACAAAAACAAAACTGCTGCAGATTCTAAAGACAACCACAAGGCATTCTATAGTTCTGTCAAGAATCTACATGGCAATACTCACATATGCTCTGAGTTACAGCACAAAGGCAATACATATACAGAACCAACTGATATTGCCAACATATTGGCCAACATGTTCAGTTCAAACTTTACCCCCCCTTTCATTCCCTAAAGGGCCTATAATAATACCTGAGGAATGCCAAGTTCCTATTATCATGGCTACACAGGTAAAAAACGGACTGTCCAAAGCCAAGAATACAGCTTCCATGGGACCTGATAATATCCCTGGCTGTGTTCTACATAAATTACAAAGTGAACTGACACCACACCTGAGTACCCTGTTCAATCACAGTCTCATTCCTTGCTTTGTTCCTACCAAATGGCACACTGCTATGGTCATCCCACTCCACAAAGAGGGAGTGACTACAGACCCTGGGAACTACTGCCCCATTAGCCTGATGAGTCTGATATGTAAGGCTATGGAGCACATCATCATGGACCTTATAAATGAGGACAAAGGGAATCTCCAAACTCAGGACCCCACGCAGTTTGGGTTTGTGAAAGGTAGATTATGCCTGCTTAACCTGATAGACTTCTTCGAGTATGTCACCAGAGCTGTGGATGAGTGCAAAGGTAGTTCACACAGCCTACGTAGATCTTGCCAAGGCCTTCAGCACCATCCCTCACTCAGGAATCATAGATAGACTCACTAAACTAGGCATAAACCCCTATGTCATAAGATGGGTTGCCAACTGGTTCATTGATAGAACCCACACTGTGAAAGTAGCAGACTCCAAATCTAACTTCCAATCAGATACAATTGGTGTCCCACAGGGATCGGTCCTAGGTCCTCTCCTGTTTGGCATCTACTTCCCTGAAGTTCAAGCCAACACAAAGGGACTCTGGCTGACCAAGTTCACAGATGATTGCAAACTGGGAGCCATTACTGATTCTCCATCTGATGTAGACATTCTACAAAAAGGCCTCACTGACACCAATGACTGGTGCCAGAACCATGGCCTTAAGCTCAATGCCAAAAAGTGCATTGTAATTCCCTGTGGGAAAAATTCAGTGCCCATGAACTACCACATAGGCGGTAGCCCACTAAACACCAAAGGTGTGATAAGAGACCTAGAGACACAGGTTGACAGCAACCTCTCCATTGATAACCACATTGCCACTGTAGTCAGAAAGTCCTTCTATGTGGCACATCTCATTACAAAAGATTTCTCATCCAGGAAGAAAGAGGTCATAATCCCTCTCTACTCATCCCTCATTAGACCTGTTATAGAATACAATGCCCCATTTGGTATGTACCTCACTAGACATCTACAACAACTGGAAAGGCCACAAAAATACCTCACTAAGAGGATCTTAGGCATTAGACACATGCCCTATATGGACAGACAAAAAAAACTCCAGCTATACTCTGTCTCTTATCGCCTACTTAGAGGTAATCTCTGCTTGACCTACAAAGCCATGCCTGACCCAGAGCTGCTAGATATGCCACACCTAAAGAAATCCCAATCCCTCCATGCCACACGCTCCAGGGACCTAAACCTCATTACCACAATAAACAGAAAATGCTAGAGGGCAGGTTCTTAATGCAGAGACTTCCCATACTCTGGAACAAACTTCCCATTCATGTCAAGTAGAGCACTTCACTGGCCCTCTTTAAGAGAAATCTTGATGAGTGGATGGGCAATACGAAGTTCATCCCGGGGATCACTTTAGTGGCCTTGCTTGACAGGGGCACTGGGAACTAACTTTGAAGTCATGATGCCAGGGAATCTTCTTGGGCTAGGCTTATATAGGCTCCAGGGCCATTAGCCTAGTACACACCTATGAACCTATGATCAGTGTCCCTTCTAACACCTCTGGCAGATGGTAAATTTTGACCTGGCCAAGGCATTTGACACAAATCCACGCTGAGGTATTACTGAAAAACTGTCACAAGTGGCCATACGCACCTACATCACCAAGTGGGTGGACCACTGGATTACATATGTGACAGATAAATATACTGAAGTGTGCGAATTGACCTATAGCTAGAGTCCAGTGATCAAGTCCATATCTCGGGGCTCTGTGCTAAGCCCTTTCCTGTTTATTATTGACGTCTCAGATATCAAGACTGACTTACACATCCTTTGTCCAACCAGCTTTGTGAAGGACTGCAGATTGTGCACAATCATTGAATCCAAGTGTTATAATAGTATAATACAGACAGTATCAACACACACAAAGGATGGATGCCACAGCCTTAGAGAAAGAGTAGATGAACAAAAATCATGGGGGATTAAGTTAAGTTTTAAAATAAAATACACAAGCTAATTATAATACAGACAGCACACTCTTATGAGCTGACCAAGTGGTATGTGACCTGCGTACTCAGGTAGATGGCATGCAGAACGTCCACAGGCATGTACCCACAGTGGTGACTACTCTCTTGTATGAAACACAACTTTTGAGTATATGCAGGACATCCACATCGAAGGGCATTATAGTTCTATAGTTCTCACATCACACCAATAACTGAGTGCAATGCACCCTTTTTTGTGTACTTCCCAACACATCTTCCAGGGATGAGTTACTATAAGTGTTTGATTTACCCATTAATATTATTTGGTCCACGGTAAACACCCGACGCGGGGAATGGACAAAGCATTACCTAGTGCCAGAAGTTGGTGCACACCCCGTATTATTTATATTATTAAAAGAAATTAATAAAGAAATAATAGAATTTATTAAATAATGGCCATTTATAAAGCCCCTTTGCCCTCTCTGCACCTGTCTGGTGTTCCTGTCTTGTGTTCCTGGTCTGCGCGACCTGACGTACATGTAACGCATAGAAATGCAACGGAGAACAGAGTTTCGGCGTTTCTCTTGTTCGCTTCCTTCTGTGAGTATGGGTTTAACATAACGTAAAGTTTTAAAATAACAGAGAAAGTTTAAAAATTTCTTTTTTAAAGTCCGCTCTTTATTTTAAACCTTTAAACATAGTGAAGTGAAGGTAATTTAAAAGAGATCGCATTGCAGATCTCCATTGTGTCGCTATGTAATAGGAGTTTTAAGCTTTAGCAGATACAGTTAAAGCAAAAACTCCGTGGATTTTTTTTAGCTTTCGTGTTGTCTCTAAATCTTAAACTCTGCTATGTAGTTTTTTATTTTAACGAACGGTCCGGCGCCCGGACCTTTTTTTCCGCGTTATTATTGAGGGATTTACCACGGGCACGCTGGTTGGGCTGGCCAATCAGCGTGCACGTTTTTATGGTAGGCATTGTATAATAAAATGTACCACATTTGCCATAGTGAGCTCCTACACATCTTATTGACCATGCCTGAGTATGCTTTTTGTTTTATAACCATTAGTGGCTGATGGTGCGAAACCCCCATTAAGGTGTTAGACAAGATGCATGTGTGATACCTGTTCCTGTGATGCACACAGTAAATTACATATCTGACTGACAACATTGATGGCATGGGTTATATTTGTGACAGTGTGGATTGTGCTATATATATGCCATGCACACTTGTCAACTAGCCAGGATTGCTCACAATGTCAAATACAGGTCTAACAGTGTCCCTCCTAACATCTCCGGCAGATGCTACATTTTGAGGAAGGTGTGTTTGATTCCCCTCATAGATTGCTGACAAAGCATGACAGTTGTACAAGTGTGTTCTTGCATAACCATATATAATCACTCACAATCACATATGTTATGTCAAAGACATGGGATTAATGGTGGTATTTTGCTGATATTGTCCATAACTGTGTGTGCTTCTGTCTATTGTTGCCCATAAACATGTACCTATGTGTCCCACTTGTTGAGACATATGCTGACATAACATTCATATTCAGACAACTCATTTTGCACAGCTTCACAATATGCACCTATCCCCTATTGCTTATACCGTCCTTAATATATGTCCTCTCCGTTGTTTATGTCAGGATGCTTATATCACAAAGCATCCTTTCCACTGATGTGTCACCCTGTGTGGCAGTCACATAATATACAATAACTGTTTGATGATATGACTATACCCACAAAAGAGGTGGACACGTCAGTATATACTATATTATGTACATGTGATTACTGCTCATGCAACAACTGTATTTTCTTTGTTGTGCATATACATTGACATGCCTTCATCTGCTGTACATTTTGCCATGTTTCACCTGCCCCCTTCCCTGTGCTCATTCTTACAATTCATCTGTGTGTCCCTTTCAATAGACACACTTCCCCAGAATAATTATATATAAATCAGTCTATGTACCCTTGCTGTTCACCACCAAAATATGTATTCTGTATGCTTAATACATGTTTGCACAGTACTCTGTACTGACTAAACATTATT